>NC_140165.1:21946182-22236359 GCF_963971535.1 Notolepis coatsorum
CACTCCACTTTGTGACTCCTATTGTTCTGGATTTCACACCTCCACTGCCTGCCACAGGCTGGGGAGATTTTCATCTTACATTTTTATTCGTCCCAAATGTCCCAGCCCCATCCAATTTCTTAGCTTTTTTCACTGTTTATTTATCATGCATTGCAACACTAATATATGGTACAGTAGCCCAAGTCAGACTGCCCATATACAAATTTTCTTGGTGGTCTGAGGGCAGTAGCCCCCGACCCCCTCCCTGGGGAAGCACTTAAGTTAAGTACCCTGGCTTTGTTTACTGCAGAAAATTAACACCTAGTGCTAGTTCTAAAGTGACATTGGAGTGACATAGGAGTGGCAGAAGGGACCTGATTCTGAAAAGATTCATCTGTATGCCTATGCTGCTATGACTAATGTGTTACCAAGTTGGCTAATTTAATTGTAATCATCTGCTTTTGTAGGTGCATTGTCTGATATAATTATAAATTATGAATTAAATATAATATAATTGTTTGCTTGATAGACGAAGGTTGCAACATAATTATGTAATGTCATGTTGTTGGCTGTAAGAGCAGCCCCACTGCACCCAGGCAGCGCAGCCGAGTGAAACCTTGTTGGCTGCGTCACAGTCACGAAAGGGGCTACTTAATTAATTAATCCAATCCACTTTATTTATAGATCACATTTAAAAACAACAACGTTTACCAAAGTGCTGTACAAGTCCCACAACATAAGATAAAAAAAAAATAATAATAATTAGTATATATTCGGCCCCGAAGCTTCGATTGCCAAAAAAAGCTTCGAAGGTCAGCCCTAAAAAATAAACATAATAACTAAAAGTAAGCACAATCTTTGCGGCGCAAAACCGACGGTGACTGACCTGGGTCGCGCCATCTCCTATGTCAGTGGCAGGGGTTGCTACGTCTCCTTGGGGTTCCTTGTACTCTGGGACTGGGTTAGCACCTCCACCCCCGAGACGAGATGCCCAGCTATCTGCCGCGTCGGACATTGGCGGCCGGTGCAGCCTCCCGTACGCGAGGGACGCGAGTGACGTGAAGGAAGGTATGCAAGGGGAGTTGCTTGCCTTGTTCCCCGAGCCGCAGCCCCGAGGCGCAGCCACTGCCGGCACCTGTTCCTGATGACATGATAGGTCATCTCTAGCAACGTCGTCCTGTGCGAGAGACGGGTGTTGTCTGCCCATTCTTCCCAGCAATGGAGGCTTACGTGGCACAGGGACAGGTAATATCCTGCATCGTTGGCCTTACCCCCGTCTACGTGCCAGTCACGCGGGTGGTGGGTTTGGTCCAGGGGCTAAAGGACGGGGTGCCTCGTCTTGATAGCCCGATGGCAGCCATACTTTGCCCCGAAATGGTGTGGGAGCCGTTAAGAAAGCCGGTTCCCCAGGGGAAGTCGGCTAGGCAGTTGGCGTCGTGGAGTGACCAGGTGTACATCGCCTCGACACAGAGCCTGGCTGCGACCTCCAACATCACGCAGCTGGCGCGCTACATGTCGGGCTGAGAAGAAGGCCAGGAGTGGAGGGAGTGCCGCGACCGCTGCAGCCAGTCGTCCCACGCCCGGAGGGTACGGTAGGGATCGACGTGACCAGGAGACTCCCCAGCACCGTCCCTCCGAACCGGCTCCCCGTGGGGGCAAACGGCGCTCTGCACGCAGCAGGCGGCGCTAGTGACTCCCCTGTTTACCCCTGCCCCCCCCCAACATATAATTTAGTTATTAAATAAAAAGTCCCTCCTGGTGAGGGACTATTTTTTGTTACAAAACGTGTGTTTATTCACTATATATTGGTGATACGATGTATAACCCTCACCTAGCTTGCTTAGGGAGTGGGGCAGTTTTCTTTGAAAATAGTTTTTTGGTCACTGTGTGCTTAGCAAGGCCTGTGGCTAGCACTCGGTCGAAAGACTTGTCTTCTCTCATCATAAAGGACGGCGTTCTTCTTGCAGTAGTAAGAGTGAACTTTACCTTTTTTATCTGAGGTTTTTTTTTCTTTACTTGGTAAAGGTGTAAAAATGCGGGTGGCAAGTTTTTCGCACATGAGCCTTGTATAAAAGCCAGTTTTTTACACAAACGAGTTTATCGTCTGTGGCTGGCGTGCAAACTGTTAAGCTTTATCCTAGAGGTATATGAGGAGAATGAGGAGGTACTGAGAAGAGCGGATATGCAAGGAGGACAGCTGCTGGAGAGGTTGAAAAAGAGAAAGATGGAGTTGTGCGGGCATGTTCTGAGAGGATCCAGCGGGGAGATGTTCAAGAAGGTGGTGATGGGGAAGGTGGATGGAAAGAGAGGAAGTGGAAGACCAAGAAGAGGCTGGGTAGACGACGTCTGTGATTGGAGCGGAGTGAGAGGCGGAGTCACGGAGTTGGAGAGAAGAAGTGGGGACAGAATGGGTTGGAGAGTGATAGGCAACCTTCGGAACGAAGAAGCCACCTAATGATGATGATATGCGCTTTTCATGTAGCATGCTAGACAACTGGTGTCATGCGCTGCTTGTTATTTTCATCGGATCCGGGGTGTGGGGTCATAGGGGGTGAACTGATAAACTCCTCCCCCCTTTTACTGATTGGCCAGGGGGTTGGACCTCCTATTCGTCGGTCTCCCTGTCGAGCTGTGGGGTCAGCACGTCACAGGGAGGGGAAAGGGGGGGGGGGGGGGGGGGGGGCGAGGGGAGTTCCCTGGTCCCACGCCATATTAGGATAAGTGGGTCACAGGATTTCCCCGGCCATGGAAGACGTCACTGGGCGCGTTTCTATTGGCCATGAGACTTCCGTGAGTTTTTTCAGGCTCCGTACTACGGACCACTGTCATTGTCAAGGTTGGGTGATGCGATGCGTTGGAAACTGTTTGTTTTCTGCTCTGCTCTCTATTGGAATGTGTATTGGGCCTTTGGTCACTTGGCTCAATAATTACTAGTGCTGTCAGGCAATTAAAAAAATTCATCTAATTACTTACATGATTTGTAATTAATTAATCTAATTAATCGCATTTTAACCGCATAACCATTTTATGCCTGATATTCTATATTCTATAATCATATTTCAAATTGCATCTGTCCGGATGGCAGTATCTACAAAACCTTCTGTTTAATCATCTTCCATCTATTAATTTGCTTAGATTTTTCAGGTCTGGTCATTTTGAGCATAGTGTTATTCACAGTCAAAGATAAAAAAAGATTTGATTGATATTCTCATTTGGTTCATTACAATTTACTCAAGCCTAGTAACAGACACAGTATTTCTGACACTGGGAATACATTCCCTTGAGATCCATAGATGTCCCTAGAATCAGATAATAAGAACATGCAAATGGACTATATAAAAAAAAAAGTCTGTAAATGTGTATTCTACGTTCTTATGGAATGAATGAGATACAAAAAAAATACTATAAAAAAAGAAAGATTTTAGTTTTAGTTTTTGTAATACATTTTGAGTTAATTTTCATAACGTGATAATTTGCTGTGTAATTAATTTATCTAATTAACGCGATAAACTGACAGCCCTAATAATTACATATATATTTTCAATTGTTACTCACGTGGAGGTCTCTCTGGGGGATTCTCTGTCTTCCCTCTTGTGTACAGAGCGGTGTTGACAGGGTTTTTACCGCCGGGCCCAGGTCCGAACTCGACCTGTTGGCCTGGGTTAACCCTTTAAAAATTGAAACACTTGTACTGCCTGTATAGCCTGTGTATACGCGCAGTTATGTTTCTGAGTTTTTCTTGGTGGGTTAAACTAAAGGAACAACCGCCTCCTGTTAAACTAAACATAGGGGGGTGGTTGATTCCCCGGTGTGTTGGTACTGATAGCAGAGTCGACTCTCGGGTTGAGGCCGGGCTTGACCCCGTCTGCCTGTGAGTGTGCCCCCGTACCTTTCATGACGTCTGCCAATTGTGTCAGCCTTCTCTTGAACCTCGACCCCGCTGGAGGTTACGACATGGTGCACAGCATACCGAACGCCCCTTCCGCCGGGGTACTGTTCTCACAGTAGACCCCTTAGTAGTGTTGTCAAAAATATCGAAGTATCGATACATATCGATCAGCGTTTCCGTTAGAACATATTCGTGCCGGTCTGAGTGTCCTGCAAGATTTCTATCACCGGACATATTCGAGATATTCCGGTCAGAGTTTTAAACAGCAGTCTATTATAATCACATTTTTATGAGCTAACGAATTCCGTTATAATTGGACATGTGTATTAATTACATCAAGCGAAGAATGAGAAATTGATTTGCAGAATCAAATTACTATCTCTCGCCTCTCAAGTTAGTGCGATACGCTACCAGCATCAAGCTCCCGCCCCGCAGGCTCCCGCTGCAGCAGCTCTGTCACACGCACCCCCAAATGAATCTCGAGTCGACATCGCTTCACCTCGTTGTATCAGACACGTCACACATATCATAATGTTCAACTTCACGTATACAGTCATTAATATATTCCAAATAAAATAAGTCCCTCGATACTCCGTGCTGCTGCTGACTTGAAATAAAATAGACCGCGTATGTGGGCAGTCGGTCCGACACTAAACAGCAGTCTGTTATAATCACATTTTTATGAGCTAACGAATTCCGTTATATTGGACATTTGTATTAATTATATCAAGCGAAGAACTGAGAAAGCAGAGAGACGGCAACATTATCGTGGTTTGCGTGACGACTCTCTCCACCTCGCAACGACTTATTTGCAAAGAGTATGGCGCTGCAGAGAAGCTGATTCAGTGTTATTGGCTCTTTTCTGGGAACCGCACAGCAGCGCCCCCCACCCAACATTGGCTGAAAATGGCTGAATTGGAGTACTGCTGGAATACTGCATTGTGCTGATAGTGCTCTGGCTCTGCAGCTTCACAAAAGTTCGCACACCCAGCACTAAGCTCTCGCTGACGACGTCGTTGTCATTATTAGAAGCAACGAGGAAACAAATGTAATGATCGTTTCGTTCATCGCATAGGCTATTTAATTTTAGCCTATTTTAATACAATTCAAATAATCAAATTGTGCTTAGACTCAGGGAATTATTTTCACCGGACATTAAGACCGGAGAGAGTAAATATGTCCGACTTCAACAGATTTTGCCGGTCAAATACCGGTAATTACCGGCTAACGGAAACGCTGATATCGATACTGAATATTTAAAACGGTTTCGATACTCATTTCCCGAAATACCGATACGTTCTGCAGTATCGGTACCAGCTGGCGAGTGTTCTACCGCAAGTTGTTGACACGCTGTTCAGAGCACGCTTGCCCCTCCGCCTCCTCCAGCCCTCCCCCTCACAGCGCCGTCTTCAGTTTGTAAACAAACATTTTAGCTGAAGATGGCAAATCCAGAGCCTCCGCAACTTGTGCTTGTGGATAAAGAAAACAGCAGAAGTGCTGTTTGGAGGTACTTCGGGTTTGAAGTAAACAACGAAGGACAAGCTAAAGATGCCACGATGCCCATTTGTAAGCGGTGTTACAGAGCAGTGCCAACGCGAATCTTCATAAAGAAATGAAAGAGGTTTGTGACAGCTGCTCTTTCAACGTCACTGTGACTGAAGCATTAAACCATTAACTCTAGTTTAATACATGATACGTTGTCTACTGATGGCGCATAATATCAACAGCTGATTCGTTGTTAGTAACGTTACAGCTATTAGCTAACGTTAGCTACTGCTAGTCGTTCCTCCGTTAGCTCCGTTAGCTTAGCTTAGCTGGCCACCTTTATAATTACTGCATGGAAACGGAGTAACGTTAACGTTTAAACGTTATGTCGAGGTCATACAATACTACAGTCGACATAAGGTTAACGTTACCCCGTTTCCATGAAGTGTTTAAATGGCAGCAATCTTGTTGAAAATGTAACGTTACTAAATGCTCCGAGCATAGCTGATCTCTCTCTCTCTCTCTCTCTCTCTCTCTCTCTTGTTATCTTTAAATAAAAATCGAAACTGTTACTAACTGTAATACGAAACAGTTCAGTTTGTCAGGTACATGCAACACAGATTACAGTGTTTACATCTGTCTGCTTGAGAAAATACCATGTTCTGCATCTGCAATAAAAATGATTGAAGTGAGATGAACAGTTATTTTTAAATGTGTGATCTAAAGATAAACAAAGGGTTTTAATAGTGTTATATTTATCGTCTCTTATAGTACCAGAGAGAAGCTGAGGAGAATCAACCAGCAACAAAAGCTAAATTTGTTTAAAAAATATATATATATATATATATATATATATATATTATTATTTTTTTTGGTATCGAAATGGTATCGAAGTATCGATACTTTTCAAGGTATCGTATCGAAGTCGAAATTCCAGTATCGTGACAACACTACCCCTTAGGCGCCTGTCTAGTCCGCAGTGCTCCGGGCACAGGTCGAGTTATGCTCTTGGGGCCTGTTACCTGGATTGAGGGATCAACCTCGTTGTATCCCCGGCACGCCGACTGGCCCCACAGTGTTGTGGGGTGTAGCCTCTTGTGGAGTGCCAAGGGGGGAAGGGCCTGCTCTTGGTTTGGGCCCTGTCCGATACGCTGGCGATGTGGGGGGTGGTGTCACCAGTGACGTCTGGTGGGGTCCCGATGCTACGGCATCGTTGGCCTCACCGGGCCCCCTTTTTCGGGGGGTCCTGGCCCTCAGGTACCGGCTCAGTGGCCTCGTGGGTAGAGTGTCTGCCCTGAGTTCGGGAGGCTGGGAGTTCAAGCCCCAGCCGAGTCATACCAAAGACTATTTAAAAATGGTACCAATAGCCTCCCTGCTTGACACTCAGCATCAAGGGTTGGTTTGGGGGGAAGTCCTTGCGACATACTAGCGTCATGTCCAAGGGGTGTACTTGTACATCAAGCTGCCTCACGCTACAGAAACAGGAGATAGGCTCCTGCCCCATGTGCCATTACGGCTCGAGAACCATTGGTTCTCAAAGGCAAACTTCTGGCCCTCAGGTTGTTCCTAGGGCTGGGTCCTCCTCCACGCTCCGCTGCTACAGCCTTGCCATGGGGTTGGGTTCTTGACCTTCGACCCTGTGATGTTGGGGGCTGTGACGGGGGTGTTTTACTTCCCGTCTGTTCCCTGGTGGCATGTGGGATGCGCGCCTGAGTGGTCGCGGGTCCTTCTGTGTGAAGGTAAGTCCCACGGTCTGCTCACCCTGTGCGTTTTGAGGTGCTAAACCCTCTTTGCACAGGATCCGATTCCCTCCCGTCCTCCTCTAGGGGGGTCCAGGGGGCTCGGGTCCTCCCCGGTTCTGATGGTTGTGGGGGGCCTCAGCGGGTACATCTGTCGAGCTTCCGCTCTGCTCAGCTCCTGTGTTCCACTACAAGCAGAGCGTAAGCTATACGATATATAACATACGGTTATTCTATAACCATAGTTATATGAGTATAGCGAGCGCTCTGCTCGGACTCACTGAGGGCCCCGTGGTCTTCGCTTTCGGTGGTGAAAGACTTGGGAAGGAGCTGATGGTGTGGCCATGACCCCGCTTATGTAGAGGAGCGGATGTGGGTGTGGCCAGGCAGATGTGTGTGTGCATGTGGAGTAGTGTTGTCAAAAATATCGAAAAATCGATACATATCGATTCTGAATATTTAAAACGGTTTCGATACTCATTTCCCGCAATATCGATACTTTCTGCAGTATCGATACCAGCTGGCTTACTCGCAGTGTTCTACCGCAAGTTGTTGACAGACAGACACACGCTGCTGCAGAGCACGCTTGCCCCTCCTCCTCCTCCCCCTCACAGACCCGTCTTCAGTGTCTTCTTGTCAACAAAGATTTTAGCTCCGAAGATGGCAAGTGCAGAGCCTCTGCAACTTGTGCTTGTGGATAAAGAAAACAGCAGAAGTGCTGTTTGGAAGTGCTTCGGGTTTGAAGTAAACAACGAAGGAAAACCTAAAGATGCCACGATGCCCATTTGCAAGCGTTGTTACAGAGCAGTGCCAACGAAATGTGCAAACACCACAAATTTGGCAAAACACCTGAAGGACCGGCACGCGGATCTCCATAAAGAAATGAAAGAGGTTCGTGACAGCTGCTCTTTCAACGTCACTGTGACTGAAGCATTAAACATTAAACCATTAACTTTAGTTTAATACATGAGACGTTGTCTACTGATGGCTCATAATATCAACAGCTGATTCGTTGTTAGTAACGTTACAGCTATTAGCTAACGTTAGCTAATCGTTCCTCCGTTAGCTTATGCTAGCTAGCTGGCCACCTTTATAATTCACAATATAATTACTTCATGGAAACGGAGTAACGTTAACGTTATGTCGAGTTCATACTACACTAGTACACGTATGAACTTGACATAACGTTAACGTTACCCCGTTTCCATGAAGTGTTTAATTATCAGCAATCTTGTTGAAAATGTAACGTTAATAAATGCTCCGAGCATAGCTCCGGAAACCGGAAACCGGAAGCCGTGTTTATCTAAAGATAAACAAAGGGTTTTAAAAGTGTTATATTTATCTTCTCTTATAGTACCAGAGAGAAGCTGAGGAGAATCAACCAGCAACAAAAGCTAAATTTGTTAAAAAAAATATATATATAATTATTAATTTTTTTTATACATTTTTCATTTTTGTGGTATCGAAAATGGTATCGAATATCGATACTTTTCAAAGTATCGTATCGAAGTCGAAATTCCAGTATCATGACAACACTAATGTGGAGAAAATTATTCATTGTTAGATAAAGGGACAGTTCCACTACGAGCAGAGCGCTCGCTATACTCATATAACTATGGTTATAGAATAACCGTATGTTATATTTCAACTGGCTATCGCTTTCTGCTTCGCCCTATGGGATAACGGGCGAAGCAGGGCGCGTAGCCCCGACAAATGCACCCCCTGAGGTCCCCTTCACGACCATCAGAAAAACACAGGGTGGAGTCCCCTCGCCCATCCTAACGAGGAGCGGAGGGCAGGACTCCGACCATGCGTAGTGGGACGCATTCACCAAGTGAGTAGATCATGCGGAAAATCGCTGTCTACCCCACCATGCACCCCGCCAGCCGCCCGGCAGCGGGATGCAGAAGGGGTTCCAGCTCCAAGGGCAGCACCTCTCCTTTTTAGAGGCGGGGCCCCCGGCCACGAGACAGAACCCCCCCAAAGGTTCCGATGAGGACCAAGGTCCTCTCCCGGATCATGACAGCATTCTACCCCCCCCCCCCCCCCCCAACTATAGGCACCGCTCGCAGTTCTTCCCCCCCTCCCCCCCCCCCCCCCCCCAAAACTATAGGCACTGGGCTAAACACCAGGAGGCAGCGGGTTCAAATCATACTACAATAATAATAGGACGGTGGGGGTTCACTGGACAAACCTACCATACAACAGTCAGTTAAAAACCCTGTTGATAAAAAGACATACAAAAATGCCTACCACCTACCTTTTCAACCCCAGGAGACAAATTAACCGTGGTATACCCATTGTCTGGCACCACATCAGACACGTAAATGGTTTTCAATCCACCATATATATGCCTAAATCCATAATTCCCTGTTGTCGTGACATAACACAAGTGGGAAGTGTGGACACTCTGCATGGCCCCACGGCGCTTCACCTTGTTCAAAACAGGTGATACAAGGCGCGAGCCAGCATGATATATTGATTGAAAATCGTATTAACAGATTGCCGAATGGGTACAATGCAGTACGGCTCAATACACACAATTGTTAGGGGGGCAGACCAGGGAAAGACCTTATTTCCCCAGTGTACCCCATTTTCAATTTACCATATATATACATATATATATATATAACTCTAAACATATAATTCCCTGTTGCCGTGAGACATAACACGGGGAAACCAGGCCGTCGCTACTCCTTTAGAAGTGCAGTCAGCGGTCACAAGAAAAAACAGAGCACTTAAGCCGGTAGAGGCTAAAGAAGACACATCAGAAATGACAGGGCGGTCCATTTCTCCTGAGAGAGAAACGACACACACCTCAAGGTTACACAAGCACGCACACACCTGGGGCTTCTGATGTACACCTGCCGCTGGTCACGCTCCTCTTTTTCTTGGATGAAGTTGCCAAGCTCCTCTGGACGGCTCTCCATAAAACACGTCCAAATGACACGCCCAGTGGCGGGGTCAGCTTGTCCTGTCGGCGCCGATGTTTACATGTAGAAATGTCCGGTCACGCGACCCGCGGGGCGAATGACCGTCCGTCTGTTTTGCTTTTTATAAACAAACAAGCATGATACGCGCTCTGCCACGTCCAGCCTGCAATTAACCCTATTACTCACGCCATGCGGGAGTAAAAAGGCATTTGGAGGGGAGCACACCAGGGAAGACAAACAAGTCTTTCCCCTGGCTCGAAAGCCTTTCCACCGGCCACGCCATAGCATACCGGCAGTCTCTCAACGAGGAATTGCCGGTCTGCTAGGATAAAACTCCATAACGAGCAGCGGTACCCCAAGCGCCTCCCTTTCCGAACGCGCCGGGGAAGTCCTGAAAAAAGGACTTCGGTGGAATATCCTTACAGCTCTTACCTAAAGAACTAACCAAAACTATATTTCCAATACTGCCGAAGGCCTGTGAGCAATTCGTTTCGTTGAAAAAATTAGGAAGGGGGAGTTGATCACCACACCTGGGCTATATGCTGGCCAGAGGTGGGCGTCATCAGGCAGATGAAAAGGTGCATGTGAGAAGTTTCAAGTTGATGCGCATAGCCGCTAATTGTTCGGCACGCCCCCCGTTGGGAAGCGTGTAGTGTTAACCCTGCCCTAACAGTCCCCCCCCCCCCCCTCCACGGGAGCCACCTGGCGACCAGCCCGGCCCGTCGGGGTGGGAACGCTAAAAAACAGAGAGTGGGGCAGGGGTCATGACGGAAAGGTGACTGCCCAGGAGTAGATCCAGCGTAGGACGGGTGGGCTAGGCGTAGGAGCCGGACCCGGGCGTAGAAGCCGGACCGGGCATAGCGGCTGTGCCAGGCATGAAAGCCGGACCAGGCGAAGAGGCAGGGCCGGGTGTAGAAACCGGACAGGGCGTAGCGGCTGAACCAGGTGTGGGAGCCGGACCAGGCGTGGAGGCCGGACCGGGCGTAGCGCTGGGCCAGGTGTGGGAGTCAGACCAGGCTTGGAGGCCGGGCATAGAACCCGGACCGGGCGTAGCGGCTGGACCAGGCATCGGAGCCGGACCAGAAGATGAGGCAGGGCTAGCTGCCTGGGCACAAGCTAGCTGAAGGGGCAGTCCTAGTTGTGGGGAAGCTACACATAAAGTAGAGGCCGTGCTAACTGGGGGATCTACACCTTTAGTGGGGCTAGCAGAGGGACAGGGTTAGCTGCCTGGGCATGGCTAGCTACAGGGCCTATGCTAGCTGTAAGGCTACATTAACATAGAGGCTGTGCTAGCTGCCGGGGCTAAGCTAGCAGACTGGGGCCATGCTGGTAGTAGAGGCCTGGCAGGCTGCAGGGACTCTCATACAGTGTCTGTGCCGGCTGGGGTCGTCGACGAGGCCAGGTCGTACTGTTAGGGTTTGTAAGCGACCCCAATAGCACAACACAAGACAGGTGAGTCTGACTGAGTCTAGTCTGTACAAGACTCACCAGAGCAACTGCCGACGGGCAACTAAAAAAATGAGGGTCCATGGAAAGGGAGAGAGCGCACAGAAATCCTCCTCGGGGAAACAAGAGAGCGACCCGACGTCTCACACAAAAACGAGGAGCCACAGAGAGAGAGAGAACGCTCACGCACAGGAATCCTCCCCGGGGAAAATGGCACCAGTACGTGGCACCATACGGCAGTAGATGGCACGACGTCTCACACCGGAGACGCGGCAGTAGATGGTAGAATACAGATGTAGATAGCACGACGTCTCACACCGGAGACACAGCAGTAGATGGTAGCATACAGATGTAGATGGCACGACGTCTCACACCGGAGACGTTTCACTTTGTTAACCTCTTAAGCCCGGAGCCCTATTTTCTGAAAATCCGCCTAAAATACATACCTAAGTAAATGGAAGATTGCTCCGCTTCTACAGGGCCATTTGCATGTTCTTGGTATCTAGAGACATCTATGGTCCTCAGTGAATGTATACCCAGTGTCAGAAATATTGTGTCACTAGGCTTGCTTAAATTGTGATGAAACAAAGGAGAATATGAATTCAGATTTTTCTTTGCATCTTTGACAGTGTATAACACCATGCTAGAAATGACCAGACATAAGATGACCAGACATAAGACCAGGGAAGATGATTAAACAGCTGAGGGGTAGGAGCTAGAAAACATAACGGTTCCATAGCCTGTGTGAGGGCTGGGTGAACACTGTGCGCTTCCCAACAGGGTACTGCACTGCACCCTCGGGGTCCCAGTATGCCTTCTAATGGCAACATACAGGTCTGTGACATTGAATAGAATATTAAAATCTAAAAAAAGGAAAATCGATCAAATAACGAGTATACTCGTTATTTGCCGCCCGTGACGCTCGACTGTGTTTCCCATTAATTACCTAGACTGTGGCGGGTCTCATTGGTCCCACCACAGTTTTATAATGAACCAAAAAAGATTTATAAAAAAAGAAAAAAAATCTTTTTTAAATATAAAGGGAAACACTGGCCTTGCCCTATTTTCAGAAAATCCGGCTAAAAATACATACCTAAGTAAATGGAAGACTGCTCCACTTCTACAAGGTCCATTTAGTATGTTCTTGGTATCTAGGGACATCTATGGAACTCAGGGAATGTATTCCCAGTGTCAGAAATATTGTGTCAACTGCCACTGAGCTCGTTCAGCACCTTCTTGAGATCATGTGTACAGAAAATCTTTTTCATCAGATTGCAACGCGGATTGCAACGTTCACAGAAAGGTAGATAAACTAACTGCGTTCTAATTTATGCCAATAACGTTAATTTATGCCAATAACGTTCAGTTTTGTGATAGATAATCCCGAAAATTCAGTTATATAAAAAAAGTTATTCCACAAGTCATTCGATTGACTTAATTGGTGTACTTCTCTCTTCTCCAGGTACAATTGCTGCATTGCTCCCCAACAACAAGCAGAGATATGAATGAGTCAAGGCCTCACTGCTGTGACCAATGTGGAACGTGCTTCAGAAGCTCTGGACACTTAAAGATTCACCAGCGCATTCATACAGGAGAGAAGCCTTACCACTGTGACCAGTGTGAGAAGAGCTTCACTCAATCTGGAGACTTAAAGATTCACCAGCGCATTCATACTGGAGAGAAGCCATACCACTGTGACCAGTGTGAGAAGAGCTTCAGTAACTCTGGACACTTAAAGAGACACCAGCGCATTCATACTGGAGAGAAGCCTTACCACTGTGACCAATGTGGAACGTGCTTCAGAAGCTCTGGACACTTAAAGATTCACCAGCGCATTCATACTGGAGAGAAGCCCTACCACTGTGACCAGTGTGAGAAGAGCTTCAGAAGCTCTGGACCCTTAAAGATTCACCAGCGCATTCATACTGGAGAGAAGCCTTACCACTGTGACCAGTGTGAGAAGAGCTTCACTCAATCTGGAGACTTAAAGATTCACCAGCGCATACATACTGGAGAGAAGCCATACCACTGTGACCAGTGTGGAACGTGCTTCAGAAGCTCTGGACACTTAAAGATTCACCAGCGCATTCAACACTGTGACCAGTGTGAGAAGAGCTTCAGTAACTCTGGAGATTTAAAGAGACACCAGCGCATTCATACTGGAGAGAAGCCCGAGAAGCCCTACCACTGTGACCAATGTGGAACGTGCTTCAGTAGCTCTGGACACTTAAAGATTCACCAGCGCATTCATACTGGAGAGAAGCCCTACCACTGTGATCTGTGTGAGAAGAGCTTCAGTCGATCTGGAGACTTAAAGATTCACCGGCGCATTCATACTGGAGAGAAGCCCTATAACTGTGACCTGTGTGGAACGTGCTTCAGAAGATCTGGACACTTAAAGATTCACCAGCGCATTCATACTGGAGAGAAGCCTTACCACTGTGACCAGTGTGAGAAGAGCTTCGCTCAATCTGGAGACTTAAAGATTCACCAGTGCATTCATACTGGAGAGAAGCCATACCACTGTGACCAGTGTGAGAAGAGCTTCAGTAACTCTGGAGAGTTAAAGAGACACCAGCGCATACATACTGGAGAGAAGCCATACCACTGTGACCAGTGTGAGAAGAGCTTCAGTAACTCTGGAGGCTTAAAGAAACACCAGCGCATTCATACTGGAGAGAAGCCCTACCACTGTGACCAGTGTGAGAAGAGCTTCAGTCAATCTGGAGACTTAACGATTCACCAGCGCATTCATAGTGGAGAGAAGCCCTACCACTGTGACCAGTGTGAGAAGAGCTTCAGTAACTCTGGAGGCTTAAAGAGACATCAGCACATTCATACAGGAGAGAAGCCTTAACACATTGGACGCCAGCCATTAGCCGGGTCCCGTTGTAGCTATGCCACACTTAGATAAAAGTGCGTCACATTGTTTGTAGAGCTATATCTATATTCTATATTATAGCTATGGGGACAATACTATGGTCATTTGACAGTGACTTTCTTCCGGCCAAGATGCAAAAAAGAGAACATTTGTCCATGCATACGTTCGAGCGTTATTCCGTGGTGAATATAATTATAATTTCAGAGTGGTCTGGGGTAATTCCCGAAAGGCTGAGTTATAGCCTTATACGTTAATTCTACTATGTTACCTGTGATCGGGAATATTCCAAAAATAATATTCCAATTGTTTGATCGCCATCTGGTCCATCTAATCTCCATCTGGTCCACGACAACCCACCACAACATATGGATAGGGGGTATTATTTGACGCGCTTCAATGCAATCCGAGTATAATCGCTGTTGGCGGCGAATGAGGTAAAGACATTGAATTTTATCATTTCATTTAAAGACACTAGCACATTCATATATGAGAGAAACCCCACCACTGTGACCAACATGGGAAGAGCTTCAGACATTCTCAAGACTTGGTTTTAATAGAGGCTCTCTAATCCTCTCTTCCAACAATAGTTGTCTCTGTTCCAACATGGCTGCCTGTTACCAGACACCCATAGGGCTCGAGGGGTGCTTAAGTCCAAAAATGCCCTTTTCTGGCTGGTGGTAATTTTATTTGTTTTGTTGTACATTTTCTATTGACATTCTATCAAATATGTGCTAAATATAGATGCAACAATTCATTTTTAAGTTGCATCCCCAACTATTCTTTGACATCTATAAGCTTTGCAGTAGGACTCAGTAGGAAATACTGCATGTGGTTTAGGAAGGGTGGCTCCTAGGTTGAGCAGGGCAGGATGCAGAAAGAGACAATATCTCCTCTTGTGTATGAAGATCATAATTTAAATATGTATTTAACGTTAACATATTTCTTCTTTTCTATACCTGACATTGCTGCAAATGAGGGCAATCTTAAGTTGGCCTCAAATATGTTTCATGTTAAGTTCACCTCAAATATGTTTCATGTTAAGTTCACCTCAAATATGTTTCATTTTAAGTTCACCTCAAATATGTTTAATGTTAAGGATTTCTTTCATGGTTATCTCTGAGGTTGTTTATTTTTTAGTGTCTGACTTTATGCACTTAGCAGCAGAAAATAGAAAGAAAAGCACCTAGTCCTAATGGCATGTTTTATACTGTATATCATTATATTAAATAAAAGCTTTCATTACAAAATCATAAGTAAACACTATTTTATTGTAAATTCAGAGGAAGCTGGCTGGTAAGGGGAATGGAGGTCAGTCCAACAGGTGAAATACTAAGATAATTATGGAGATTATGTTACCAATTAACGCAAATCAATAGGCTCTTTGTTTTTTTTAAGCCTGGAGCCCTATTTTCTGAAAATCTGCTTAAAATACATAAGTTAATGGAAGCTTGCTCCACTTCTACAAGGTCCATTTGCATGTTCTTGGTATCTAGGGACATCCATGGACCTCAGTGAATGTATTCCCAGTGTCAGAAATATTGTGCTATTACTAGGCTTGCTTAAATTGTGATGATACAAAAGAGAATATGAATTAATAATTTTTCTTTGCATCTTTGACAGTGAATAACACCATGCTAAAAATGACCAGACATGAAAACCTGCCACTGAGCTTGTTCAGTACCTTCTTGAGATCACGTGTACAAAGAATCTAAGGAAATGAATAAAGGGAAGATGATTAAACAAGGTTTTGTAGATACAGTACTGAATTCTGCCATCCGGACCCATGCAATTTGAAATATTATAGAATATAGAATATGAGGCCTATAAATGACATAATAGCCAACTCGCACATCTAGGGATTGGGCCAAATCTTCTCTTTCAAATGGGAGAGTTCAATTTGGATTTAGTATTGTCATTGTGGGGGTATGTGTGTGCCTGTGTGTGTGTGTGCTGATGGACCGGCTGGACCCTGAGAGGAGGACACGCCCCAGTGATGGTCCTGTGAGGATCTACATGCTTACCTGGCAGTGTGTTAGGCAAGTGCATATGCAGTATATGTAATTATGGTACATTCCTATAGCCGTGCCGTGCTATGCTGTCCAGTCTTCCCTTGTCAGATGAAGTCCATGGTGTTCCAGTGGGAGGAGAGGAGCCATCCTACTGATGTGGTGATGTGCGCTGGAGTAATTGATATCAGGCAAGTGCAGAACGGTAGCAGGTGTGTGTATTCATTGAGTGTGGGATCTACCCATGGGACTTCCCTCTCTTACGTTGCAGGCGTGTGCCGCTTGGAGGGAGCAGCGGATTGGCTGGCGGGCGTGTAGGGGCGGTGCCATGAAGCCTCGGGAAATGGTCAAAGGGTAAATGTGTTCTTGACAGCAGCAGAATGAGAGTCGGGAGGTCGACACCGGAGGACGCCGAGCTGCTGGAATACTGGGACACGCAACTCTTTCTTTGTGATTTTTTTTCCCAGTGGAAACCTTTCCTGCGCCTACTGCTGTGTTCACCCTGCTGTTGAACGAGTGGAGCCTCAACCAAGAGATACATTATTGCAACGCTGCATGCCGTGAGTAAAAGGAATACAAACATATCAGAATGTGCGCCTGACAAGCAAACTGGTTCCAGAGCGGTCAGTGGAGAAACAAACTAACTGTGATTTGGAATCGTGAATGATATTAACTGTGTCGAGCTGTGGATTATAAGAACGGCATTAAGGGGAGACACTGCAGGTGAATAGGCAAATATACTTTTTTTTGTTGATTTTGAGATTTTGTTATATTTTGCTTCCTAAACATGTCTTCTATGAAACTAGTGACAATAAAACGTCAATAACACACATTTAGTTGTTTATTTTACTTCATTTTGCCTTATTGCATCCATAAATGTGCACATATTATATAAACATAAAATTCTGAAAACTTGCAATATATTTTTTCTTAGTTTATATGTACATAACAAACTGGGAAAGTTTCATAGTGATATCTATTCAAATTTTTTTTGCCTATTAGGGGGTACTACACTGTACTACACTGTTTGTAGCCTGTGTGTAGTTCTGTTCAGTTCAATAACATCATTATTATTATTATTATTATTCAGTTATCAGGCATGTGTTTAGGTTGTCTATTACTAATGGTTTGATTAGGTATTGTGTTTGTAAATATCTGTTTAAAAAAAAAAGTATGGCATTTTACAATACAGAACTTTTCCTTGAAAACTTGAAGGCGTTTTCCCAAAAATGAGTTTTAAGAGTTTTTCCTCATACTCTGAGCCAGAAATCTCCACTTCAGTAACACTCACATACACCAAACCTTCCAGTTCTATTCATATCTATGTTCTGAAGGTATTTACAGAAGGGTTTGTTGATATCACATTCATACCCTGATTTATATCACATTTTATTCCTAAAAACATGGCGAAATATGGAATTTTACCATAAAAATGGACTGAATGGAGTATTTTCTGATTTATGGAGTGATAAAAAGAGATATCCAAAATCCCCTCTGTAATAACCTTTGGCTCTAATATGTCAACAAAATGAAACTATAATTTTGAAAATGGCTTTATCCAATGTTCAGATTTCTGTCCCGGAATTATATGCAAATTATTGCATATTTAAGTAGATCATGCCTCATTTGCATATTTAAACATACAATTTCAGAAAACTTGTGATACAAAAAAGTCTTGTCTTAATATAAGTAATCAACTGGGGAAGTTTCATTGTGATATCTATTAGTTAAATTTTTTACCCTATTCACCTGTAGTGTCTCGCCTTAATTCAAGTAACTAAGTAAACTGTGGAAGATTGGAACGCAGTATCCTGGACACTTCTCCCTCTGTGAAACTGCCTCTCTCTTGTGTATCGAGAATACTATTGAAAGTGTGCATTGTGACTCTAAACCCACACCTGTGGGACTTGGCTTTTGTCTGATTGTGCTCTCCCTTGCAGTGTTAATTTTGGCAGCTATTTTCATTTTAGATTTAGTCTTAGTCATGTGGCAAGTGCTCCTTTTTCATTTTCATCATATTTAGTCATTTTCATTTATTTTTCGTTTAGTCAGTTTTAGTCAACTAAATGTCTGAGCATTTTAGTCTTAGTCAGTTTTTGTCTCAATTTTGTCTTTTTTGTTTTCATCTAGTCGACGAAAACGGATGACATTTTTGTCTATTTTTAGTCAATGGAAAAAAACTTGTCAGAAATAGTCAACATGGAACATATTCTGATTTAAATTGCCTATTTATTTTTTAACCTAGGGGAATCTGAGTCGGCGGCACAAGTAATACACAGGAAGGGTGCACTCACTGTCGAGTGTCGATCTGTGAATGGAGAAATAACTTAATAAGACAGTCACATTATCTTTCTTTGCCTTGCTCACCTGGCAGCGATTTATTTGAATGTTAATATTAAATAACAGTGTCGTCGTCAGCACTGGCAGCCAGTAACAGTAAGTAACAACATTCAACATTAACTAACAGGATACTGTCGTAAACAAACACACAGTAGTACAGTAGTTGAACTTGAGTAGATAATAGTATAATAGTAGTACACACAGTAGCAATCTGATTGCAATCTGCTTGCATAAACATATAAAATGATAAATCACAATCTTAGGTCAGTGTTAAAGTGCCACATGGAAGAGGTCTGGTTAGTGGTTAGAGCGAGGTGGTCTAGGCATGGTTAGGGTAACTTAGGGGTTAGAGTTAGAGGTGGTCTAGGTCTGGTTAGGGGTTAGAGTAGAGGTGGTCTAGGTCTGGTTATGGCCTCTATTAACCAGATCTAGACCACCTGACTCTAACCCCTAAGTTAGGGTTGGTGATGGTCAGTGCTGCTGCCTGCATAAAAACATTATATAAAATCACATTCTGAGGTCAGTGTTAAAGTGCCACATGGAAGAGGTCTGGTTAGTGGTTAGAGCGAGGTGGTCTAGGTATGGTTAGTGTAACTGAGGGGTACAATTCCCTGACTGTATTGTTAAGTATGGTATTATTAAAGGGGCTATGCGTTATAAATGTCATTTTTCAGTCTCTAGCATTGTATTATAGTAATAGGAGTTCGTATCAATGTGTTTTTGGGCCTAAATACTATATTGACGAATTCCTCAGCTACAGCCCATCCCCTGTTTGCCTCTAGTAAATCAGGTCATGTTGATTTGACGAGCTGGGCAACGTCACAGGGCGCTGTTTATAGCGCAAGGTGATGTGATTGGCTGTGTGGTTTTACCTAATGCCCGCCTCCATTCTTGGTACCTGGAGCCGATACAACCTGGAAACAGAAATTGCCGTCACTCGCCTCAATTTCACGATGAGCAGCAAACCCCGCAGATGTAATGTTCCTGGTTGTAGAGCTACCGAGAAGTCTTTGCACAGTTTCCCCGTTGATGCCGAACTTCGCCAACAATGGAACAAGTTCCTTTTTGGTGACCCTCCAAGTTCCGTTGCAACGTCTAATACTCGGGTTTGTACTGCACATTTCTCCGCCGACGACGTCACCAATCAAGGTATTTTTGATGCTGGAGTGGTCTCCATGTTGGTGCTAACCAAAAGAGCTGTGCCTTCAATACGCGACCCGACACAAGAAATAGTAAGTAGATATGTCGTGTGAGATATGTTATCATAAATACCATCTAACGTTATAGTAACTGCTGCTCTTTATAAAGTAACGTTATAGAAAACTATTGAAGCAAGCTAGTCATAACTTCTAAATAAAAGAACACAACTAGTGAGAGGTAAACAAGGTAACGTTATATTTAGTGGCTTGTATTATATTGTAATTGATTTACGATTTGGTAACTCTTAGGCCACCACAAGTTCCAGCGGCAATGTACGCCTTTCTCCTGCTTCAAGGGACTTCAGTTGCCAGACAGACAACCCAAAGATTCGTTCTGTTGGTACACAGCTTTCTATGAAAACACTTCGTTCGCATGTCAAGAGTCAAGGTAGGTTTGTAACTCAGTGTGATGTAATGTAATAATGTGTAATAATGTGACCCAGAATTGTTTAGATTGGCCCCCTTCACCCACCGCTTTCACCCAAAGCTGTAAAGGAATGTGGATTGTTTGTATAGTGTCCCCCCCCCCCCCCCCCCCACCTCCAATGTAAATTACCCAGTATGGTTGTCAATATACAGTATATATACAGTATATACAGTCAAATGTATATACTCCCTTTTCTTGACTCCTTCAGTATCACAAACAGTACTGTATTTGCAAATCAAATTTAGCTCTAGTGTGGTGACCCATGTTGGCGTTACACAGGTCACAATGCTAGCTCTAGTGGTGACCATGTTGTTGTTACACAGGTCATAATGCTAGCTCTAGTGTGGTGACCATGTTGCTGTTACACCAGGTCACAATGCTAGCTCTAGTGTGGTGACCATGTTGCTGTTACACCAGGTCACAATGCTAGCTCTAGTGTGGTGACCATGTTGGTGTTACACAGGTCACAATGCTAGCTCTAGTGTGGTGACCATGTTGCTGTTACACCAGGTCACAATGCTAGCTCTAGTGTGGTGACCATGTTGGTGTTACACCAGGTCACAATGCTAGCTCTAGTGTGGTGACCATGTTGGTGTTACACAGGTCACAATGCTAGCTCTAGTGTGGTGACCATGTTGCTGTTACACCAGGTCACAATGCTAGCTCTAGTGTGGTGACCATGTTGGTGTTACACCAGGTCACAATGCTAGCTCTAGTGTGGTGACCATGTTGGTGTTACACAGGTCACAATGCTAGCTCTAGTGTGGTGACCATGTTGCTGTTACGCCAGAGCAGGTCACAATGTGTGAGTGTGTGAGTGAGTGAGTGAGCAAAGTTATCAATAAATCCCTTGTTTGACTAAACTATGTTTTGTAAATAGGTGTTCAGGCGAAAGTCGTGTCGGTCTCGGTGGGGACACAAAATACTGGATACTGGTCTAATCAACAGGGACCATCCACGTCAACACCTGTGAAGGGGTTTAGACCCAGTAAAAGACCACGACTGGAGTCTGATGACGATGACGATGGAGTGACCGACAGCTCGATCGATGTTCCAGAGCCGCCGCAGGATTCCACTTTCAACATTGACTCTTTGATTAGCGAGCCCTCGATTCTAGCGTAAGTTAGTTGTTACAAACATCTCCATGGCCCGTAAAAATACAAAAGCTATATAGTTGTGCCGTGTTATTTATTTGTGTTTTTCTCGAGCAGGGAACCGTCAAAACCAATCTATGAGGTCCAGAAATACATCGTTTACGAAGACAGTCTACTGGAATTATTTCAACAGTGTCCGGTGTGCAATGCTCAATGTCATATCACCAAAACTACGCGAGGGACCTTCTTGGCTGTCTCCCAAGTTTGCCCCGGTTGTAAATACAGCCGTAAATGGGCGAGTCAGCCTCTCATCGGCATCACACCAGCTGGAAATATTCAGCTTTCTGCAGCAGTATTTTTCACTGGCTCATCTTTCACCCAAATGGAGAAGGTATTTGATTTGATTGATTTGATTGACAAGTCAGATATACATTATGTTTTTGTTTGTGATTCACACGTGCATATTAACAAAGCGTTATTCATTTATTCTTTTAGGTCCTAAATGCGTTACACGTCTCCACAATAAAGTACAGAGCGTTTCGGGAACACGCCAAGAAGTTCTTGGAACCTGCTGTTCTAAGTTTGTGGACCAAGGACCAAGACGTTACCCTCGCCAGATTAAGCGAGAAAGAAAGCGTGATAATCGGCGGTGACATGCGAGCCGATAGTCCAGGTTAGAAAAAGCTCCCCAATGACAAATTCCTACTTTATGAATACATTTTTAATATTGCACTACATTGATTGAAATTGTTATTATTATTTTCAACAGGCCACAGTGCTAAGTACGGAAGTTACTCTGTGATGGAACTCGCCACCAATCATGTCATAGACGTCCAACTAATTCAGGTAATTAACAAGTCTGAAGAGACACTGCACCCTTCATTGTGCTCAAACGAACACAAAGCTCTCGGTCTTGAATCTTGAATCGCTGTAGGTGTGAAGTGGTCTGGCTGGCTGTGTGTGTGAGCGGGGTGTGAAGTGGTCTGGCTGGCTGTGTGTGTGAGCGGGGGTTAGGAAATGTTAATTGTGGAATTTTGAAAAGGCTATTTCATTGATCTTCCCTTCCTTGTTCCAGAGCAATGAGGTGGGAGGCAGCTACCACATGGAACTGGAGGGCTTGAGGAGAAGCCTCGCTCTTCTGGACGCCAAATCCGTGACCTTGGACTGTATTGTCACAGACCGTCACCCGCAGATCCAAAAGTACCTGAGAGATCACGACATCAAACACTTCTACGATGTGTGGCACGTGGCCAAAGGTATGTCGAAAGGCATCCCACATTCAATTCCACCCCTCCTACCAACCCCCCCCCCCCCCCCCCCACCCACCCAACCAGTACTGTAATTGCAAATCTGGTATGTCAAAAAATGTATAGATGTAGCAGTACTCCAACCAGTCAATCAAGTTTGTAAATGGTAAATGGTGCATTTATATAACGCTTTTATCCAAAGCGCTTTACAATTTGTTCCTCACTTTTTTCACCCACCCATTCACTCACACATTCACGGCAGAGGCAGCCATGCAAGGTGCAAACCAGCTCATCGGGAGGGAGCAATTCCACCCCTCCTACCACCCCCCCCCCCCCCCCACCCACCCAACCAGTACTGTAATTGCAAATCTGGTATGTCAAAAAATGTAGATGTAGCAGTACTGTCTATCTGTATGTCATGTATGTCATACGACTGTTATGTAATGTTATGTTATGTTATGTAATTCAAGGTCTGTCTAAGAAGCTTGACAAAATTGCACAGGCGAAAGACTGCAAGGTCATAAAAAAGTGGCGCCTGCACATTTCTAACCACCTCTACTGGACAGCTGCCACGTCGAAGTCTGCCGATGAGAGGGTTGCTAGGTGGAAGTCATGTCTCAATCACATGATGAATGTACATGAACACGACGAAGAACCACTCTATCCGCGTTGTCTTCATGCTGACCGTGTATCAAGAGATAGTAGCAAGTGGGTTAAACCTGGTATGTCTGTCTGTCTTTCATCATGAATATATACTCAACATATTTATTTATGTCCTCATTCTAGATTGGTGTGATTTACAAATGTATACTTGCTTGAATAATTCTAATCTACTGTAATATACTCTAATGAAATATCTGAATGCAATTTCTTTTTTACTTTAGACTCAAAACCGGCCCACCAGCTCGAGAAGGTTTTGCTAAACACAAGGATCATCAAAGATGTCGCCAAATTGAGTCCACACCATCAAACGTCTTCATTGGAGTCCTATCACAGTGTGATTTTACGTTTTGCCCCAAAAAACGTGGTTTTTTCGTACATAGGAATGCTTTGCAGGTATTTTATATTGTGTACAAATGACTAATTATGGACTCCTGATTTGTCAAATAACTCATTATGTTGCATTAGATAACCTCAGATCAACTACAAATATATTGCTTGTGCTTATTGAAATTTTCCTTTCAGACTATACCTAGCTGCCATGCATTTCAATGAAAACTCAAATCGCCAGCAAGCCATAAACGCTTCTGGAGAGCCGGCGTACAAGATGAGTTTTCCAAAGGCCAAAAAAGGTGGACACACAATAAAACCAAGGAAAATCCCAGCGACATTCAGTAAGTAAAAATATCAACATTTATTATTGCACACACATGACCTATATAAATAGAAAAATATTTCCACTTACAGTGGAATACAATAAATTGAATAAATAATAACCTTTTTAACATGACAAAACAAATAACAATTTCTCATTTACAGACTATGTCAACCAGCTGATGGCGCTACTCTTTGACTTCGTCCTTCGTGACCCCCAACAATATATCCAGGTGGTAGAGGCGATTGCCATCCCAGAACCTTTGTGCGCACAGTTCGACAGGCCTTCCATGGAAGAAGCGGTTGCCGGCTATGTGTCACGATTCAATCCTGTACCGGTCTGAAGCCAGTATAGACACCATCAACATCCGGAAATTCTGTGCGGATTCGAACCACAACACAGGATGGGATTACTACTCTCACTCTGCGGCCTAAGTAGCCGAAGCACCACGCGACAAAGCATCTGTACGCGATATATCTGAAACGGCTGAAGAAAATCAAGTATTATATTTATGCACAAATAAAATAAAAAAAAAAGCTGGGAAATAACCATTTGTCATGTCATGTCATTGGACAGTAGCAAGCATTGATTATATGTGATGTGCAATAAGGATTAGATTGTGTTTGCAAGAAAGATTAGTATAGTCTGAGAGATGCAAGATGGAGAAACACCTGTAAAAAAATATATAAATCTGTAATAAATATTATTTACTTATTGATTCCGCTTTCTGGTATCCGGCCAAAATCTGCCTTGTAGATATTAGTTGCCATTTGGATGGTATAGGGGTTGAAGCACACTGGATCCAATCCCGGATGATCAACCATGCACAGTAGTCCAGTTGGTTCCTGGTTAATTCGACGTCTGACCTATATATATAGAAAATTAAATCGTTAGCCATATGCATGGTTTTCAGTGCTACCAAGATGCAAGTTTGTGTTACTACTTTACCTGTGGAACTTCCATGCAGCATACATTCTCAGTCTCTGTTGGCATCCGTTCACAATTTCCGCACGTGCACCTAGTAGATTTGAGGGTGAATGAAATTATCAATCAATGGAGGCCAGAGAAAGACTTTCGTCTTGTTTACATCAGGGTCCCCCAATTTCAATCGTCATGGTAACATATAGATAGACAGTACTGCTACATCTCTATATTTATGACATACTATATTTCTATTGCTACAGTATTGCTCAATACCAACAACTGTTATGATGGAGGCCAGAGAAAGACTTTCGTCTTGTTTACATCAGGGTCCCCCAATTTCAATCGTCATGGTAACATATAGATAGACAGTACTGCTACATCTCTATATTTATGACATACTATATTTCTATTGCTACAGTATTGCTCAATACCAACAACTGTTATGATGGAGGCCAGAGAAAGACTTTCGTCTTGTTTACATCAGGGTCCCCCAATTTCAATCGTCAAGTACAGTTAGTGTCAGTCAGTACAATCTAACGTTAGTGAGTGTGTTTTCGACGGGCCGCGCGCGACAGAAGTACACAACTATTATATAACAGTAAGTAACTAATAGTGCAATTAATCAACTTACCAATCGGAAACGATGTAACGTAAGCCTCGATCGCTGTTGTTTGGGGGTTAGTGTCAGTACAATCTAACGTTAGTGAGTGTGTGTTTTCGACGGGCCGCGCGCGACAGAAGTACACAACTATTATATAACAGTAAGTAACTAATAGTGCAATTAATCAACTTACCAATCGGAAACGATGTAACGTAAGCCTCGATCGCTGTTGTTTGGGGGTTAGTGTCAGTACAATCTAACGTTAGTGAGTGTGTGTTTTCGACGGGCCGCGCGCGACAGAAGTACACAACTATTATATAACAGTAAGTAACTAATAGTGCAATTAATCAACTTACCAATCGGAAACGATGTAACGTAAGCCTCGATCGCTGTTGTTTGGGGGTTAGTGTCAGTACAATCTAACGTTAGTGAGTGTGTGTTTTCGACGGGCCGCGCGCGACAGAAGTACACAACTATTATATAACAGTAAGTAACTAATAGTGCAATTAATCAACTTACCAATCGGAAACGATGTAATGTAAGCCTCGCTGTAGCAAATTGCCTTCTTCTTCTTCTTCGGGATCAAACTGTGGGTCGCTCTCTGGATCCCAAACATAATGTACATCCATGTTGTATTAGTTAGTAAAATCGGTATATGTTTTTGCGTGTCGAAATAAAAACCTGAAACCTAAGACCTCAGACCTCTACCTGGATGGAATGACGGGGAGATGGGCGGAGCTATTTGGTGGGTGGCTGTCACTCAAAGTGTGGGTGGAGCCAAGCCAATAATAGCCTGATTTCATGAGGCTGAAAAATGCTGGTTTTGAGTACAAGATTAGAAATATAAAACAATGATTATTTTTGGAATAAAAATTACACATGTGTTACATAGACTCACAGGAAGTGTGTAAAGTTGCCCAAATAGTGCTAGGAATAGCACTGCATGACACCTTTAAACCACTACCTCTTGTACTTTAACTTCTGGCCATCCAGTACATGATATAGATATGATGAACACTTTCCCACCTGATGAAACGAAGTCCACACAAATGTACAAATCGAATATTTAATATAGCAAAAGGTATATACAACGTTCACTTGTTTACACTTATGATTTGAAATGCACTTGTATGGCAAATGAGTATTCGTAGGTAAATCAACATTGAATGTCCAATCTCTGGTTACGCAGGGAGTAAGTATACAACCCGGTTCTTTAGGGAACTATAGCGATGGTACTTAAATGATTATAGCTGGATACACTAAGGGGGGGGGGGGGGGTCCCGCTGGTTGTAAGACAGTAGGAGGGGGGGGTTAGAAAAGCCGCTGGCGGTATCCCATCTGGCCGACGATTTCTTGGGAGAATTCAAAGTCTTGAACACGGTGCCCACAGAACCTCGGTCCGCAGATGAATACAGCTGGACCCTCTGGTGGACGGTAGCTGCCGGTCCACAACGGAGAGACGTGAGGCGACCTCACTGGTGTAGAGCGCCGTCTCACCTGGACTCCTCTCCGGGGGGTAGTTCCAACACTCCGCAGTGTTGGCCGTTATCCATGGAATAATCAAAGCACCCAAAGCATAATCCAAGCCGTGGAAGGCTCGCCGTCGTCCGGGTAGAGTAATTCAATGTACAGGTCCAGCCGCCCTGGCCCGGAGCTCCTCGGATGCAAGCACCACTAGTGGTCTGCCCAGCCTGGTTAAGACTCCAGATAACGTCAGGAACGATGGGGGTACTGATAACTCTATAACTCTAACCGAACGATGCACCATACATAATAGACTATTATTAGCTTAATAGAAATACGTCCAACTCGACGGTATAGTGCCAAACTATGACAATTCAACTATTAATCCACACGATATCTCAATGCCTATTCTGAGGCCAAGTAGGCCTTACTGCACCACACGTGCGTCGTGGGTGAGGCTTCGCGTCTGTTACTCGGTTGGAGGGTAAAGAACTAATGGACTAAAAGAAAGTTCTACTTTACTTGCGCCATATATATATGCGCTGTGAACAAATAGTACCATTCGTATTTCGCCAGACGTATTCCTACGCGGAACCGGGCTTGCCACGACATGTTGGGCGGCACGATTGAACTTGAACCTAGGGGTATGGCTGCTGGCGCCAGGTTCTCGTCCAATGGTAGAATGAAACTATTATGGGCTGTTTAGTAGACTAAAGGGATATTCAGTGCATATTGTACAAGGAATATACAGGGGATATCAAACGATATACAAATACTATTCAATATATATAAATAAATATATATATTCGGTTTAATCTGATCCTTCACAACAGTTACGGTAACTTAGGGGTTAGAGTTAGAGGTCGTCTAGGTCTGGTTAGGGGTTAGAGTAGAGGTGGTCTAGGTCTGGTTATGGCCTCTATTAACCAGACCTAGACCACCTGACTCTAACCAGACCTAGACCACCTCCACCTCTAACCCCTAAGTTAGGGTTGGTGATGGTCAGTGCTGCTGCCTGCATTCACAATTGACTATTTAGACTTGTTCTTGTTCATCTTGAGAAAAGCACTTTTTTCCAATATGTCTCTTGCTCTGTTGCGGCGGCCATTTGAGAGGTAACCAGTTACACTGAAGACACGTTCGGCAAAGGCTTGGGATGCTGGCATCGCCAGGAGATCCAAGGCCAGAGGTTTCAGATGTGGAAACACCATAGGACTCTGAGAAATCCAGAACTCGATAGCAGATTCCTCAACGTCTGTGTTAGCACTAGCAGCCTGGTGGTTGGACAGCCCTTCTTTGTATTTCAGAATCTCCTGTCTAATGTTAGTGGTCTTGGGCGTCTTTGGCCTTGCTGGACGACTGGCACTGAAAAACTTGAACCTAGGCCGCTTTGCCAAGGGTGTCTCTCCTGCTGAAGCCACGTTTTCCAGTTCCTCCTCATCATCGGTCACCTGCTCCACTCGCACTTCCACTCTTCGTGGCATGCTGTGAGCAATGTAGTCTTCTGCCTTTCGTAGAAGATCCTGCATTCCATCGTCTTCATTCTCAACAAGGGTCTCAGCTGATACATGGGGGTCAACAAAACATGCTGCTGCAGCAAGAGGAGAGAACTTGACGGCTGTGACGTCAAGGAAAACGCTGAAACGATTGTGCATGTTGAAAAGCATCTTCTGTGCCAGTGAAGCTGCCTCTCTGTAGGTTCTAGCATGAGCTACATTGAATTCAGACAGATGGCTTCTGAGATCCAAAAGAGCAGGCACAACGAGGGAAAGGGATTGGGTGTCACTTTGCAGCATCTTTGTGTGCTCAGCAAATGGCAGTAGAAGGTCTCGCTGCATGGCAATCTTCTGCCACTCACTGGGCTGCAGGCTGTCCCAGCTCATGGATTCCGCTACCGCTGTGACGTGGTCCTTGAGTTGAAGACAACGCGCCATAATAACGTGACAACTGGACCATCTGGTGAGACAGTCTTTGATGAGGATGAGACCAGACCTCTGCAGCAAGCGCTCTGTGGCGACCGATGATTTGCGGAACTGGTTGACCAGGTGTCTTGTTTTGTCCAGCAGTCTTCGGATTGAGGGTTCCTTGTTCAGCAGCATGTTTACTACAAGCTGGAGGGTGTGCACAACGCATGGGGTCCTCTCCATTGCTCCATAGGCATAGTCGTACTCGTCCCTACATGATGGAGATAAGAAAAAATACAAATCCATAGTTTAATGATCCATTTATTCTTTTTAACTTATTTATTCAATTCACAATGTTTAACCTTTTAACATATTAACTTATTTATTAATATGTATATGAAATTCAATTATAACCAGGCAGTTACCTATTTATTATTATTCGAATGAATATAGAATTATTTCAACTTCAAGCACAGACTGACCCGTCAATGTCGTCCTCTCCTTCCTGCTGCAGCACATCGTTGTTGTTCTCGTCAATGTCATCCTCATTGTGCTCAGAGTCCGACTCCTCAGAAGAAGTTGTGGCCTCTCCTGCAGTACGGAACGGGAACGCAGCCACCATGTTGCTGCCATTGTCAGTGATCCTCGTGAGGATTTTCTCTTTTGGGATGCCCCAGGCTTCTATGCACTCCTCCACAAGCGCACTTATAGCTTGAGCAGTGTGGGGGTGAACCATTTCCTTCAGGTTCAGGAGAATATGTTCAGGCTTATTATCTTCTGGGTTGAAATAACAAGCACTGATTGCAATGAAGGATGCAGTGAGACCCTTTTTGGACCATATGTCTAAACCTAAGGTTACTTTGCGTGCCATAGACAACCTGTGCCTGCATTTCTCTTGTTGTTCCACATACACTTTGTCCACCAGGTTGGATACTTTAGTCTTTTTTGGCACTCTGAACCTTTTATCAAATGTTTGCAACATCATTATGAAATCCTCATCTTCGACTGTACGTGCAGGGAGTGCTGTGCGGCCGATCCAGGCGGCGACGGCGTCCTCTCTGCTTAGTTGCTCGAGGGAGTTCTGTTTGTACAAGGCGCCAAAGAAATCACCTGTGGATAGAGGCTTTGGCTGTAGTGTCTTCCCTGGTTTCTTCACATCTGCAATCTAAGACAGGAATAAAGGAATAAATAAAGTCAGAAGTCAGAACAGAATATGCAACTTCTGAAAAGTCTAACTCTTTCCACTATAGGTCAGAGGTTACGTAGGTAGTAGTACCTGGGCTGGGAGGAGGGACTGTATATTCTAGGGTGACCAATGACCATATTGTGATTTCCAAAAAAGAGGACGGTGCCCACAGCCTCAACTCAAGATACTTAAAGTTGACTCAAAGATACCTTATAATTTTAATATATTTAAACTTTTAAAGTATGCCTGCTCAGTCCTGAGTCCTCTATGGATATAAAATTATTATTTATTTATATAACAATTATATCTCTATAACCAAAGTTACTCAACATGCTTTATTATGCCTAGTAATCTGACAAATCTCAAGAAAATAACTTAAAAAGCAACCTATAAATAACAATAGCTCTTTTCTTTCAAGCCTTACTAAATATGAATTCATGTTCTAAATAATACCTCTTTCTGTATAAATAAAAATGCACCTTTAAAAAATATAGCTTTGTATCTTTTCAATGTAAATTATAACAGTAACCTCAGTCACAAAGATACGAATTAATAAAGTACAGTCACAGACAGTACGTTAGCTAGGTGTCACGTGGGCACTAGTACATCTACTAGCTAGCAAGTTACAACAGACGGGCTAATCCACCACAAATGGCTCCATGATATATACTAGTCCATACAAATTCACTCATATGGTGCACTGCTAAAAGCATTTTTACATTTAGTCACAGGATGTACGTTAGCTAGGTTTAAGCGTACTTATACTTCGTGAGCCAACCCCGGGCCCTGTGACTGAGCCGTCACGTGGCTACTGGCTAGCGTTAGCATCAGGGGGCTAGCTAGTAGCTAGCAGTACTAGCAAGCAAGTTACAACTTACAACAGACGGGCTAATCCACCACAAATTCACTCAGTCATATGGTGCTAATGCATTTTTACATTTACCTGGATTTCCTTGTGGAAGGTCTTTAGATGGCATTTGAGATTAGTGGTGTTTTTTTTCCCTTCATTCGATGCCCACATTTCTCCCCTGCCTAAGCGGCCTCTCCTCGTGTTTCACTTTTTTCACTTTTTTCAACAATACATTCTGTCAGTCCTTCGAGCTCTATATATCTAAAGTATGCCCAGAGGTCTGGTCTTCGTTTTCTTTCAAGCCCACGGGATAATTGATCATGTTGCTGTTGGTTTGCGTTCACGGTCGCCATTGTCTGACTGAGTGAGGGCCTGAGGCGGGGGCGTCACTCAGCTGAGCAGCTATTTGATAATGCAGATGCAGTAATGCTTTGCCACCTACTGGTCTTTCTACCTCCGTGCTTATGCTGTGTCAGGAAAGAATGAAAGCCCCACGCGCCTGGTCACCTGCCTGCTGCAGAGACTCACGTCACAGCCGGAAACGGAAATACTGAAATAATCATTCGAAAAGTTATAATTATTTTGTCTCGTCTTGTTTTAGTCAACAATATCAACATACATGAAGAGTAATTTCGTCATGGTTTTTGTAAATTACATTTTCGTGTCCTCAGTTGGAGTCAACGATATATAATTAACTATTTAGTCACGTTGGCGTCACGTGGTCTTCAATAACGTGACGTCACGTCTCGTTGTCGTCATGAAAAAAACCTTTGTTGACGAACATCTTTCGTCATCAATTTAGTCAACCAAATTAACACTGCTCCCTTGCAGGCGGGAGGACATTGCGATACGCCCTCGCTTGGAGTACACTAAATCCCTGTTGCAGACAGACCGTTTTTTAGCCCGAAGGCGTGAGGGCCTGCGAGAGCGGGAGGGAAAGGAGACCTCCCGGTCCTCACCTTCGGGCCCCGGTCTTAACTATCTTTTTGTATGTTTGTAACCCAACGCTGCTACTGCCCAAACATATAGGCTAGGACGTGGAGAGGAGCATTCTGGCCTATGGCATAACCCTTAGTGTTAAACATCCCCCACTACCCTACAGCCCCCGTATATTTTATATATATATATTATATTCAGTGTTCATTATTTTAATATTACTATTCATCATTCTGTGCCGTGCCTCCCTGGGATAAATAGTGTGATATACGCCCAGGCTTTTGCCGTGAAGTTGAGAGTGTGTGGTGATACTTTGGACGAATAGTGTGATAGTGTCCAGACCTGTGTGCAGTGCAGCACCTTCCCTCACGTGTGTAGTGTTTTAGGGGCAGGGCAAGTAGGTGGGTGGGAATAACAGCTGGGGGGGGTTGACCTATAGTGCAGGGAGCGTCTCCGTTCTTAACTACCCTAGGCCTAAGGGCATGGTATTTTAGTTAGTCTAGTAAATTGCTATTTAAATAAGCTTATGAATTAATGTGCTATATATCATATTTTGTAATAAAGTGTTACCTATTGTATCTCAAACATTCTCTCCTTGTCTTGCTTGTGGTCTTGGGGAAATCTGGTATGGGATGATCAGCTGAGCTCTTTGGGAAAGTACACCCATGCGCTTGCACCTCCTAGCTGTAGACTGGGGTACTTTCCATTGGGGTTCTGGTGACAGTATCACCAGGCGTGCATGAAGAACAGAGAATGTATGTACAGTAGGGTTTTTATTCTTGCGACAGCTCCGCCATTTTTAAACTGATTTCAACACGGATGGTTGCTAAATGTTCACAATAGGGGAGACAAACTAACTGCGCTCCAATAAATGCCAATATCGTTCAGTTTTGTGGTATATAATCCAGAGAAATAAAAAGAATTATACACAAGTCATTTTCTTGAAGGCAGCTAGAATCCGTTGGGTAGTGTAGTTCTTCGAAATTCCAATGCTCTTTGAGAGCTCTGGATGTCCTCTTCTCATAATGACTACAATCGTCATCATTCAGCGACGGCTGCTAATTCAAAATGGCGGATATCCGCAATAAATACAACACATTTCAAAAACTAAAATCTCACTAATAACACTTTAACCTATTAGTAAACAAACGTATTGCTGAAAATATACACTGACTGCTGTTGTGACATGGTTAGGATGTTTACTCTTGAATACATTTGAACAAAAATATGATAATTATGTCAGACAGTCTAGAGAGAATGATTTATGATGTGATGTCATTTGCGGTCCGGTGCCGGACTGCACGGGTGGAAGAGGTTAAACAAGTCATAGATGCAAAGCTCTTTACACAAAGTATTTCCTGTGAGATGCCACTAGGGGGCAGAGCAGCTCATCAGTTAGTGATTAGAGTTAGTGTGATAGTGGCATCACTAGTCATATTCTCCACTTGCACAATGTGGGGGCGTCATATCCGGTTATGTCTATTGCCCGATGGATTTAGTCCGGTCCCATCACAATGCATTGAGTTTAGCAACTTTTCTCCCATCAATTAAACAACTTTATCTTCACTTTTTTCTTTTTGAATTCAAGTTTCTTGTTCCTTTTATTGCCACACGGCCAGGCCGGTAGAGTTTTTGGGCTGTATTTCATGTAAAAAAGTGTACTGTTATGCCTCTTTTCCACTGCATGGTACCTACTCGACTCTACTCTGCCTTTTCGGTTTTCCATTGCCAAGATTTTGCGTATGGTGCCTGGTACCGGGTACTTTTTTTAGTACCTGCTTTGTCGAGGTTCCAAGCGAGTAGAGAAGCGATACTAGAATGTGACGTGAAACACTGCAGACCACTGATTGGTCAGAAGAGAGAATCGTCACTACGTTATCATTGCGCTACGCGGGGGACGTCCTGCACAAAACACAAACCCGCCATCTTTAAATAGCCTTGCGACTACTAAACATTAGCATTCATTATTTGTTTGCAGCAAGAACAAAGTGCAAAAACAACAAATAAATACATTCACTGTGTATTCTGCCTCATTTATTGATGAAACAAAACGAACATCAACACAATTTACCACCAAGAACAAAGAGTTTAGTCTCACAAAAAGGTCGCAAATTTTGTTAGCTTAGGTGCTAATGTGACTGGGATTTCCCATTATAACCTAAATAGAATGGAATAGAAATACTATCATCCCGAGGGAAATTTCAAATTTGACACTACAAATCGGGATGATTAAAGTATTTCTATTCTATTCTATGATACCAGTGCCTTATTAGCTAATGTACGCTAGCTGCAATGCTAACGGTTATAATGGAAAATACCAGTCACATTAGCACATAAGCTAAACAAATGTGCAATCTTTTTGTGAGACTAAACTCTTTGCTCTTGGTGGTAAATTGTTGCTGTTGGTTTTCTTTCATCAATAAATTACGCAGAATTCACTGTGAAGGTATCTTCATAGCTAGCTTCGAAATCCTCTATTGTCTGTCTGTCGCGTTGAAGATGATGTCACGGCGCCCTCGCTATCAGCTACACTGACGGGGGGGGGGGGGGGGGAGTACCAGGTACCAAAAGCGAGTAGAGTCGAGTCGAGTCTACCATGCAGTGGAAAAGAGGCATTAGAGTTAGCTACATTAGCATTTAGCTCCACCTAAATCCAATCCAATACAACCAACAGTTTACCAGATTAACAGAAAACGTTCACAATTTTACAGAATATCAAACATGGGTCTAACAGATGCCACGTGAATACTAATTGAGTTATATGTCTCATTTCCTGCCCCATATCTAACAGATTAATGTATTGGATTTAGGGGGAGCTAAATACTAACTCTCCACTGTTAGAGTTAGCAACATTAGCATTTAGCTCCGCCTAGATCCAATACATTAATCTGTTAGATATGCAGTGGCGAATATTCATGGAAGCCAAGCTTCCCCAAAAATATGAACAGTAAAAAAAAAACTATATTATTGTTTTTAGAGTTTACAATAATAAGAAAATCATTATTTTTCATTTCTGTGTTATAATAATTGTCTCCCTCCTGGAGAAATTAACCGAACGAGCGAAACTGCGCCCACTCTCTCTAACACTGAGGCAGCCCACTGGGCCCAGGTACACTACTGCCAGCAGTCTGCTGCCAGCATTATTTTGATTGACATTGGAGGCTTTGAGGCCAGGCCTGGTTGTCTTTTTCTCGCGTCCCTTACCATATTATTAGCCAATAAGATTCAAGCTTAATTCATTGGGGTTGGTCTTAAGCCTGGTAGGTAGGGATTCCCAAAGGCTCTGTCTGCCTCAGCCTTGGGCGTGCTTTATACAGAAGTTCACTGTTCAAGACCAATCAAATCACATTAACTCATTCTGCGCCAATGACGGAAAAAGTTGGGTTATCTCGCCAGTGGTTGAGCGCCAATCACGAGAAAAGTCGGGTTTTAATCATTATTTCTTTTATTCGCTATATCCATAAATTTTTCCTCCATCCAGTCTGATGTTATCATTGGGAATGGGTCTGAGCTTGCAAAAGGCCAATACCGCTGCCTAACGCCTTGCGGCCGGTATTGCACATCATTGGAATCCTTCTGGCTGGTGCTGTGCGTCGATCTAAGAAGTCCGGTCCGGGTTTTCCTTCTCGGGCATGACTAACGTTATAACACACCAATCAAATCACATTAAAATCGCCTTTGTCTTCTAGTACTAGAGCCATTATCAGCATGCAAAGTGTGATAACGATGATATCTGGTTATTACGTTACCATTGACTACTATAAGGTGCTCGTTGTCTTGTCAATGAAACATAATATGAAACGGTAGCCAAAGTAACAAAAAGATGTTTAATTATAATTACCATGGTTTTAAAGGTGAAGGGATAACATCTAAATAATAGCAAACAATGGACAGGACTGTACAGACAGGATCAGCCACCACACACAGGGGAGAACAGAACACATTATGCACAAGGGGATGACGAGAACAAGAAACACCTAGGCTGATTACAAATGGATACACCTGGGAGGGAAACGACAAAGAACTACAAGACCAAGACAGGGGACTATAACCAGACATCACACATCACACTGGGGAACACCTGATCAGGATACAAACACATGAAGACGGGATACAAACGCGTGTAGTCTTTTACCAACAAACTTGCAGTTCCGCGTTCGGGTTCTGCGATCTGATTGGCCACTGACGTACGCTCTCTCTACGCCCAAACAGCGCGTTACGCTAGTTCTGCCTCTAACACCGCCGGGGCTGCGATGGGAACAGCTAGGGTGGTCGTCAAGCTGGACCGCGTACTCAAATGAGTACACTGCCGTGAAAAGCTGCCCTTGAAACAGCAGCAGCACAGCTCTCCCTTGAGCTGAAGTGATGACCCGAAAATTACTCAAGTCCAAATTGTCAACGGTTTGCTTTAAATTGTATAAGCATTCCGTGCTGGTTGCATAGTCCAAGATATGGACGTTGAGAAGCTTGTTTTTAACTGTTAAACGGTCGCCGTTTCCCTGCCGATGCAGTGACAATATGAAAACATGCCTATCTGTGTCCTCCCCTGTATGTTACTCCACTGCGGGGCTCAGAGTGATTATGAGGTAGCTATCACCAGAGCCAGACCCTCTTTGCTTTTATTGAAAATTAGGCTACATTCTATTCCAAATAGAATAAGTTCAGTCTAGACTCATGTGCATAACTCGTCCTCGAAGTCGGGAGTGTAAGACTAGCTCAGCCATGATGTTGGTGAGCGAGGACTCGGACTGTTGCCTGTGTTGTTGAGTCAAGTTAAATAAATGAATAGACCGTCCACTGTCCAGTTCAGCACCACGGACAGCACCCAGCTGTCCACACACACAGCTCCGCTACAGACACACTAGAGATGGGGATCGAGCATGATGCTACCATGGCCAATTTGGCCCATTCTGGTAATTACTGGATAATGGAAACATTGTGTAGTTTTCCGCTGTCATTTTTATGTATTCTGCTTTTAAAGGTCCCCTATTGTTTACTATTTGGGCAATTTTACACAATTCCTGTGAGTCTATGGAACACATCTGTAAGGTTTTTTTCAATAAAATTCCTTGTTTTGTATAGGCAATAGGCCTACTTTTGTTGAGAAGGTATGACATATGGGATGATAACCCACATATATCACTGAATGTTGCCACTGTTTTAATGGATGTAATGATCATTAGGGACTTCTGCGCAGGGCTGGACTGGTAATCTGGCATACCGGGCATTTTCCCGGTGGGAAGACGCATCTTTAGGCCGTAAAAAACGGGGACAGCGGCCCATTAAGCTGGCTCAATCACATCTCTTACTAAGCCCTCCCCACTAGGCTGGAACAGCGGCCCATTGAGCTGGCCCAATCACATCTCTTACTAAGCCCCCCCCCCCCTCTCTTTCTCACCTGTTTCTCGTGTCAGAAGAACAGATGCCGGTCAGAGCGAGAAGAAATGGATAAACGGAAGAAGATAAACAGAAGAAGCAACAGCCTCAGGTAGTGTGTGTGTGCCATGCCATGATGATTAATTCAATTAATGTCGATAATAATATGAATGATAACATACTCGCTATCATAAAGAGAGACCGTCACTATACTGCTGGTGGTCTCTCAGTCAGTCAATGTCAAATTTCGTTTCATTTTTCATTTCAACCTTTATTTAAAATCGTAAGCATCTGAGGTTTCCCTCGTTTACAGAAACGACGATTGTACAGTACATAATAAAAACAATATTCACAGAAATTTAAACACCAGAGTAAAAAATAAAATAATTGAAATAAAAAAAGATCAACTAAAACAGTTACAGGTAGACACACAATGGTCTGAAATCATACGTTTAAACATTCCAAGGGAAGGGAGAACCTCCAATTTCAGCCAGAGTTGAAGGACATTCCATGAGTTAGAGGCATCAAAGGAAAAGGCTGACTTCCCTAGCTCAGAACAAATTTGAGGAACCCTAAGAACCATCCATTCATTCGATCGAGTTGAATAGGTTCCAATATTCCAATCTAACAGTGAGGAGATATAAACAGATTTGATTGCACATATAAAAAATTTCACCAAAATTGCATTCTTCCATCTTCATAATATCGCAAAAATTCGCCCCATTTTAACTCTGGCTGATGCTGAAACCCTGATTCATGCTTTTGTCTCATCATGTCTGGACTACTGTAATGCACTTTTTTCAGGCCTACCTAATTCAAGCATCAAAAATCTTCAACTCGTGCAAAATGCGGCTGCACGGATCCTAACTAGAACTAGAAAATTTGATCACATCACACCAGTTTTGTCCGCCCTACACTGGCTTCCTATCCAAGCCCGATCTGACTTTAAAGTGCTACTCCTCACCTACAAAATTTTAAATGGGCTTGCACCGCTCTATCTATCCGATCTCATCTCCCGATACTCGCCCGCTCGTGCTCTGCGCTCACAAAATGCGGGGCTTCTATCGATCCCTAGGGTTAAAAAGAAATCCGCCGGCCACAGAGCCTTTGTCTACCGCGCTCCCTACCTGTGGAACAATTGACCTGCCGTCATCAGGTGCGCCTGCTCTGTCGAAGCTTTTAAATCCCTGCTTAAGACTCATCTTTTCTCTCTCTCCTTCAACCTACCCTGATCTCACCTGGTCGGGGACTGACCTTTAGATTAATCTGTCTAGTTTAGTTAGGGTACAGGGTACTACATGGTACTACTGCGTAGTTTACTACAGGGTAGTTTAGTTAGGGTACAGGGTGCTGCATGGTACTACAGGGTACTGCATGGTACTACATGGCACTACAGGGTACTACATGGCTCTACATGGTACTACATGGCACTACATGGCACTACAGGGTACTACATGGTACTACATGGTACTACAGGGCACTACGGGGTACTACATGGCACTACAGGGTACTACAGGGTATTACATGGCACTACGGGGTACTACATGGCACTACAGGGTACTACATGTCTGCTCTTTTGCAGCACCACAAACATGGGAACTCTCTAACTCTTCCCCCCCCCTTCCCTCCCCCTTCCCCCCCCCCCCCTCCCTCCCCCATCTCTCTGAGTGCCCGTCTCCTGGCGCTGACTAAGGTGATGGATGCCTCGGGGTCTTGGCCAAGATTGTAGTGACTGCTCTACATGCACCTCCGAGGCCTTGGATCAGTTATTTACCGTCGTCTGTCCGTGGTCCTGTCAACTGATTAACAGTATTAACAGACTGTTAACAGATTAACAGTCAACGCGGTTTCATTGCTGGGTTAAGTACTTCTATTCTATTCACATAATATGCTTACTTCATATATCTACTCCATTCACATATATGCTTACCACTTGTATCTATTGCTATGTCCGCCCACTACAATCACATGAGCTGTCTAACGCCTGTCCCGTCTCCCTGTCCCCCTATGACTTGCTGTCCTGGAGTGCTGACCGGAGTGTCGGACATCCCGTGATGAAGGCCGGGAGGTTGCGACCCCCTCTGCGTGCCCCCCTGTCTCCGGAGGTCTCGTAGTGGTGACCGGAGTGCCGGACGTCCCGCGATGATGTCGGGGAGTTCGCGACCCTCTCTGCGCCGCCCCCTATCTCCCTGTCTCCGGCTGTCCCTGAGCAATGACCGGAGTGTTGAATGTCCCGTGACTAAGACGGGGAGGACGTGACCCTCTTTGCGCCGCCCCTGTGCCTCAAATAGATCCGCTATCAGCTCTATCTTTAATCTTTCAAAATGTTCAGTTGCTATCGCTATTAGCTTTATCTTTAATCTTTCAAAATGTTCAGTTGCTATTGCATGCACTCATCTGTGTTTCACTACACACATGAGTGCATGCTTACCAACTGTCCGTCTGCAACACTACTATCACCAACATCTAAGAAGGGAGATCCCCCCTTGAATGGCCCTTCTAAGGTTTCTCTCCTCCACACTGCCTGTGGAGCTTTTTTCCCTATTGTTAGGTTTTAGTGAGTTTTTCCTTACCTTCGCGTGGGGTATGTCTGGGAGTGCTTGCATTCTTTAATTTTTAATTTTTTTTTTGCATTCATCTAAAAATGTTTGGACCTTATGGTGTTCTTGTTCTGTTCTTGACTTATTGTTATGTTTTCTTCTTGACTTGTTTAAAGAAGACCTGTACGGCCCATGGGGACATTAACGTGTGTTGTCGGGCCTTATAAATAAATTTGATTTGATTTGATTTGTTTACCAATAATGGCTTTAAAAATAAATAAATAAATACCAGTGTTTGTTGCGCCTTTCTGCAAGAGAAGGCCAACCCGCCCTATCATACAGAAATAGTGCAGCATAAGCATTGTTTTTGTAGCTAATGCAGTTAACTAGCTAACATTATTTTGTCAGCATCGCGTTGGCCTAAGCTAAGCCCATGTTGCTGTGAGTGACTTGACCTAGGTCCATATTGTATCATCATAATATTGTTTAAAAAATCATTAGGATAAGGGTTCCCTTGATAAAGATGCACAAACAGGCATAGCTCAACTGCAAAAACTGCTTTTTTTATTTGATTAGATTCTTATTTGGAAACACATCATAAAAATGAATTATCATGACCAATTTGCATTCCTGAGGATATCACCTAAAAGCATTCATTAAAACACTTATTTCCAAGGTGGTCCTCGATGGAAGACATGAAAAATTTAAAACATAAAAACACAGCACATAGCCTACTCAACTGCTCATTTGTGCTCAACTGCAAAAATGTATGCCTACTTATGTATTAGCCTACAGGGAAAAACACATTCACAACAGGCAGCAACGTTTATTTTCAGCCAAGTATGTAAGGGATAATGTATAGCTATACTCGGTCATTGTCGCAAAATAATTGACCGACACTGTGCTGTTCTAAACGCAGTGAAGGTCAATTATTTTGCGACAGTGGCCGAGTATAGCTATACATTATCCTGCTTATTACAGGGCTAACTTACTAACAATATACGTAATTAATTTTACACCATCGACAAAACGAGATCAAATGCAGACGCAGTTCTGTTGCTCCTCTGTCATCGGCAGGTGTGTGGACTTGATTGCACCTGATGTAGTGCAGCTGTGCGTATGGTAAAGCTTTCATGACAGCGATCAAAATGCTTGATTGTGATTGGTCAATAGCGCTCTGTTGCCCCTAGCAGCGGTCATTATTGCGCGTTGCCCCTAGCAGCGGTGAATTATCGAGAAATAATTGACCGCTGCTAGGGGCAACAGAGCGCTATTGACCAATCACAATTAATCATTTTGGCGAATGTTAAAACGCCATGTAATAATAGGATATATATGGTATGGATTACTTACTGTTATAACTTATTACTATCTAGTCTCCACCTACACAAATAGTTTTTGTGCTGTCCATTGAGCATGCACCTTCACGTGGTAGGCACATTAACTGTAGATCAAACTCCCCAAACAAACACATAATTTTTTTTTATCTAGCTTTTCTCCCCATTTTTCAATTTTTTTCTCCCTTCCCAATTTCGTATTGTCCAATTCTACCCTCCCCTGTCTCGAACGTTGCTAGACTATGCCTCCCACAAGCCGGCTGCAATGTGGACGAAGCCTTGCATCACGTGTCCCCTCCGGTACACGAGGAGGCAGCTGTCGCATCTTTTCACCTGCACAGCACGATCTCTCAGCGGCGAGGGTCTGTGTGGGAGGGACACGCCGCCCCCGTCGCTTCCTGATTCTACAGCGCAGGCGCACCGGCCGAACTGTAGGAGTCGCTGTCCACAACGTCCGATCCCCACCCACCAGCTTCCCACCCCCTAATACTGCCAATTGTATTAGTATGAACGACCAGCCAAGCTGGTAGCAACGCCGAGAGCTGGGCTCGAACCCAGCATCTCCTGCGTTGGTGGCGAGCACCTTGCCCACTGCGCCACCTAGCCGCCCCTGCAATATTCATCATTGATATTTGGATACTTGAAATCTGTATGAACTGAGTAGTTAGTATCAAATGAAATAAGATGGAACAGCTCCATGCATTAATTGAATAAACAACTATTTGCTCATTACCAGTATGGTATTGTTTAAATTCTACAGCTTTTTGCACATCTTTGTCAGGGAATTCCAACCATTCTGGACCTGAATGTACCAGTTAATTCTAATCATCTCTCTCTCCTTATGTCTAGTCAAGCCAGGTTGTGGAGGAGAGAGACAGGGAGGAACAGGCTGTACACTACTTTGCCCGTCCTGAGCCTGCTATGATGCAGGTGTTTTTACATCACCACCCAAAACAAGATTGAGCCAAGAGCGAGTGAGTACACTGGTCCACTTGTCCATGGCACTTACTACTAGGGTTGGATACTATTCACATTTTAACCGATACCGGTACCCAGCGGTACCTTTTTCGGTACTTTAGTCTCTACAAATTGTAACTACCTACCTCAGTTGTAGAAAATGTGTCCAAACTTCAAATTATTTATTATCATTATTATTTATTTATAACAATTTGTTATATATATATATATATATATATATATATATATATATATATATATATATATATATATATATATATATATATATATATATATACAGGGGTGTAAAGTACTTGAGTAATTGTACTTTGTTACAATACTTAAGTACTGTTTTGGGGAATTTGTACTTTACTCAATTACATTTCAGAGAAAAAAAAACATACTTTTTACTCCTTACATTTAAAATGCAGACCTACAAAGTACAAATCTCGCAGGTCCAACCATTTTAATTCGTTATTTGTTTCTCTGGGCGAACTAACGTTAATGTTATTAATCCTGCAGCCACGCTTTATTTAAAAACAGCCAATCAAATCCCCATCAATGGAAAATGAACCCGCCCACATTGGCTGTCGAATCTACGTTCCATTACTTGTAAATCACGTGCCCTCTTTACTGTCTGGATATGATGAAACACCCATGTTGATTCATAATGATTTACCGTAATTCCTCTAATAGTAACCCCGGCTTGTATTTGTTTCAACTGTAGCGGGTACCAGGCTTGTATTAGGAGGAGGCCTGTATAAGAGGGAGGCCTATATTTCAAATTTTCAAACGGATCATAATGAATAAATCAACATTTTGTGTCAGTTTGAACCCAGTAAAATGTACTGGTTTCATTTATTGAAACCAAGTACTGTATGAAATAGTAAACAGTGCAATTACAGGTGGTCACTGGTCATTTCAACGTTTTCAAAGTGAAATCAAGTAACTAGCTCAGTATGCAGCTCAGTATATTAGTAACCCGGCTTCTATTAGGAGGCCGGCTTATAATTGCTTAGCTCAAGAGCGCACCCGGCCATTAATAGAGACCCGGCTTGTATTTGAGACCCGGTTACTATTAGAGGAATTACGGTAGTTGTTTTAATTTCTGATCCAGACTACACAGACTCCTATTGACTGTGGTACTGCCTGTGATCTCATCCACTCGTATCTGGACGTCTATTCTTTGCCCGTCTCTCTAATTTGCTGACACAGCTGTCAGAGGCTGTACCGTGCTCATTTTTAACCCATAAGGACCCACGTGACACAGGTGTCACATGTACTTTACATGTTCTGGACATTTCCATATAAAGCTTTATCCTTGATTTTACCTCATCAAGTCCCAAAGGGACACCGGTGGTCTGGTGGGTCATGTGAAAGATCGAGTAGCCTCCAGCTGCAACCGCGGAGTGAGCCCCTCACTAGACGCTGTGGCAGGCGCGCGCTGATTGGCGGAGAGTACGGAAGTTAGCGCTAGCGTCAATCCACATTGGGCCTAGCCCCTCCTCCTTGACCAAGCTCTGTGTGTTGCTGCGTGTGTGTCTGTGTGTATCTCAGGCGTGCTGGGCCAATTATTTAAAAACCCATGCTGATTGGTCCTTGTGCAAGACTAGAACACAGGGATCTTTGATTAAACACCTGCTATTAGAAGAATAGAAAAATAGAAAATAGAAAAGTTTTTACTTTTACTTGAGTACTTAAGTACATTTACAAGTAGAAACTTTTTGACTTTTACTCAAGTGTGTTTTTAGCCAGATACTCTGACTTTTACTTGAGTAAAATGTTTAGACGGTACCCATACTTTCACTTAAGTATAATTTCTGGGTACTTTTTACACCCCTGTATATAATATATAATGTTGCAGCGAGCGTTGTCAGCATCTAGCTTTGTAAAGTGTAACCACACGTGCAACCGTTTTCGGCTTGCCATTGCCCCGACTGCTTTGTTGTTGTTGAATCAAGTTAAATCCTAGGTAAGCATGTATTGTGCGTGTGAACGTTGACGTGAATGTGCGGCACACTTCATAGGTTTCGTTTAGCTGTAAACGAACCGTTGACGTCATCTGACTTATAAAAATAAATAAAAATTGCATTACCAAAATGTGGATCTCACGTGAATCGGTACTCGGTAGTATCGACGTGATTCGGTCCATACCCTTAAAAGTACCGTATTCGGTACCCATCTCTACTTACTACCCAGGTTTGTAGTGGTTTGGGGGAATAGTACAGTAGGTAGGCATATTTAAGGGAACCGCAAGGATGGTGTACTGGTGGGTGGTGTCCGACTGGGCCGGTCTGGGCCAAAAATACCAGGGCCGATTTCCCCATTTGCAACGATGTCGATGTAGGCTATATCGTTTCCGTCAATATTGTCAACGCCAACATCTCCCCTTATAGCTCTCCGAACTCATCCACTTTGTTTACCTCACCTGTATATAAATACCTGTATATAAGTAGAAACTGTACATAAATATGAAACAGTAGTACAATAACAATAACACTTTATAACTACTCAGTGACTGACAGACCAACATTTCCCCATAGCCGACCAAAACAATATTTGTGCGCATTCACGTGAACTGTCACGTGGGGTGCAGTCCGGTTTTGGCAGGCAGCCTTTTCTCTGCACGACGCCGGTGCACGGTGCACACAACTGCGTTTTATAAGCTGGAGCAACATTCCTCTATTTTAGTCCAAAATTAGAAACATAACTTGATGATCATATAGCATAGTGAAAACTAATTTTGTGGGCTCAATGTGTCTCAAGTTAATAGCTTACAGGAGAATGAAACAAGCCTTTGTTCAGATATTTCAATACTAATACGTGAATCTATATCTGAAACATTTTCTGTTTTAAATGTTGTTAGTTTTCATTTTCTTTGTCACAGTGTGTGTTGTCCTGGTCATATCACTATTAGACCTAACTATGTATAGTGGCACAGTGTAGAATTACCAGACCATTGCATTGTCTAACTTTAATATAATTTTTATAATAATAAACTTTTCATATTAGTGAGCGGGAGGCATTTGATGACAGAATCAGCCATGAAATAAAATAAAAACGATTCAAACATAATCTTTAAGATGTGAGTAATATCCTTTTAACTGCAAGACTACACCAAGCTGATCTTAATCCAGGTTGGTATTCTCATTATCTCTTCATCATACAACATCTGTTATCTCTCCAGGCATGTCAAGGACGATAGAGTGAAGGTGGAAACTGACCCAGGTCCCAGCAGAGAAGGACTGTCCAGGTCCAGTGGGCAGTCCTCCTGGGTCTTATGGTCCTCATCTATGGCTCCCATGCCCCCCTCCTCCTGACTGGAGGCCTCTCCACCCTGCATGGCCCCTGTTCCTGGCCCTTGTGGCCCCTTATGCAGTCCCTGCCGTCCTCTATGCCCTAAACAACAACCTGGTGGTCCCCATGCAGGCCTCCATGGACCATTCTACCTGGTGAATTTTGGTCTCTGGACGAATGCCATCAAAATAAGTTGTTCGATAACACTAAATGCAAAGTAACCATTAGTGGTATGTCAGGTAGGTGACTTGTTTCAAGTTTCCCTCTCACCTTTGCAGATTGAAAAATATTTGTTTATGTTTCAGCATGTTTAAATATAGTTTTTACTGTTCTCTTTTGGGCCTTGTGTAGCTGGTAAGGGAGAACGGGGATGGTTGTCACACTTTTTACTCGAATGTGAATTGCTCATCATCAACACATCTTTCAATAGTCATTCCTACATTCAATTGAAGCTTAAGATGTTGGCTTGAAATGTGTATCCCTCTCATTTTCCAACATTGTAACAAAGAGGAAATTACCTATCAAAGACACTCTGACACATTGTGACAACCAACTCCATCACAGGGATGGCTGCAGTGGCGGCTCGCCACAGGGGGCGCTAGAGCGCCGCCCCACCTGTTAAATCAGAGAAGAAGAAAAAAAAACGTTTTTGTTTTTTGTTTTATAGCCCTATAAATAATATAAACATGTTTAAAATGAATAATATTTACTCATTTTAAGTATGTTTGTGTTTCCAATGCACAATATAACGTTAATATATAAAATAAAAAATACTCGTTTTCCTGAACAGGAAGTGACTACATTTTTTTTATTTTTTTTATTTTTTTGTATTTCTCGGCCCGGGCTAGACGCAATAGCGCTCTGAGTGCGCGTCACTGTTTGATCGCTGTATCCGTCGCAGCCAATCTGTGCGTAACGCGTTGTGCGTTGAAATATGACTATTATGTTGGAATCCGGGCGCGATTTGAAGCGGTCTAGGCAGCAGCGTCAAGAATTTCCGTAGCCGCATTTCGCGGAGACGCTCTCTGATTGGCCGACGTCAGTTTTTTTTTCCGTAGCAGTATTTCGCGGAGACGATCTCTGATTGGCCGAATCCACTTTCTATGTTCCAATTCTAGCTTGGTGGTAGAGATAGTTGTGTTGTTGTGACTTGTGAGATGCAGCTATTTGTCTTAGAGCGTGACTGCAAGTTCTTTCGACGGTTAAGCTTAGGCACTCTTTCAAAGTTGGTTAAGGTTAGAGTTTGTCTTAGAGCATGGCGATAGAACGCCAGGTAGTTTGCAGTCTGTTCGACGCGGAAATGGACAAAGAAATGAAGTACTTGTGTTGTGTGGTGCTAACTGCTAACAGCTAACACTTGGCTAACAAGCTATATGGCGGATGCAGTCTGGACAGTGGACAGTGGTCTGGAATACATCAACAGTGGATTATACACTTTATCAAGCCCTCCTGCCCTGGACGTTTCGACTAAACAGTGAGTCTCTCTCTCTCTATCTCTCTCTCTCTCTCTCTCTCTCTCTCTCTCGCTACACAGCTGTCTCCGAGAAATGCGGCTACGGAAATTATTGACTGTGCTTGCTGAGACGAGACGATAATAGGCTAGCGATTCAAAACGCGCTGCTGTGTTGTGAACTATAACATTAATTTAGCTGCTGCTGATGCATAATGAATGAATGGTGAGTTGTTTGTTTATTGGATTGATCCGAGAGACAGAGAGAGAGATTGCTCCAGAGCATCTCAGAGCATTACATTTTCAACGCGACCTAACGTGAACCCCCGGCTGCGACCCACAAGGCTGCGATAGTACCAGCCGCTACTGGATGGCTGTCACACACTATGGGGTTGGTTGTCACTATGTGTTTTAATGGGAAACATCTTAAAAAGAAGGCAAGAAGGAAGAACTAAATTTGAAAGTTGAATTGCATTGACAAGTTGACAAATACATAACTTAATGCATCTTAACACGAACATAAACAGGAAATACCTCTTTAGGCCATCCTATATAACAAAATAAGAACAAAATAAACAGGCCTAACAATAATAGCCTACACAACTAGGCTACACTCATTCACTATCTGAGTTACAGTGATGGCAAATGTAAGGTCTGGGCACTCCAACTAAGCAGAGCTTGTGTGCCAACTGGTTGCACATCCAACACTTCTCCCATACCTCCCTTGAACGGCTGTTGGAGAATGTTTCCATACAAACCAAACAAAAACAATCATCTTCATCTGATGAAGACTCCTCCTGTCTCTTTATTTTCTGTTTCTTCTTCTTGCTGGTTGCCTTTTCCAGCTGGGGTGGAGTACACTGGAATGTAGGCTGGGATGGGATGTTCCCCACCCAGTCCATGGCTGACGGATGCAGTGAGAGAACAAAGACAGGTCCTGAGAGCGGCTGAGAGGAAGTATAGAAAGTCACGCCTCACTGCTGACATCGACACATATCACAACCTCTTGTTAACATTCTCCAAAACCATTACTAATGCCAAAGCTTCTTTCTTTCACCATAGGATCGAGGCCTCTGCCAAGAATCTTCGCAAACTGCATGCTACCATGTCCTCCCTCCTCACTCCCCCCCCACCTCCTCCTCCCTCATCTTTTTCTGCCGAAGACTTTGCGATCTTCTTTGAGGAAAAAGTGGAGAACATCCGCAGCTCCTTCTCCCAACCCCCACCCATTCCAAACGCTGAATCGAGAACCTCATCCTTCACTCTGTCATCTTTCTCTCCCATTACAGAAGCCGAGACCCTGACACTGGTAACGTCGAACCGTCCGACTACATGCCAGCTGGACCAGCTACCCTCCCCACTCCTCCAGACCATAGCACCGGACATCCTCCCATTCCTAACTGCAACCATCAACTCCTCACTCAACTCGGGGGTGGTCCCCACCTCCCTAAAACAAGCCAGAGTCATGCCCCTCATAAAAAAACCAACCCTGAACCCCACCGTCATAGCCAACTATCGCCCTGTCTCTCTTCTCTCCTTCCTTTCTAAAACACTTGAACGTGCTGTATCCAACCAACTTACTGCTTATCTCTTACAGAATGACCTCCTAGACCCCAATCAGTCTGGCTTCCGGACTGGCCACTCCACAGAAACGGCCCTCATTGCGGTCACAGAGGCACTTCACTTAGCAAAAGCGAAAGGCCTCTCCTCTGTCCTGATTCTCCTAGATCTATCTGCAGCCTTCGACACAGTCAACCATCAGATCCTCCTCGCGGCCCTCGCAGGAATGGGAGTGGCTGGATCTGCGCTGACATGGCTGACATCATACCTCAATGACCGCTCCTACCAAGTGTCATGGAGAGGGACTCTGTCGGCCACCCGCCCCCTCCGGACGGGTGTCCCCCAGGGCTCGGTCCTAGGACCCCTTCTCTTCTCCCTCTACACTAAATCACTGGGTAACATTATCACATCTCATGGCTTCTCATATCATTGTTATGCCGATGATACTCAACTCTTCCTCTCCTTCCCTCCCTCAGATATCCACGTCTCTGAGCGGATCTCGGCCTGTCTGTCCGACATCTCCGCCTGGATGACGACCAACCACCTCAAACTGAACCTAAGCAAAACAGAATTGCTCCACCTGCCGGCCAAATCCTCCCCCCTGACCGACCTCTCCATCACAGTCGAGAATGCAGCTGTGACCGCGTCGCCGACCGCCAAGAACCTTGGTGTTGTCCTCGACGACCAGTTGAACTTCTCTGCTCACATCGCAGCGACAACCAGAACCTGCAGATTCCTCCTGAGCAACGTCAGAAGGATACGCCCCTTCCTGACAAAAGAAGCCACCCAACTCCTCGTCCAATCAACAGTCATCTCCCGCCTCGACTACTGCAACGCACTGCTAGCTGGCCTCCCGGCCACTGCCACCAAGCCTCTTCAACTCATTCAAAATGCAGCTGCCCGCCTGATCTCAAACCTACCGAAGTCAGCCCATGTCACCCCACTTCTTAGGGACCTGCACTGGCTCCCCATTGCTGCACGTATCCGCTTCAAGGCCCTCGACCTAGCATACCGTGCGGCAAAGGGAACCGCTCCCGCCTACCTCCGGTCAATGGTCTCTAACTACACACCCTCAAGACCCCTACGCTCTGCGTCTTCTGGCCGCCTCAGATCTACTCCTATCCAAGCTCCCGGAGGGTCATCAAAGAGAAGCCGCCTATTCTCAGTCCTTGCCCCACAATGGTGGAATGAACTACCCATCCCAGTTAGGACAGCCGAATCCCGTCCAATCTTTCGCCGTCGACTAAAGACTCACTTCTTCAACCATTATCTGAAATGATAAAAAAAAAAAAAAAAAACAAAAAAAAAAAATCTAACCCCGACTAACCTTAATGTCATGCACTTGTCCTAATAAACTAACCTACACTGTAACACGCAACACTTTGATGAACATTGTTACTCAGCTGATAGAGTTATACCCTTCTTGCTGTCTTGTCGCACAGAACTTGTAAGTCGCTTTGGATAAAAGCGTCAGCTAAATGACTAAATGTAAATGTAAATGTAGGCTTGGCAGGTGGTCTAGGCTGGGATGTACTAGGCTTGGCAGATGGTCTAGGCTGGGATGTACTAGGCTTGGTAGGTAGTCTAGGCTGGGATGTACTAGGCTTGGTAGGTGGGCTGGGGTGCATTGGGCTCTGCTCGGTCTGTCCTCAGCTCATCCATCACCTCCAAGTTGGTGAAGAAACGGTCCATGTTGTGCTCATTAAAGCACCAACCCCAAAGAAAATGTGACGACCAACCCCAACTGGAATGTCTTGCTAGTATCAAGGCTAACAACCATCTAAAAATGTGTTAGTTAGCCAACAACAATCTAAACTATAGCTTTCCCTTCACTTTTTAAGGGTAACAATTGTTTCATTATAAACCAATTGTGTAAAAGCCTAGAAGAAAAATACTGAGGAGCTGAACATTTACAATTCCACATGAAAAACACAAAAAGTCCTCTCACCTAGTTGACATGTTCAGCTGTCTTTCTCCAAAGAAGACTATGTAGGTGAGCTCTGATCCCAATTCTGGACATTTCCATACCAAAATATGGGAGATGGCGCCTTTTGGTAGCGAAATATGAATGTTGACAACCTACCCGTGTGACAACCATCCCCGTTCTCCCCTACATATCAATAGTGTAAAGTGCAAGTGTATTATTCAGTACATGTGACAAATTAAACTTCTTCAACTTGAAGCTGTGTGTTATGTGTGTGTGCTCACCTGTGTGTGATGGAGGAGATATGGTCAGCTGCCCTGACATAGCCTTTATCCTCTCCTCTGACGGAGGCTGTGTATGTTTGAACTGAAAAAACCCACAGTCAGAGCTACTGTACCTGATCTGTCTAAACTGTAAAACCCCACAGTCCGTTGCGGTCCGAATCAGATCAGATTTGTAGAGGATGGCGGATACAAGAGGGGGAAAACGTGTTGGCACCCACCTTTTTACTTCTAAGCAATTCCTTTCTCTGGAGGATTTAATCCTTTTTTGTTTCATAGGCCCTTGACATCTGGTGTCAACGTTTCAGTAACAGGATGGTTTTATGGGGTGCAGTTGTTGGCCCCATGCCCAGGGTTCACTTCCACTCCAGATCTTTGCCAGTGCCTTGGTCAGGGGCACTGACAGGAGTGTATATCTGATGGTGGGAGGAAATTGGAGCACCTGGAGGAAACCCACAAAAAGATTAAGATTTGTTTATTAAGGACAATGCAAATTAATGAACATCATTTACATGAGTGTATGCAACTACGCATAACATCACAGCATGATAAGGACGTAAATATGCCGGGAATAGCACAGGGCTAATTTCCACCCGTAGTCCTAACATAAAACAAACACAAAACGGACCATACAACGTTCATTCATAAAAACTTACATCACTGACATGACCACACTAACATGACATTCAGTCAGTACAACATCACTAACATCCCTAATGAGTGCATATTTGGCTGTCTAACAGCCATTTCCTGAGTTCGCCCCTAAAGGTGGACAGGGTGGTACATTCCCTTAAGGGGACCGGAAGGCTGTTCCATGTTCCACTTCCCTTTATCGATAGAATAGGACCTCACAATCCCCTCACAAGGAGAACATGCAAACTCCACACAGAAAGTACCTGGATTCGAATCGCATTTTTGTATCTCTTCCTAGATAAATCAATCTATTCTATCTTATCAAAACAATAAGAAACACAAAATAAACACTTATCAAACCCATTGTGTTTACTGATCAACCATATATACCAAATAAACCATTAAGAGGATATTATAAAAGATGAATGAGATCAAAGAAGCACATATACCAGGCGGTTAGGTGGCGTAGCGGAGAATGCGTTCGTCACCAGCCCCGGAGCTGTGAGCTGGATTCGCCTGTTCGAATCCGGCTCACAGCTCCGGGGTTGTCACCAGCTTGGCTGGCCGTTCACACTAATACAATTGGCTGTATTAGAGGGTGGGAGAAGCTGGCGGGGTGGGTCCGGGTCGTTGTAAACAGCGACTCCTACAGTTCGGTCGAGGGGGGCCTGCTAAGCGCGGATAGGACCTGAGGGGGATAGTGTGATCCTCCCACACGCTACGCCCTCTCAATGAGAATCCGCGCTGCCAGGTGAAAAGAAGCGGTGATTGGCTGGACGTGTGTCGGAGGAAGCACGTGGTAGCCTCCACTCTCCCAGATGATCTGACTGTGGGGGGTAAGTGCGCAGCGACCAGGAAGGGATTGGGAATTGGCATACGACTAACATTGGGATGGGAGAAAATCGGAGGAAAATGGAGGGGAAAAAAGATTAAAAAAAAAAAGAAAAAAAGGAAGCACATATACCTCCCCCAACATAATGTTTTTTATCTGGTAAGAAGTGAAGGTAATTCGTACACCATACTCATGAGGGGTCACTGGCTTTACAATGATGTAGCAGAGCATCACTGCACTCTAAGGAGTGCAAGAGGTGCAAATCCAGAGCCTGCAGAATAATGAAAGACCCTCACCACCCCAACAACAGCCTGTTCATGCTGCTGCGGTCAGGCAAACGCCTGCGAACACCAGCAACTAGGACAGAGAGACTTCGGCTCAGCTTCTTCCCCCAGGCCATCAGAGCCTTGAACACTGAACTGAACTAGCAGCCACTTTAACATGAGCACACACTCATGCTGCACACGCTCACACTCTAGCAGCCACTTTAACATGAGCACACACACACTCATGCTGCACACGCTCACACTTATGGTCACTTTACAAAAGTAAAGGTCACTTTAAGAATAGTATAGTATAGCTTGAGATTGTATAATATAGCATTGTATAGCAGTGTACATAAAGACCCAGTGCCTCATCCGTAGCTAACAGTGTATTGCACTATCACAGGACCTAGCATGTCCTACCATGCTCTGTAAAAACTCATGTACATATACCGATATGCCCTACTTTGATTACTTGTATTATTGCACAATGTCGTTCTATTGGATTCTTATTATATTACTATTATTGTATTATGCACAATCGTTGCGGGCAAGACCCCCCCGCATTTCACTGTATACTTGTATGCCGTGACAAATAAAACTCTTGACTTGACACTCCCCGAGGGGGAGAGTGACACGTCTCCGCTGGGCCTTCGAACAAGAGAGCTCCCGCCCCCTCCATGTAATCCTCAGTTACCATCGGAAATGGAGAAGAGGCGAGAGAACTCCACACACAAGCACACATGAGCACACACACAACACACACACTGTACCCACTCACACACTAGCAGCCACTTTAACATGAGCACACACACACTCATGCTGCACACGCTCACACTTATGGTCACTTTACAAAAGTAAAGGTCACTTTAAGAATAGTATAGTATAACTTGAGATTGTATAATATAGCATTGTATAGCAGTGTACATAAAGACCCAGTGCCTCATCCGTAGCTAACAGTGTATTGCACTATCACAGGACCTAGCATGGCTACCATGCTCTGTAAAAACTCATGTACATATACCGATATGCCCTACTTTGATTACTTGTATTATTGCACAATGTCGTTCTATTGGATTCTTATTATATTATTATTATTGTATTATGCACAATCGTTGCGGGCAAGACCCCTCGCATTTCACTGTATACTTGTATGCCGTGACAAATAAAACTCTTGACTTGACTTAACCACCACAACGTCAGGGGTGTTGGCTGAGATGTTACAGAACACCTCTGAATCATTATCACACAGGCCAAACATGCTGGGCTTAACAGTACAGTGCTTGTATAGGACCCAAGAGGACACACGCACGCACGAACACACACACACACACACACACACACAGTCTGTCTATGTAGTTTGTCAAATTGTTATTTGTGGTCATGTTTTCTTTTGTATTACTTGTCTGTCTGAGACCAAGGACCACAATGGAAATACGTCTTGACTTTTTTGTGTAGCATCCTTGATGTTTTCTGGAATCTTGTATTTTTTTAAATGTCAAATCAAAATCAAATCAAATCACAGAGCAACAGAGAGAGATAGAGCCAGATTTAAATAAGAGAGTCTGGAAAAAGTAAAGAAATGAGCGAACAGGGCTCGAATCCAGCTGTGGTGCTTCTGGGTTGGCCGACCGTCCATACTAACACAATTGGCAGTGTTAGAGGGTGGGAAAACCCGGCAAGGGTGGGTCCTGGTCGTTGTAAACAGCGACTCCTACAGTTCCGTCGGGGCGCCTGCACAGTGAGGGACGGTTGATTGGCTACACATGTGTCGGAGGAAGCATGTGATACAGTGTCGGCGCCATGGGGGGTCATTCGCGGGCCATGCCCCCCCAGATGGCGCACTGTGCCCCTCCAAACGTCATGGGCAATTGTTATAAAAAAATTAAATAATTAAACATACATTTTTTTTTATTATAGTAAAAGTCAGATGTTTTCCTTTATAAATAGGCTATTTAGCCTATTATTAAACGAAATTAAACAAAAAAAGTCTTAAAAGAAGTGTATGTTTGAGCGCACGCTGATTGGTGTGTGTGTTTGAATTTGTTATTGCGTAATTGGTCACGTTGAGTTGATGGGTTGGGTAGTCAGAGCGTGACTGCGTGACTTGAGTGAGCGTGAAAAGTACAATAGAGTCAGTGGGTAAAATATAACACTTGGAGACGGACATAAAATGGATATATACGAAAATGGTTGCATGCCATGCATGGTGGGGCAGGGGGGGCACCTAAGGCTTCTTCACGGCCTCCTCCCTGGTGACGGTCCTCCAACATCTAACGTTGAAGATCTTTCGGTAAGAAGTGAGGCGTCATGAAGACGAAGTCTGCCAAGAAGCGCCCGGTGCTGCCGCTGCAGCTGCATCTGTCACAGCAGAAGCTAGCGTGGTCTATAATCATAATATGTCATCATAATAATAATAATGGATAATATAATGGATCGCCTATAATTGAGGCAGAGTTTGAAGTTGCAAAAGACCTCACGCGAAAGTGGGACACCGTCCTGAGGAGATTCAGTGCCACGACTCGCCGCCTCCAACTCTTCTAATGGGTAAGTCATACAGTACGACTCATACTGTTTAATTTAAGCCGCCTTGCCCCTTGTTATTATTAATAATACTTTCACTTGTTAATGAATTTAAGCCCAGCCTCGGGCTATTTCATACTGTTTAATTTGTGTGTGTGAGACGTGAGTGTGTTTGTGACGTCACGTGAGAGAGAGAAAGAGAGAGAGAGACATGTCTTATCTCTTATGCGCACTCATGTTTTGAAACGTGTGTTGGTTCGCGGGAAATTCGTTTTCTGACGCCTATATTTTATTTATGTATGCCCCCCCGCTGGTACAATATGCCCTCCCATTAAGTTGGTCCTAGCGCCGACTCTGATGTGATAGCCTCCACTCTCCCAGACCGACTGTAGGGGGTAGGTGCGCAACGACCAGGAAGGGGATTGGGAATTGGCATAACGACTAACATTCTAAAGGAGGGGGAAAAAGATCAAAAAAAATTCAAAAATTCAAAATGACCGAACATAGAAAAAGAAGCAGCATTTGGCTGCATTTCAACAATATTGGAGACTGCAAAGCTGAGTGCAGAACTTGCTAAATGAAAATATGCTGTGGTTCTGTGTTGAATTGTTCATTAAAGGTTTGATTAAAATGTTAGTAACTGTCTTTTTTTTGTTAGAGCCGAGCCTGAAAAGAGTCTGACTTCCCATAGTATAAAAGTCTATTGGATCATGTCTCCAGTGTAACAGGTTAATAATATGCATGGTCTACTTGTGAATTTCACCAAAACACCCCGGTTTCATTGTTTTGTTTGAATCTCCTACCTGTGTTGTTCTGGGGTTTGGTGTGTCTGAACGCACCCAACCGGCTCAAACAAGGGACTAAACACATTCCGCAATTATGCCACATCAATGTGGAACGCCCTACCAACAGCCGTAAAAAAAAATTCAATCACTGCCACCTTCAAAACCGCTCTCAAAGAGCACAGCGGGAGGCTGCAATTTGAAACTGGCCCCCGTAAATGTCTGAACCCCCCTCCCACCCACCCACCCCCTCCTAATGTACAGTTCCCTCCCCCTCATATGTATATATTTACTGTTAGGATCTGTTTAACAGTACTGTATATTTGCATATCTTGTATGTCACACATGTAACAGTACTGTATATCTGCATGTCATGTATGTCATAAATGTCATGATTAGATGATTCGATTAGATGATTAGATTAGATTATTATATCTGTATATCTGTATGTTGTGTATGTCATCAACATAAATGTCATTATTAATTGAAAATGGGGGACCCTGATGTAAACAAGACGAAAGTCTTTCTCTGGTCTGCATCCCCTTACTGTAATTGTACCCATTCTGTAATCTGGTAATTAAAATGTGCAATCAATCAATCAATCAATCAAACCCACCGTGACAACGTCATTACGCACGGTTGCGCGCGGCTCGGGGCAGTACTTCCGGATTATGACTCAGGTGAGCTGCGTCCGGTTAATCTCTGCCTGATAAACGTTTATAAACGTTGTAATTTGTGCTTTATACATGATCTAGTTGTTGCTACATGTTCCGTTAAATATTCCATTCACCCTGTGTACATTCTGTTCGGATCCAAGATCACCATTCTTTATTATTTTAGTCTTGGAGAAAATAGGCTAATGTTATAATTCGTCACCTAGCTAGCATATTCGCGCTCTTTTTCACGATGAGCCAAGTCTCGCGTCATCCTTGTGTTTGTCAGAAGGTGGAAACAAGCAACTTGATTGAGTGATGATTGAACATTTTATTAACAGATTGCAGAATGGAATGGGTACAATCAGAGTTGCGTTCCTCTTATCAACATTGGCTGCACGCACGCTAATGACGCCACGTGCATGCGTGCTCCCCGGCGCGTGCGCACGCTCCCGCGCACGCTCCCGCGCCTGCGCATACATGTTCCCTCGCTTAAATACAGACCACAGTCATAGATTATAAGGCTCTGTGGTACAGACTAAAGACGATGCCTAATTGCCTCTACGAATGGAATGTAACACATTTCATTCACAAGTTCTGTGTGAATGTATCTGAGAACGTCTTTAACACACCTGACGACCGGCGCTATTGATATGCAAAGTGCCCAGGTGGGGTACTTATAGCGAGTTGGCGAGTGAAGCGCATTCCTGTGTGCACGCGCGTGCCGTGCACATCCATGCGTGCACGCGCTTCTGCTCACAAAACTTTGGCTGCACAGCCTCGTCCCATGAAGAACGCATCCCTGGGTACAATACAGTACGGCTCAATACACACAATTGTTAAGGGGATGCAGATCAAAGAAAGACTTTCGTCTTGTTTACATCAGGGTCCCCCATTTTCAATTCATAATGACATTTATGATGACATAACATACAGATACAAATCTAATCTAATCATCTAATCTAAACTAATCATGACATTTATGACCAGTGGTGCGTTGTTATTATGGACTGAGCCTGCACGCAGGATAATGACGCCGCGCGCGCGCGTGGCCCCGCGCGCAGCCGCGCATGCGCATATGTTCCCTCGCGCACATGTATAATAATACACTTTGTTTGTATAGCCTTTCATACAGAAACTGCAGCTCAAAGTGCTTCACAACAGAAGAAAGACAGGCATAAAATGAGCACATAAAGTGCAGACATATAAAATCAGTTTTTCACATTAGGATCTAACATCCCAACAGGCCACCTTGTTTATGGTTTGATTCAGTTTTAATATAAATAATAAAAATAAAGAGAAGATTAATTAATTATCTACTCAGTCCCAAAGTTTGTGATGTAAATATGGAATGTCCCAAGTTGCTGCTGTTTACAGAGTGTATTGTTGTCCAAAGGTGAATGATGGTGAATGAAGGGTTAAATCAAAACAGTTGTCAATTCCAAACGGTGAGACACGTAGGAAAATGTATGGATCCTCATACATCATTCACCTTTGGACAACAATACACTCTGTAAACAGCAGCAACTTGGGACATTCCATATTTACATCACAAAGAGTCCAGACGTGGTTGAAGACACCGGCCTAGCGGCTATTGTTATGATAATGCGAGGTAGCGCCGGGAGGCAGGTAAACAGACGAGCCGAGTCGAGCGCAGCGCGTTCTTGAGTGCACGCGCATGCGCGCACAACCATGCATGTGCGTGCACGCGCTTCTGCTCAAATCTTTAATACTCAGTGAGCTTGCACACCGTGCTACCCCGTCCCATGAACAATGCATGCCTGTTTATGACATACTGTACATGACATACAGATATACAGTAGGAGAGAACGGGGATAGTTGTTACACTTTTTACTCTAGTGTGAATTGCTCATCATCAAAACATCTTTCAATAGTCATTCCTACATTAAATTGAAGCTTAAGATGTTGGCTTGAAATGTGTATCCCTCTCATTTTCCAACGTATTGTAACAAAGAGTTAATCACCAATACACTCTGACACATTGTGACAATCAACCCATCATGGGGATGGTTGTCACACACTATGGGGTTGGTTGTCACCATGTGTTTTAATGGAAACATCTTAAAAAGAAGACAAGAAGGCAGAACTAAATTTGAAAGTTTAATTGCATTGACAAGTTGACAAATACATAACTTAATGCATCTTAACATGAACATAAACAGGAAACACATCTTTAGGCCATCCTATATAACAAAATAAGAACACAATAAATCGGCCTAACAATAATAGCCTACACAACATGTGACAACCAACCCCAAATACAATGTGACGACCAACCCCAACTGGAATGTCTTGATAGCATCAAGGCTAACAGCCATCTAACAACTAGTTTTAATAGCTAGCTATCAACAATCTAAACTATAGCTATCCCTTCACACTTTTTAATGGTAATAAAATAATTGTTTCATTATAAACCAATTGTGTAAAAGCCTAAAAGAAAAATACTGAGGAGCGGAATATTTACAAATGGACATGAAAAACACAAAAAGTCCTCTCACCTCAAATCCAGCTGTTTCACTCCAAAGATGACAATGTAGGTGAATTCTGCCCCCAATTCTGAACATTTAAATACCAAAGTATGGGAGACCGGACCCTCTGGTGGTGAAATATAATGAATGTGACAACCTACCCGTGTGACAACGTCCCCCGTTCTCCCCTACTACATTTGTGACATACAAGATATAATGCAAATATACAGTACTGTTAAACAGATCCTAACAGTAAATATATACATACGAGGGGGAGGGAACTGTACATTAGGGGGTGTGGGAGGGGGGTTCACTGTCAGACAATTACGGGGGCCAGTTTCGAATTGCAGCCTCCCGTAGGTGCTATTTGAGAGCGGTTTTGAAGGTGGGTAGGGATTCACATTTTTTTACGGCTGTGGGTAGGGCGTTCCACATTGATGTGGCATAATTGCGAAAAGGATTTAGTCCCTTGTTTGAGCCGAATCTGGGTTGGACATGATTTGTGGATCTCCCTCTGGTGTTGTGGTCGTGGTATTCACTGACCTGTGGGAAGTATTTCGACATGTACATGGGTACTTTAGTGGTGTAGTGTATAGGGCTGGGCGATATGACCAAAAATGTTATCGCGATAAAATTATAAAATTATTTTCATATAATTCGATATCGATAATTATCGTCGATATAATGTTTGTCAAGTTTAATTAACTTCTTATGCTGCTGCGAATGTCTCAAGTCGAGTTGATGTCGTCATCAGTCCGCGCAGTTAGCAGTTAGCCGACAAGCGGAGTATCTCATGACAATAAATATTACACTAAAATACTCTCTTCCGCCACAATATATTGAAACGAACTGTATACCCCACACTACTATAAACGTGGCCTCAGAATTCAAAACACACACATACTCGGCACGTAAATATATAAAACAGTGCCGTGCAAGCTAATTATCCTAGCCAGCCTCGTTTCCAAGCGGTGTATTCCATGACAATGTGCTAAATATGACACTAAAATACTCTCTTCCGCCACAATATATTGAAACGACGTCCACTGTATACCCCCACTACTATAAACGTGGCCTCAGAATTCACGCCACACACATACTCGGCACGTAAATATATAAAACATCGCTGTGCAAGCTAATTAGCCTAGCAAGCCTTGTTGTTGAGTGAGTCCTACCTCCTTCCGGGTCTACTTCGCTCTCGGCCATCTCCTTCACTGATTGGTTGTTAGCTGTTGTGCGTAAGCACGTCATCACGTAACGTTGGTTGTTGTTAGTGAGTGTGCTGAGCCGAGGCTGAACGGAGCCAAGCTTGGAAAATCGATATATATCGAAAATTTGCCACCACGTTTCATGTTTATTTCGAGGAAATAATTTATCGCGATAGTTATCGTTATCGTTTTATCGCCCAGCCCTAAGTTATGCTCTTGGGGCCTGTTGCCTGATTGAGGGATCAACCTCGTTGTCTCCCCGGTACGCCGACTGGCCCCACAGTGTTGTGGGGTGTAGCCTCTTGTGGAGTGCTTCAGAGCGGCATGCCAAGGGGGGAAGGGCCTGCTCTTGGTTTGGGCCCTGTCCGATACGCCATGACCCCGCTTATGTAGAGGAGCGGATGTGGGTGTGGCCAGGCAGATGTGTGTGTGCATGTGGAGTAGTGTTGTCAAAAATATCGAAAAATCAATACATATCAATTCTGAATATTTAAAACGGTTTCGATACTCATTTCCCGCAATATCGATACTTTCTGCAGTATCGATACCAGCTGGCTTGCTCGCAGTGTTCTACCGCAAGTTGTTGACAGACAGACACACGCTGCTGCAGAGCACGCTTGCCCCTCCTCCTCCTCCCCCTCACAGACCCGTCTTCAGTGTCTTCTTGTCAACAAAGATTTTAGCTCCGAAGATGGCCAGTGCAGAGCCTCTGCAACTTGTGCTTGTGGATAAAGAAAACAGCAGAAGTGCTGTTTGGAAGTACTTCGGGTTTGAAGTAAACGACGAAGGAAAAGCTAAAGATGCCACAATGCCCATTTGCAAGCGTTGTTACAGAGCAGTGCCAACGAAATGTGCAAACACCACAAATTTGGCAAAACACCTGAAGGACCGGCATGCGGATCTCCATAAAGAAATGAAAGAGGTTCGTGACAGCTGCTCTTTCAACGTCACTGTGACTGAAGCATTAAACATTAAACCATTAACTTTAGTTTAATACATGAGACGTTGTCTACTGATGGCTCATAATATCAACAGCTGATTCGTTGTTAGTAACGTTACAGCTATTAGCTAACGTTAGCTAATCGTTCCTCTGTTAGCTTATGCTAGCTAGCTGGCCACCTTTATAATTCACAATATAATTACTTCATGGAAACGGAGTAACGTTAACGTTATGTCGAGTTCATACTACACTAGTACACGTATGAACTCGACATAACGTTAACGTTACCCCGTTTCCATGAAGTGTTTAATTAGCACCAATCTTGTTGAAAATGTAATGTTAATAAATGCTCCGAGCATAGCTCCGGAAACCGGAAGCTGTGTTTATCTAAAGATAAACAAAGGGTTTTAAAAGTGTTATATTTATCTTCTCTTATAGTACCAGAGAGAAGCTGAGGAGAATCAACCAGCAACAAAAGCAAAATTTGTTAAAAAAAATAAAATATATATATAATTATAAAAAAAAATTAATAAATTTTTCATTTTTGTGGTATCGAAAATGGTATCGAATATCGATACTTTTCAAGGTATCGTATCGAAGTCGAAATTCCAGTATCGTGACAACACTAATGTGGAGAAAATTATTCATTGTTAGACTGGATAAAGGGACAGTTCCACTACGAGCAGAGCGCTCGCTATACTCATATAACTATGGTTATAGAATAACCGTATGTTATATTTCAACTGGCTATCGCTTTCTGCTTCGCCCTATGGGATAACGGGCGAAGCAGGGCGCGTAGCCCCGACAAATGCACCCCCTGAGGTCCCCTTCACGACCATCAGAAAAACACGGGGTGGGGTCCCGGCCCCCTCGCCCATCCTAACGAGGAGCGGAGGGCAAGACTCCGACCAATGCGTAGTGGGACGCATTCACCCAAAAACGCACAAAGTGAGTAGATCATGCGGAAAATCGCTGTCTACCCCACCATGCACCCCGCCAGCCGCCCGGCAGCGGGATGCAGAAGGGGTTCCAGCTCCAAGGGTTGCACCTCTCCTTTTTAGAGGCGGGGCCCCCGGCCACGGCCGCGAGACAGAACCCCCCCAAAGGTTCCGATGAGGACCAAGGTCCTCTCCCGGATCATGACAGCGTCCTACCCCCCCCCCCCCCCCCCCCCCCCAGGGCCACCGTGATACTTACCGAGTCGAGCACAGAGAGAGGGAGTACGCACGTGCTTGACCGATTAGTCACAGAGGGTGCCACAGGGGCCAGCTGTCCGAAACAGCTGTCCGAAACAGCTGGCCCGCCACGTGAGATGTGACACAACCCAGTGGCCGAGGTCCCACATCAATGATTGACTAACCAATTGAAAATTACTTTTCCATTCTTAACTTAACAGATTGGAGAACGGGTACCACACCACACGCTCAATACACACAACTGTTAAGAACGATCAGAGATGTGGAACTCAGTCTAAAAACTCTACTCGCCATCCAACCATACACGAGTCGGGGGGAAAACATAGCACAGTACCACTGTGCGTTCTTCCTCCTCACATTCGGATGACGAGCAAGGCCATAGCATGGGCAGACGTCATCCCCCTTTTCAGCAGGAGGGGGGGCTGTCTAGCAGCCCACACAGAGGATGGGAACCTTCACTATCTCTTAAAATCAACCGATCGGGAGACATGCGTGGCATGGGTCTGAACCTCCCCCCCCCCATTTTCACAGAAAGGGGGCAGACCCTTTACACTAGGTCCCATTACTGGGACCGGAAATTTTACCTACTTTGCCAACAAAATTCAGAATAAAATTTTGCTGCGGCACCTGCTTTATCATAGCAGAGCCAGTAACAGCGCAAGACGAAAAAGAGCCTTGAGTAAAAAAACTCGAACCGGGGAAGTGCGCACGCAACTCCCCTGGTTGCCAACGCTAGAGCTAGCGAGGATCCCCATATATCCGCCAATGGATAGCGGGGAACCCCTGCTTATGAAAAAACAGATATGCGAATACAGATATGTAAATACAGCCCAGGCGGCGAACACAGCAACAGGCCATCCTGCCTGGGTGGGACTTCTACGTACACGTCACTACGTGAGGAACGTAGCGACGTCCCTCCCCCGTTTAACATACAAGTGAAACCTGAGCTACACTTGCTACCATGTTCAACGCCAGGCTCTGCCTCGCTGAAAGAGAAACACTCCCTTGGAGAGCTTTCTCTCTCCAGACAGTATCATATCACAACATGTAGGAACAGACTCAGTCGGTTAAAAACCCGCTGAGCTGAGAGACATACAAAATGTCACCACCTACCTTCCCAGCACGAGTGGCAACGCGGCGTCCCGCTTAGCTCATCACATCAGGCCTTCTCCCGAGGGAGAAGACTGAACGTCATATCACAACATATGAATAGATTGTAAGGACCCCCCTAGGTATAACGCCGGTTCTAATTTTTCCCAATTTGAAAAAATGGGACCAAGCACCGCCCGCATGCCTCCGGGCTGAACGCCACAGGAAACAGAGGCTTCAATCTCATTATAAATAATAGAGACGGTGGGGTCACTGAACAAATCTAGTACATCAGACACAGTCAGAAAAAAGACCTGCTGATGAAAAAAGGCATAAGACATGCCACCATTTTACCTCCCCACATGGCGTCCCGCTGTCGGGCATCATATCAGGCATATTCCCATGGGGGAGATGACTAAAAACGTCATATCACAACACACATGTTTAGGTTCAAGGACCCCCGCCAAGTGTAATGCCAGTTCCAAGTCTTCAATAGAAAAGATGGAACTATAGGCACCGCTCGCAGTTCTCCGGGCTAAACGCCAGGAGGCAGCGGGTTCAAATCATATTACAATAATAATAGGACGGTGGGGGGTCACTGGACAAACCTACCATACAACAGTCAGTTAAAAACCCTGTTGATAAAAAGACATACAAAAATGCCTACCACCTACCTTTTCAACCCCAGGAGAAAAAGTAACCGTGGTTTACCTCTGGCACCACATCAGACACGTAAATGGTTTTCAATCCACCATATATATATATATATATGCCTAAATCCATAATTCCCCGTTGTCGTGACATAACCCAAGTGGGAAGTGTGGACACACTGCATGGCCCTGCGGCGCTTCACCTTGTTCAAAACAGGTGATACAAGGCGCGAGCCAGCATGATATATTGATTGAAAATCGTATTAACGGATTGCAGAATGGGTACAATGCAGTACGGCTCAATACACACAATTGTTAGGGGGGCAGACCAGGGAAAGACCTTATTTCCCCAGTGTACCCCATTTTCAATTTACCATATACATATATATATATATAACTCTAAACATATAATTTCCTGTTGCCGTGAGACATAACACGGGGAAACCAGGCCGTCGCTACTCCTTTAGAAGTGCAGTCAGCGGTCACAAGAAAACAGAGCACTTAAGCCGGTAGAGGCTAAAGAAGACGCATCAGAAATGACAGGGCGGTCCATTTCTCCCGAGAGAGAAAGGACACACACCTCAAGGTTACACAAGCACGCACACACCTGGGACTTCTGATGTACACCTGCTGCTGGTCACGCTCCTCTTTTTCTTGGATGAAGGTGCCAAGCTCCTCTGGACGGCTCTCCACAAAACACCTCCAAATGACACGCCCAGCGGCGGCGTCAGCTTGTCCTGACTGCGCCGATGTTTACATGTAGAAATGTCCGGTCACGCGACCCGTGGGGCGAATGACCGTCCGTCTGTTTTGCTTTTTATAAACAAACAAGCATGATACGCAGACACCTCCGTGTCTGGCTACATGTCGCATGCTCTCTCTGTACCTGGTGAGGGCGGGGCCCAGGGAACCCCACTGCTCTGGGATTCCCTCTGACGCGCCTCTCTTGATGACGCGCTCTGCCACGTCCAGCCTGCAATTAACCCTATCACGCCACGCAGGAGTAAAAAGGCATTTGGAGGGGAGCACGCCAGGGAAGACAAACAAGTCTTTCCCCTGGCTCGAAAGCCTTTCCACCGGCCACGCCATTGCATACCGGCAGTCTCTCAACGAGGAATTGCCGGTCTGCTAGGAAAAACTCCATAACGAGCAGCGGTACCCCAAGCGCCTCCCTTTCTGAACGCGCCGGGGAAGTCCTGAAAAAAGGACTTCGGTGGAATATCCTTACAGCTCTTACCTAACGAACTAACCAAAACTATATTTCCAATACTGCCGAAGGCCTGTGAGCAATTCGTTTCGTTGAAAAAATTAGGAAGGGGGAGTTGATCACCACACCTGGGCTATATGCTGGCCAGAGGTGGGCGTCATCAGGCAGATGAAAAAGTGCATGTGAGAAGTTTCAAGTTGATGCACATAGGCTAGGGTGCATCAAATTGCAATGCAAAAATTTTATCTCAACATATCAATCTGTGTGGGGTTGCATTCTGTTCGGACAAACATAAAAATGATTTGTGCAAAGTTTGGGAAAGATTCGTTGAGATTTAGAGGTACCACACAGCATGTGAAATATATGAAAATTGGCCTTTTTGGGCGTTTTACTAGATAACATGACAAGGCAATTTCAAAAACGTCAAGAAATAGTTTTTGAGAACAACATTTATTAACCCTAACATTTAAGAACAAAATGTTTGATAACAACATTGAAATAGTCTTTCAAACATGTCTCAAGCATCCTAGAGTCCTAGACCTGGTCCAGCTTGCGCTTGCAGCAGCGAAGATTTGGCTGTGTTGAGCGGTCATGCTCAACTGCCTGTAGCACATTCTGCAGGTGCTCCTCGCTCCTGGCTGCTGCCACAAAGTCTGACGTCAGTTTGACGCCACGCTCGGCACAGTCATTCACAACATTGATGGCACGTACATTCACTGCACCCATCTGAAATGCTGTACTGGTAACCCAATCCTCTACATCCAGTGAAAGAAACGCGGGATCGATGTGCAGCAGGTGCATGCCGAACCAGCAGTCTGGGTTGGCGAGGTCAGCCAAGCTGGTGGTCGGCGAGAGGGTTGGAAACTTTGGCTTGCCGAAGCCAGCGCCAAAGCGGAGCTGTGGGGCTTGCATGGATATATCAGCCGGCTTGTGCTCCAATATAGCATCTGCAAGTGCGTGCCGCTCGCCAACTGGCACCTTGGTGCTGAAGAGTGCCAGGGGCAGCATCTCACCTGACAGGTACCATAGGTGCCGCTTCAGCGCCTTAATCGCTGATGCTGCGATGCCCTCGTCAACAGACTTGTATGCGTACAGGTTGTGGTAGAGTGTAAGGTCATTCCATGCCGCATCTACGGCCGTGTCGCAGGTCAACCACCACGTTGCGTAGATGTGCGTGATGAAGTTGGCAAACGCCCGAATCTTCAGCACCTGCTGCTGCGTAGTGATGGTCCCCTGAGGAAGCAAGGCAATGTGCTGCTCCATCAAGGCCAGCTTGAGAGTGTAGAGCAGCTTAGCCATCCACCGCGCCTTGTGCAGTGCTCCCGGTCGTTGGAAGTTAACTGGAGTGTGCTCTGCACTGTCTGCACTCAGATACACAAGACATAGCTGCACGAACTCGCGATAGTCGCCTCGCTTGTAGTCGAGCACTCCTGCAGCGCACACAATTAGTTCAGCACGCAACTTGCCCAGGAACGGTGTTTCGGCATCGCCAGGAATGTAGCGGGCCAATGGGCCGCTGTCCTTGTGTGGCAACAGGTTCCAGTTGTCGCGCAGACGTGTAAACAATGTAACCTCTGGCGAGCGTGACGTCTCCACCTTGAGGTCAGTGAAGATGTGGCTGAGGAGCACCTCGCCGATGTGGTGCCGGCACCCGGACCAGAGCAGTGGTCGACCCAGTGAGAGCTGGATGGCAATGCAGGCTGCCGTGAGATGGCCAGTGTTTGACGCGGTGGTGTCAAATGCCATGTTGACAACCTGATCGGTGCAGCACCAGTCCTGCAGCAGCTTGCATGTCAGCCGGGCAATGATCGTTCCACATGCCTCATCAGTCCCCTTCATGTATGCTGGCACACCAAGCAGTTTGAGCCGCTCCGCGTCTCCGATCACCACTGTCAGACGCTCCTCCAACTGGCGCACATTGTTGAGCATTGGCGTCAACTTGCTGTCCCAGTGCAAGGTGCACATGGGAGGTGGTGTCCACTGTTCTTGCTGGTCCTCACTGATGGCCTGCAACACGTGGCGGCGCGCTCGGTCTGCTGTTGCGTAGGATGTGGAGACCATTGCCGAATTGCCACCGGATTCCTCGATCAGACCGCGCGTGAAGGCAGCATGCTGCATTGGTGTGATCTTCAACCGTGTAGCCAGTGACACAAGACTCGGCCGGCTGAGAATGTCTGATGGAATGAAGGCTGTGGTGCCAGTCTTCTTACGCTCACGGGTGGGTGTGTTCTCAGCCGGTGGAGCAGCTGTTTCATCTTTCATCTTCAGCATTGCTGTCTTCATCACTTTCGCTTTCCAACACCACCGCCATGCTGGACCTCGCAGTCATCTCCTGCTGCTCCTTGGTAACGCATGCCTGCTGCGCTGCTTCACGCTCCTGTCGCCGCTTCAACTTGGATTGCAGATTGGCATCCAATGCTCCAAATGTGGCCACTCTGTCGCCCTTCATGCTGGCCAGGAAAGCAATGTCCTCTGGATCACAGATCAGCTCCTCTGCATTTGGAGACCACAGCGGGAATGTGGCATCCAGCTTGTGCTCCATTGCGTCCACCAGTCGAGCTGTAGCCTCACTGGAGCGCCTGGCCTTTGGAATTTGCCGCAGCTTGTTGCTAGCATCGACAAGCGCTACTATCTTGACGCATGCTCGACGATCACTCACCATTGGAATATTGGCCTTTCCATAAAATGGCTGCACCTGCTCCAAAACGTCCTTAGCCGCATGGAACCGTGACAAGGCTCCGGTCAAACCTGGCCGCTTGGCATGCAGTTGCGTGTCGCAGTTGTACAGCATGCACCGCAAGATCTGGCGACCACTTGGCAGTTTGGCACCAGTGATGATGGCATCTGCATTGGTTATGCTGGGGCCCAGACCAAAGACCAGGCTGCGGCTGCTCTGGCGGGAGCCTAAGGGCGGCGACGCCATCTTGTGAGAACTGGATAGCTGGAGATATAGTTGGAGAGCTGGATCATGTGGTGGGTGATGGTGGAGTTGGGGGAATTGAGTAAACTCTGTTGCAGAGCCACACAGGTAAAGCTATTTATAGGCCCATCCCGCCCATCCCCCCAAAAATTGCAGGACCAGGTGCGAGATGAAACAATGTTGCAACTCACACACACACACACACACACACACAGACACTAACAGCAGGCCATGTTGGGAGAGGACAGCATGTACTGATGTACCGTTGCACATCTAAATCACCTCGTATTGCAAAAATATTTTGCATGTATTGTTTTTACATGGATGGTAACACTTTTAGCACCCATACAAATCAATACGCTGGAAATGTGTATTTTGATGCACCCTAACATAGGCGCTAATTGTTCGGCACGCCCCCCGTTGGGAAGCGTGTAGTGTTAACCCTGCCCTAACAGTCCCCCCCCCCCCCTCCACGGGAACCACCTGGCGACCAGCCCGGCCCGTCGGGGTGGGAACGCAAAAAAACAGAGAGCGGGGCAGGGGTCATGACGGAAAGGTGACTGCCCAGGAGTAGATCCAGCATAGGACGGGTGGGCTAGGCGTAGGAGCCGGACCCGGGCGTAGAAGCCGGACCGGGCATAGAGGCTGTGCCAGGCATGAAAGCCGGACCAGGCGAAGAGGCAGGGCCGGGTGTAGAAACCGGACAGGGCGTAGCGGCTGAACCAGGTGTGGGAGCCGGACCAGGCGTGGAGGCCGGACCGGGCGTAGCGGCTGGGCCAGGTGTGGGAGTCAGACCAGGCGTGGAGGCCGGGCATAGAACCCGGACCGGGCGTAGCGGCTGGACCAGGCATCGGAGCCGGACCAAAAGATTAGGCAGGGCTAGCTGCCTGGGAACAAGCTAGCTGAAGGGACAGTCCTAGTTGTGGGGAAGCTACACATAAAGTGGCATGGCTAGCTACAGGGCCTATGCTAGCTGTAAGGCTACATTAACATAGAGGCTGTGCTAGCTGCCGGGGCTAAGCTAGCAGACTGGGGCCATGCTGGTAGTGGAGGCCTGGCAGGCTGCAGGGACTCTCATACAGTGTCTGTGCCGGCTGGGGTCGTCGACGAGGCCAGGTCGTACTGTTAGGGTTTGTAAGCGACCCCAATAGCACAACACAAGACAGGTGAGTCTGACTGAGTCTAGTCTGTACAAGACTCACCAGAGCAACTGCCGACGGGCAACAAAAAAAATGAGGGCCCATGGAAAGGGAGAGAGCGCACAGAAATCCTCCTCGGGGAAACAAGAGAGCGACCCGACGTCTCACACAAAAACGAGGAGCCACAGAGAGAGAGAGAACGCACACGCACAGGAATCCTCCCCGGGGAAAATGGCACCAGTACGTGGCACCATACGGCAGTAGATGGCACGACGTCTCACACCGGAGACGCGGCAGTAGATGGTAGAATACAGATGTAGATGGCACGACGTCTCACACCGGAGACACAGCAGTAGATGGTAGCATACAAATGTAGATGGCACGACGTCTCACACCGGAGACACAGCAGTAGATGCAGGGAGCTAAATTAACTTTTTGACTCACCTGCCAGTGGCGGGTAGATGGGAAGAGTCTACCCGCCAAGCATATTTCTTACCTGCCAAAAAAATTTATTAATAATTTTTTTTTTAAATAAAATATGTATTATATAATCATACTTGTAGTTGTATTATCTGCGAGACATCGCCACCACGCAATAAGTCAAAATGCTTGCTATCTGCAAACAGCTCCACTGTCTGTGTGTATACTTGAGTAGCCTCCAGCTCCAGCAAGGATTCTCCGGCCCTGCAGCTAGACCCTATATTCAGCTAGACCCTACATTCAGCATGCAAGGATTCTCCGGCGATGCAGCTGGACCCTATTTATAACGTTACGTTTCTTTTGTCAAATCACATTCAACGTGCCCTCAGCTAGAATACGCATTCAATCAATGTTATAAGACATTGATATCAGGAGCTATCTGTGGCTACTGCTAGCCCGGTAGATAACGTTAAGACAATTTAGTTTACTGGGACAGATCGATCTAACGTGAGCTAGCTAACGTGAGCTAGCTAACGAGGGAACGGGGGTATTATGCACTCGAGTCGACTATTGCTGGAGCATTTGTTGATATCAGTAGCTAGCCAGCTAGATACCGTTAGACAATGCCTCGTCATGTATTAAACTAAAAGTGAATAGTTGACTGGGTCATTGTTTAAACAGTAACGGTAGCTCATGGAGGTCCGGTCTAGACTAGAGCAGACTGCCTGTGTTGACATGAGCACTGCGAGCAGAAGCCCTTAGCCAATAGTATCCCGCTGCAGGGCTGGGCGGATATGACTCGTTGCCACGTTTTTTTTCAAAATAAGAGTATCATACGAACCTAATTGTTGCTAACTGATGGAGCCATCGATATTATGACTGGAGATGCGCTTGGGGCGGAAATGATACCCGCACAGATTTTCAAAATAAGAGTATCGTTATGAACTTGATTGATTACACGCCACACGGCGGGCAGCCCTCTAAGTGTCAAGCGCCAAAGGTAAAAACTGATCGCCCCTGGCGGGCGGCAGGCTTTAGTTTCGGTCCCTGGGTAGATGGTAGAATACAGATGTAGATGGCACGACGTCTCACACCGGAGACGTGGCAGTAGATGGTAGAATACAGATGTAGATGGCACGACGTCTCACACCGGAGACGTTTCACTTTGTTAACCTTTTAAGCCTTTTAAGCCCCTATTTTCTGAAAATCCGCCTAAAATACATACCTAAGTAAATGGAAGATTGCTCCGCTTCTACAAGGTCCATTTACATGTTTTTGGTATCTAGAGACATCTATGGTCCTCAGTGAATGTATACCCAGTGTCTAAATATTGTGTCACTAGGCTTGCTTAAATATGAATTCAGATTTTTCTTTGCATCTTTGACAGTGTATAAAACCATGCTAGAAATGACCAGACATAAGATGACCAGACATAAGACCAGGGAAGATGATTAAACAGCTGAGGGGTAGGAGCTAGAAAACATAACGGTTCCATAGCCTGTGTGAGGGCTGGGTGAACACTGTGCGCTTCCCAACAGGGTACTGCACCCTCGGGGTCCCAGTATGCCTTCTAATGGCAACATACAGGTCTGTGACATTGAATAGAATATTAAAATCTAAAAAAAGGAAAAACGATCAAATAACGAGTATACTCGTTATTTGCCGCCTGTGACGCTCGACTGCTGGCGGCCAATAACGAGTAAACTCGTTGTTGGCACAGAAAGTGTTAAGCCCTCAGTGTTTCCCATTAATTACCTAGACTGTGGCGGGTCTCATTGGTCCCGCCACAGTTTTATAATGAACCAAAAAAGATTTGTTTTTCTTTTTTAAATATAAAGTTTGCCAATAGGGATGTATCACTAGTATTGGCAGTGGTAGTAGTCGTAATAGTAATCCAGTATATTTTTTTATTTTCTAAAAAATAAACCAGTTCAACACAGGTAACCACTTTTGCTTCATTTCTTTGTTGGCTCAAATGTATGCTCTAGTCGATTTTGTGTTTTGAGCACAAAGTTCATCATAGATCTAGCCTCTTTATTTTGCTCTCAAAGTGCACCAGATTTATGCATTTAACTTTAAAACTTAAAAAGAAAAACAGGGGCCAAGGTTCACCCACCACAGTCTCACAAAATCCTGTGGGAAACACTGGCCTTGCCCTATTTTCAGAAAATCCGCCTAAAAATACATACCTAAGTAAATGGAAGACTGCTCCACTTCTACAAGGTCCATTTAGCATGTTCTTGGTATCTAGGGACATCTATGGAACTCAGGGAATGTATTCCCAGTGTCAGAAATATTGTGTCAACTGCCACTGAGCTCGTTCAGCACCTTCTTGAGATCATGTGTACAGAAAATCCTTTTCATCAGATTGCAACGCGGATTGCAACGTTCACAGAAAGGTAGATAAACTAACTGCGTTCTAATTTATGCCAATAACGTTCAGTTTTGTGATAGATAATCCCGAAAATTCAGATAAATAAAAAAAGTTATTCCACAAGTCATTCGATTGACTTAATTGGTGTACTTCTCTCTTCTCCAGGTACAATTGCTGCATTGCTCCCCAACAACAAGCAGAGATATGAATGAGTCAAGGCCTCACTGCTGTGACCAATGTGGAACGTGCTTCAGTAGCTCTGGACACTTAAAGATTCACCAGCGCATTCACCACTGTGACCAGTGTGAGAAGAGCTTCAGTAACTCTGGAGATTTAAAGAGACACCAGCGCATTCATACTGGAGAGAAGCCCGAGAAGCCCTACCACTGTGACCAATGTGGAACGTGCTTCAGTAGCTCTGGACACTTAAAGATTCACCAGCGCATTCATACTGGAGAGAAGCCCTACCACTGTGATCTGTGTGAGAAGAGCTTCAGTCGATCTGGACACTTAAAGATTCACCAGCACATTCGGAAGCCATACCACTGTGACCAGTGTGAGAAGAGCTTCAGTCAGTCTGGCAGCTTAAAGATTCACCAGCGCATTCATACTGGAGAGAAGCCATACCACTGTGACCAGTGTGAGAAGAGCTTCACTCAATCTGGAGACTTAAAGATTCACCAGCGCATTCATACTGGAGAGAAGCCATACCACTGTGACCAGTGTGAGAAGAGCTTCAGTAACTCTGGAGGCTTAAAGAAACACCAGCGCATTCATACTGGAGAGAAGCCATACCACTGTGACCAGTGTGAGAAGAGCTTCAGTAACTCTGGAGGCTTAAAGAAACACCAGCGCATTCATACTGGAGAGAAGCCCTACCACTGTGACCAGTGTGAGAAGAGCTTCAGTCAATCTGGAGAGTTAAAGATTCACCAGCGCATTCATACTGGAGAGAAGCCCTACCACTGTGACCAGTGTGAGAAGAGCTTCAGTAACTCTGGAGGCTTAAAGACACACCAGCACATTCATACAGGAGAGAAGCCTTAACACATTGGGCGCCAACCATTAGCCGGGTCCCATTGTAGCTATGCCACGCTTTAAAGATAGAAGTGCGTCACATTGTTTGTAGAGCTATATCTATATTCTATATTATAGCTATGGGGACAATACTATAGTCATTTGACAGTGACTTTCTTCCGGCCAAGATGCAAAAAAGAGAACATTTGTCCATGCATACGTTCAAGTGTTATTCCATGGTGAATATAATTATAATTTCAGAGTGGTCTGGGGTAATTCCCGAAAGGCTGAGTTATAGCCTTATACGTTAATTCTACTATGTTACCTGTGATCGGGAATATTCCAAAAATAATATTCCAATTGTTTGATCGCCATCTGGTCCACGACAACCCACCACAACATATGGATAGGGGGTATTATTTGACGCGCTTCAATGCAATTGGGAGAACCGCTCGACTCGCCCGACCCAGAAAAGTGCGCCCGGAGACATTTGACCGTTGCACAGGCCAAGATATAAGGTTCAAAGGGTGCTCGATACTGCCACCTGGGAGGATGTGACACTTAAAGATTCACCAGCAAATTCATACTGGAGAGAAGCCCTACCACTGTGATCTGTGTGAGAAGAGCTTCAGTCGATCTGGAGACTTAAAGATTAACCAGCGCATTCATACTGGAGAGAAGCCCTACCACTGTGACCAGTGTGAGAAGAGCTTCAGTCAATCTGGCAGCTTAAAGAATCATCAGCACATTCATACAGGAGAGAAGCCATACCACTGTGACCAGTGTGAGAAGAGCTTCAGTCAATCTGGCAGCTTAAAGAGACATCAGCACATTCATACAGGAGAGAAGCCTTAACACATTGGGCGCCAGCCATTAGCCGGGTCCCATTGTAGCTATGCCACGCTTTAAAGATAGAAGTGCGTCACATTGTTTGTAGAGCTATATCTATATTCTATATTATAGCTATGGGGACAATAAAGAGAACATTTGTCCATGCATACGTTCTAGTGTTATTCCGTGGTGAATATAATTATAATTTCAGAGTGGTCTGGGGTAATTCCCGAAAGGCTGAGTTATAGCCCGAAAGGCTGAGTTATAGCCTTATACGTTAATTCTACTATGTTACCTGTGATCGGGAATATTCCAAAAATAATATTCCAATTGTTTGATCGCCATCTGGTCCACGACAACCCACCACAACATATGGATAGGGGGTATTATTTGACGCGCTTCAATGCAATTGGGAGAACCGCTCGACTCGCCCGACCCAGAAAAGTGCGCCCGGAGACATTGCACAGGCCAAGATATAAAGTTCAAAGGGTGCTCGATACTGCCACCTGGGAGGATGTGGCCGGTATTGCACTTTGGCATTCTCAGGATGATTCCCCATGTTAACCCCGAGTCCGTGTGCCTGTAATGAATAGAAATATCAAATAACGAGTATACTCTTTGTTGGTGTTCAAGCGATGGCGCCCAATAACAAGTATAATCACTGTTGGCGGGGAATGAGTTAAAGACATTGAATTTGATCATTCAATTTAAAGACACTCTAGCACATTCATATATGAGAGAAACCCCACCACTGTGACCAACATAGGAAGAGCTTCAGACATTCTCAAGACTTGGTTTTAATAGAGGCTCTCTAATCCTCTCTTCCAACAATAGTTGTCTCTGTTCCAACATGGCTGCCTGTTACCAGACACCCATAGGGCTCGAGGGGTGCTTAAGTTCAAAAATGCCATTTTCTGGCTGCTGGTAATTTTATTTGTTTTGTTGTACATTTTCTATTGACATTCTATCAAATATGTGCTAAATATAGATGCAACAATTCATTTTTAGGTTGCATCCCCAACTATTCTTTGACATCTGTAAGCTTTGCAGTAGGACTCAGTAGGAAATACTGCATGTGGTTTAGGAAGGGTGGCTCCTAGGTTGAGCAGGGCAGGATGCAGAAAGAGACAATATCTCCTCTTGTGTATGAAGATCATCATTTAAATATGTATTTAACGTTAAAATGTTTCTTCTTTTCTATACCTGACATTGCTGCAAATAAGGGCAATCTTAAGTTGGCCTCAATTATGTTTCATGTTAAGTTCACCTCAAATATGTTTCATGTTAAATTCACCTCAAATATGTTTCATGTTAAGTTCACTTCAAATATGTTTCATGTTAAGTTCACCTCAAATATGTTTAATGTTAAGGATTTCTTTCATGATTATCTCTGAGGTTGTTAATTTTTTAGTGTCTGACTTTATGCACTTAGCAGCAGAAAATAGAAAGAAAAGCACCTAGTCCTAATGGCATGTTTTAAACTGTATATCATTATATTAAATAAAAGCTTTCATTACAAAATCATAAGTAAACACTGTATTTTATTGTAAATTCAGAGGAAGCTGGCTGGTAAGGGGAATGGAGGTCAGTCCAACAGGTGAAATACTAAGATAATTGTATTTATGGAGATTATGTTACCAATTAACGCAAAGCAATAGACTCTTTCTTTTTTTTAAGCCTGGAGCCCTATTTTCTGAAAATCTGCTTAAAATACACACCTAAGTAAATGGAAGCTTGCTCCACTTCTACAAGGTCCATTTGCATGTTCTTGGTATCTAGGGACATCTATGGACCTCAGTGAATGTATTCCCAGTGTCAGAAATATTGTGCTATTACTAGGCTTGCTTAAATTGTGATGAAACAAAGGAGAATATGAATTAATTATTTTTCTTTGCATCTTTGACAGTGAATAACACCATGCTAAAAATGACCAGACATGAAAACCTGCCACTGAGGTTGTTCAGTACCTTCTTGAGATCAAGTGTACAAAGAATCTAAGGAAATGACTAAAGGGAAGATGATTAAACAGAAGATTTTGTAGATACAGTACTGAATTCTGCCATCCGGACCCATGCAATTTGAAATATTATAGAATATAGAATATGAGGCCTATAAATGACATAATAGCCAACTCGCACATCTAGGGATTGGGCCAAATCTTCTCTTTCAAATGGGAGAGTTCAATTTGGATTTAGTATTGTCACGGGTGGTGGTATGTGTGTGTGTGTGCTGATGGACCGGCTGGACCCTGAGAGTGATGGTCCTGTGAGGATCTGCTCACAGGTACCCGGAAGAGAGCTCACATCACCCCTGTACTTGCCTCCCTCCACTGGCTCCCGGTGCGCTTTAGAATAGACTTCAAGGTCCTCTTAATGGTTTATAAAGCCCTAAATGGTAAAGCCCCTGCTTACCTAGCAGACCTCCTCACCCCCTATACCAACGCCAGGGCCCTCAGATCGGCTGATAAGGGTCTCCTAACCACTCGTAGGTCTAACTTCAAGTCTAGGGGGGGACGTGCTTTTGTGGTCGCAGCCCCTGACCTCTGGAACAGCATCCCCATGTCCATCAAATCTGCCCCCTCCATCGAGTCTTTTAAATCAAAACTCAAAACCCACCTATATCGCCTGGCCTTCCCTGACTCACTTTGACTCTTGCCGTACTTGTTGACGTGTTGTTCTGTTTTTCCTTTGTCTATCCGTTGATTTTATTTTATTTTTCTGTTTACCGTACTTTTCGCACTATAAGCCACACCTGACTATAAGCCGCAGCAGCTAAATTGAATGATGTGTACATATATAAGCCGCACTGGACTATAAGCCGCATGTGTTTTAATGTTTAATTACCATAATGTAAGGAGTGGAGCCTGCGGCTTAATTTGACTCGACACGGGAAACCTCACCCGGCCCGGACATGGAAAGGATCGACAGATTGCTCTTTCTCAATTCTGTGGGTGGTGGTGCATGGCCGTTCTTATATTGAGCTTTTAAGTTCCCACCTCTACAGAGAATGACTCCCACCTCTACAGAGAATGACTCCCATTGGGACACAATACTGTCGGACAAATAACAAGAATTAACTCATTTACAAGTTTACAAAATAGCCAATAAGGGAACAGATAAATAACATTTCAATGCAGTAAAAAAAGCAATATTTAGATTTTCGGGTTTTGTCCACATATAAGCCGCACCGTTATATAAGCCGCAGGGTCGAAAAATGGGAAAAGCCGCGGCTTATAGTCCGAAAAGTACGGTATTTTTATACTTTTCTTTGTACTTAGCCTAGCTATGTGAAGCACTTTGGTTGACAAGCGTCATGTTTAAACGTGCTATACAAATACATTTGATTGATTGATGCTTACCTGGCAGTGTGTTAGGCAAGTGCATATGCAGTATATGTAATTATGGTACATTCCTATAGCCGTGCCGTGCTATGCTGTCCAGTCTTCCCTTGTCAGATGAAGTCCATGGTGTTCCAGTGGGAGGAGAGGAGCCGTCCTACTGATGTGGTGATGTGCGCTGGAGTAATTGATATCAGGCAAGTGCAGAACGGTAGCAGGTGTGTGTATTCATTGAGCGTGGGATCTACCCATGGGAGTTTCCTCTCTTACGTTGCAGGCGTGTGCCACTGGAGGGAGCAGCGGATTGGCTGGCGGGCGTGTAGGGGCAATGCCATGAAGCCCCAGGAGATGGTCAAAGGGGAAATGTGTTCTTGACAGCAGCAGAATGAGAGTCGGGAGGTCGACACCGGAGGACGCTGAGCTGCTGGAATACTGGGATACGCAACTCTTTCTTTGTGCTTTTTCCCCAGTGGAAACCTTTCCTGCTGCCTACTGCTGTGTTCACCCTGCTGTTAAACGAGTGGAGCCTCAACCAAGAGATACATTATTGCAACGCTGCATGCCGTGAGTAAAAGGAATACAAACATATCAGAATGTGCGCCTGACAAGCAAACTGGTTCCAGAGCGGTCAGTGGAGAAACAAACTAACTGTGATTTGGAATCGTGAATGATATTAACTGTGTCGAGCTGTGGATTATAAGAACGGCATTAATTCAAGTAACTAAGTAAACTGTGGAAGATTGGAACGCAGTATCTGTGACACTTCTCCCTCTGTGAAACTGCCTCTCTCTTGTGTATCGAGAATACTATTGAAAGTGTGCATTGTGACTCTAAACCCACGCCCGTGGGACTTGGCTTTTGTCTGATTGTGCTCTCCCTTGCAGGCGGGAGGACATTACGATACGCCCTCGCTTGGAGTACACTAAATCCCCGTTGCAGACAGACCGTTTTTTAGCCCGAAGGCGTGATGGCCTGCGAGAGCGGGAGGGAAAGGAGACCTCCCGGTCCTCACCTTCGGGCCCCGGTCTTAACTATCTTTTTGTATGTTTGTAACCCAACGCTGCTACTGCCCAAACATATAGGCTAGGACATGGATAGGAGCATTCTGGCCTATGGCATAACCCTTAGTGTTCAACATCCCCCACTACCCTACAGCCCCCTTATCTTTTATATATATATTATATTCAGTGTTCATTATTTTAATATTACTATTCATCATTCTGTGCCGTGCCTCCCTGGGATAAATAGTGTGATATACGCCCAGGCTTTTGCCGTGAAGTTGAGAAAGTGTGTGGTGATACATTGGACGAATAGTGTGATAGTGTCCAGACCTGTGTGCAGTGCAGCACCTTCCCTCACGTGTGTAGTGTTTTAGGGGCAGGGCAAGTAGGTGGGTGGGAATAACAGCTGGGGAGGGTTGACCTATAGTGCAGGGAGCGTCTCCGTTCTTAACTACCCTAGGCCTAAGGGCATGGTATTTTAGTTAGTCTAGTAAATTGCTATTTAAATAAACTTATGAATTCATGTGCTATATATCATATTTTGTAATAAAGTGTTACCTATTGTATCTCAAACATTCTCTCCTTGTCTTGCTTGTGGTCTTGGGGAAATCTGGTATGGGTTGATCAGCTGAGCTCTTTGGGAAAGTACACCCGTGCGCTTGCACCTCCTAGCTGTAGACTGGGGTACTTTCCATTGGGGTTCTGGTGACAGTATCACCAGGCGTGCATGAAGAACAGAGAATGTATGTACAGTAGGGTTTTTATTCTTGCGACAGCTCCGCCATTTTTAAACTGATTTCAACACAGATGGTTGCTAAATGTTCACAATAGGGGAGACAAACTAACTGCGCTCCAATAAATGCCAATAACGTTCAGTTTTGTGGTATATAATCCAGAGAAATAAAAAAAATTATACACAAGTCATTTTCTTGAAGGCAGCTAGAATCCGTTGGGTAGTGTGGTTCTTCGAAATTCCAATGCTCTTTGAGAGCTCTGGATGTCCTCTTCTCATAATGACTACAATCGTCATCATTCAGCGACGGCTGCTAATTCAAAATGGCGGATATCCGCAATAAATACAACACATTTCAAAAACTAAAATCTCACTAATAACACTTTAACCTATTAGTAAACAAACGTATTGCTGAAAATATACACTGACTGCTGTTGTGACATGGTTAGGATGTTTACTCTTGAATACCTTTGAACAAAAATATGATAATTATGTCAGACAGTCTAGAGAGAATGATTTATGACGTGATGTCATTTGCGGTCCGGTGCCGGACTGCACGGGTGGAAGAGGTTAAACAAGTCATAGATGCAAAGCTCTTTACACAAAGTATTTCCTGTGAGATGCCACTAGGGGGCAGAGCAGCTCATCAGTTACTGATTAGAGTTAGTGTGATAGTGGCATCACTAGTCATATTCTCCACTTGCACAATGTGGGGGCGTCATATCCGGTTATGTCTATTGCCCGGTAGATTTCGTCCGGTCCCATCACAATGCATTGAGTTTAGCAACTTTTCTCCCATCAATTAAACAACTTTATCGTCACTTTTTTCTTTTTGAATTCAAGTTCCTTGTTCCTTTTATTGCCACACGGCCAGGCCGGTAGAGTTTTTGGGCTGTATTTCATGTAAAAAAGTGTACTGTTATGCCTCTTTTCCACTGCATGGTACCTACTCGACTCTACTCTGCCTTTTCGGTTTTCCATTGCCAAGATTTTGCGTATGGTGCCTGGTACCGGGTACTTTTTTTAGTACCTGCTTTGTCGAGGTTCCAAGCGAGTAGAGAAGCGATACTAGAATGTGACGTGAAACACTGCAGACCACTGATTGGTCAGAAGAGAGAATCGTCACTACGTTATCATTGCGCTACGCGGGGGACGTCCTGCACAAAACACAAACCGGCCATCTTTAAATAGCCTTGCGACTACTAAACATTAGCATTCATTATTTGTTTGCAGCAAGAACAAAGTGCAAAAACAACAAACAAATACATTCACTGTGTATTCTGCCTCATTTATTGATGAAACAAACCGAACATCAACACAATTTACCACCAAGAACAAAGAGTTTAGTCTCACAAAAAGGTCGCAAATTTTGTTAGCTTAGGTGCTAATGTGACTGGGATTTCCCATTATAACCTAAATAGAATGGAATAGAAATACTATCATCCCGAGGGAAATTTGACACTACAAATCGGGATGATTAAAGTATTTCTATTCTATTCTATGATACCAGTGCCTTATTAGCTAATGTACACTAGCTGCAATGCTAACGGTTATAATGGAAAATACCAGTCACATTAGCACATAAGCTAAACAAATGTGCAATCTTTTTGTGAGACTAAACTCTTTGCTCTTGGTGGTAAATTGTGTTGCTGTTGGTTTTGTTTCATCAATAAATTACGCAGAATTCACTGTGAAGGTATTTTCATAGCTAGCTTCGAAATCCTCTATTGTCTGTCTGTCACGGCGCCCTCGCTATCAGCTACACTGACGGGGGGGGGGGAGTACCAGGTACCAAAAGCGAGTAGAGTCGAGTCGAGTCTACCATGCAGTGGAAAAGAGGCATTAGAGTTAGCTACATTAGCATTTAGCTCCACCTAAATCCAATCCAATACAACCAACAGTTTACCAGATTAACAGAAAACGTTCACAATTTTACAGAATATCAAACATGGGTCTAACAGATGCCACGTGAATACTAATTGAGTTATATGTCTCATTTCCTGCCCCATATCTAACAGATTAATGTATTGGATTTAGCGGGAGCTAAATGCTAACTCTCCACTGTTAGAGTTACTGTAGCAACATTAGCATTTAGCTCCGCCTAGATCCAATACATTAATCTGTTAGATATGCAGTGGTGAATATTCATGGAAGCCAAGCTTCCCCAAAAATATGAACAGTAAAAAGAAAAAAAAACTATATTATTGTTTTTAGAGTTTACAATAAATTAACCGAACGAGCGAAACTGCGCCCACTCTCTCTAACACTGAGGCAGCCCACTGGGCCCAGGTACACTACTGCCAGCAGTCTGCTGCCAGCATTATTTTGATTGACATTGGAGGCTTTGAGGCCAGGCCTGGTTGTCTTTTTCTCGCGTCCCTTACCATATTATTAGCCAATAAGATTCAAGCTTAATTCATTGGGGTTGGTCTTAAGCCTGGTAGGTAGGGATTCCCAAAGGCTCTGTCTGCCTCAGCCTTGGGCGTGCTTTATACAGAAGTTCACTGTTCAAGACCAATCAAATCACATTAACTCATTCTGCGCCAATGACGGAAAAAGTTGGGTTATCTCGCCGGTGGTTGAGCGCCAATCACGAGAAAAGTCGGGTTTTAATCATTATTTCTTTTATTCGCTATATCCATACATTTTTCCTCCATCCAGTCTGATGTTATCATTGGGAATGGGTCTGAGCTTGCAAAAGGCCAATACCGCTGCCTAACGCCTTGCGGCCGGTATTGCACATCATTGGAATCCTTCTGGCTGGGGCTGTGCGTCGATCTAAGAAGTCCGGTCCGGGTTTTCCTTCTCGGGCATGACTAACGTTATAACACACCAATCAAATCACATTAAAATCGCCTTTGTCTTCTAGTACTAGAGCCATTATCAGCATGCAAAGTGTGATAACGATGATATCTGGTTATTACGTTACCATTGACTACTATAAGGTGCTCGTTGTCTTGTCAATGAAACATAATATGAAACGGTAGCCAAAGTAACAAAAAGATGTTTAATTATAATTACCATGGTTTTAAAGGTGAAGGGATAACATCTAAATAATAGCAAACAATGGACAGGACTGTACAGACAGGATCAGCCACCACACACAGGGGAGAACAGAACACATTATGCACAAGGGGATGACGAGAACAAGAAACACCTAGGCTGATTACAAATGGATACACCTGGGAGGGAAACGACAAAGAACTACAAGACCAAGACACGGGACTATAACCAGACATCACACATCAAACTGGGGAACACCTGATCAGGATACAAACACATGAAGACGGCATACAAACGCGTGTAGTCTTTTACCAACAAACTTGCAGTTCCGCGTTCGGGTTCTGCGATCTGATTGGCCACTGACGTACGCTCTCTCTACGCCCAAACAGCGCGTTACGCTAGTTCTGCCTCTAACACCGCCGGGGCTGCGATGGGAACAGCTAGGGTGGTTGTCAAGCTGGACCGCATACTCAAATGAGTACACTGCCGTGAAAAGCTGCCCTTGAAACAGCAGCAGCACAGCTCTCCCTTGAGCTGAAGTGATGACCCGAAAATTACTCAAGTCCAAATTGTCAACGGTTTGCTTTTTTTTGTATAAGCATTCCGTGCTGGTTGCATAGTCCAAGATATGGACGTTGAGAAGCTTGTTTTTAACTGTTAAACGGTCGCCGTTTCCCTGCCGATGCAGTGACAATATGAAAACATGCCTATCTGTGTCCTCCCCTGTATGTTACTCCACTGCGGGGCTCAGAGTGATTATGAGGTAGCTATCACCAGAGCCAGACCCTCTTTGCTTTTATTGAAAATTAGGCTACATTCTATTCCAAATAGAATAAGTTCAGTCTAGACTCATGTGCATAACTCGTCCCCGAAGTCGGGAGTGTAAGACTAGCTCAGCCATAATGTTGGTGAGGGAGGACTCGGACTGTTGCCTGTGTTGTTGAGTCAAGTTAAATAAATGAATAGACCGTCCACTGTCCAGTTCAGCACCACGGACAGCACCCAGCTGTCCACGCACACAGCTCCGCTACAGACACACTAGAGATGGGGATCGAGCATGATGCTACCATGGCCAATTTGGCCCATTCTGGTAATTACTGGATAATGGAAACATTGTGTAGTTTTCCGCTGTCATTTTTATGTATTCTGCTTTTAAAGGTCCCCTATTGTTTACTATTTGGGCAATTTTACACAATTCCTGTGAGTCTATGGAACACATCTGTAAGGTTTTTTTCAATAAAATTCCTTGTTTTGTATAGGCAATAGGCCTACTTTTGTTGAGAAGGTATGACATATGGGATGATAACCCACATATATCACTGAATGTTGCCACTGTTTTAATGGATGTAATGATCATAAGGGACTTCTGCGCAGGGCTGGACTGGTAATCTGGCATACCGGGCATTTTCCCGGTGGGAAGACGCATCTTTAGGCCGTAAAAAACGGGGACAGCGGCCCATTAAGCTGGCTCAATCACATCTCTTACTAAGCCCTCCCCACTAGGCTGGAACAGCGGCCCATTGAGCTGGTTCAATCACATCTCTTACTAAGCCCCCCCCCTCTCTTTCTCACCTGTTTCTCGTGTCAGAAGAACAGATGCCGGTCAGAGCGAGAAGAAATGGATAAACAGAAGAAGATAAACAGAAGAAGCAACAGCCTCAGGTAGTGTGTGTGTGCCATGCCATGATGATTAATTCAATTAATGTCGATAATAATATGAATAATAACATACTCGCTATCATAAAGAGAGACCGTCACTATACTGCTGGTGGTCTCTCAGTCAGTCAATGTCAAATTTCGTTTCATTTTTCATTTCAACCTTTATTTAAAATCGTAAGCATCTGAGGTTTCCCTCGTTTACAGAAACGACGATTGTACAGTACATAATAAAAACAATATTCACCAGAGTAAAAAATAAAATAATTGAAATAAAAAAAGATCAACTAAAACAGTTACACAATGGTCTGAAATCATACGTTTAAACATTCCAAGGGAAGGGAGAACCTCCAATTTCAGCGAGAGTTGAAGGACATTCCATGAGTTAGAGGCATCAAAGGAAAAGGCTGACTTCCCTAGCTCAGAACAAATTTGAGGAACCCTAAGAACCATCCAGTCATTCGATCGAGTTGAATAGGTTCCAATATTCCAATCTAACAGTGAGGAGATATAAACAGATTTGATTGCACATATAAAAAATGTCACCAAAATTGCATTCTTCCATCTTCATAATATCGCAAAAATTCGCCCCATTTTAACTCTGGCTGATGCTGAAACCCTGATTCATGCTTTTGTCTCATCATGTCTGGACTACTGTAATGCACTTTTTTCAGGCCTACCTAATTCAAGCATCAAAAATCTTCAACTCGTGCAAAATGCGGCTGCACGGATCCTAACTAGAACTAGAAAATTTGATCACATCACACCAGTTTTGTCCACCCTACACTGGCCTCCTATCCAAGCCCGATCTGACTTTAAAGTGCTACTCCTCACCTACAAAATTTTAAATGGGCTTGCACCGCTCTATCTATCCGATCTCATCTCCCGATACTCGCCCGCTCGTGCTCTGCGCTCACAAAATGCGGGGCTTCTATCGATCCCTAGGGTTAAAAAGAAATCCGCCGGCCACAGAGCCTTTGTCTACCGCGCTCCCTACCTGTGGAACAAATGACCTGCCGTCATCAGGTGCGCCTGCTCTGTCGAAGCTTTTAAATCCCTGCTTAAGACTCATCTTTTCTCTCTCTCCTTCAACCTACCCTGATCTCACCTGGTCGGGGACTGACCTTTAGATTAATCTGTCTAGTTTAGTTAGGGTACAGGGTATTACATGGTACTACTGGGTAGTTTACTACAGGGTAGTTTAGTTAGGGTACAGGGTGCTGCATGGTACTACAGGGTACTGCATGGTACTACATGGCACTACAGGGTACTACATGGCTCTACATGGTACTACATGGCACTACATGGCACTACAGGGTACTACATGGTACTACATGGTACTACAGGGCACTACGGGGTACTACATGGCACTACAGGGTACTACAGGGTATTACATGGCACTACGGGGTACTACATGGCACTACAGGGTACTACATGTCTGCTCTTTTGCAGCACCACAAACATGGGAACTCTCTAACTCTTCCCCCCCCCTTCCCTCCCCCTTCCCTCCCCCCCCCTCCCTCCCCCATCTCTCTGAGTGCCCGTCTCCTGGCGCTGACTAAGGTGATGGATGCCTCGGGGTCTTGGCCAAGATTGTAGTGACTGCTCTACATGCACCTCCGAGGCCTTGGATCAGTTATTTACCGTCGTCTGTCCGTGGTCCTGTCAACTGATTAACAGTATTAACAGACTGTTAACAGATTAACAGTCAACGCGGTTTCATTGCTGGGTTAAGTACTTCTATTCTATTCACATAATATGCTTACTTCATATATCTACTCCATTCACATATATGCTTACCACTTGTATCTATTGCTATGTCCGCCCACTACAATCACATGAGCTGTCTAACGCCTGTCCCGTCTCCCTGTCCCCCTATGACTTGCTGTCCTGGAGTGCTGACCGGAGTGTCGGACATCCCGTGATGAAGGCCGGGAGGTTGCGACCCCCTTTGCGTGCCCCCCTGTCTCCGGAGGTCTCGTAGTGGTGACCGGAGTGCCGGACGTCCCGCGATGATGTCGGGGAGTTCGCGACCCTCTCTGCGCCGCCCCCTATCTCCCTGTCTCCGGCTGTCCCTGAGCAATGACCGGAGTGTTGAATGTCCCGTGACTAAGACGGGGAGGACGTGACCCTCTTTGCGCCGCCCCTGTGCCTCAAATAGATCCGCTATCAGCTCTATCTTTAATCTTTCAAAATGTTCAGTTGCTATCGCTATTAGCTTTATCTTTAATCTTTCAAAATGTTCAGTTGCTATTGCATGCACTCATCTGTGTTTCACTACACAGTACACATGAGTGCATGCTTACCAACTGTCCGTCTGCAACACTACTATCACCAACATCTAAGAAGGGAGATCCCCCCTTGAATGGCCCTTCTAAGGTTTCTCTCCTCCACACTGCCTGTGGAGCTTTTTTCCCTATTGTTAGGTTTTAGTGAGTTTTTCCTTACCTTCGCGTGGGGTATGTCTGGGAGTGCTTGCATTCTTTAATTTTTTATTTTTTTTGCATTCATCTAAAAATGTTTGGACCTTATGGTGTTCTTGTTCTGTTCTTGACTTATTGTTATGTTTTCTTCTTGACTTGTTTAAAGAAGACCTGTACGGCCCATGGGGACATTAACGTGTGTTGTCGGGCCTTATAAATAAATTTGATTTGATTTGATTTGTTTACCAATAATGGCTTTAAAAATAAATAAATAAATACCAGTGTTTGTTGCGCCTTTCTGCAAGAGAAGGCCAACCCGCCCTATCATACAGAAATAGTGCAGCATAAGCATTGTTTTTGTAGCTAATGCAGTTAACTAGCTAACGTTATTTTGTCAGCATCGCGTTGGCCTAAGCTAAGCCCATGTTGCTGTGAGTGACTTGACCTAGGTCCATATTGTATCATCATAATATTGTTTAAAAAATCATTAGGATAAGGGTTCCCTTGATAAAGATGCACAAAAAGGCATAGCTCAACTGCAAAAACTGCTTTTTTTATTTGATTAGATTCTTATTTGGAAACACATCATAAAAACGAATTATCATGAACAATTTGCATTCCTGAGGATATCACCTAAAAGCATTCATTAAAACACTTATTTCCAAGGTGGTCCTCGATGGAAGACATGAAAAATTTAAAACATAAAAACACAGCACATAGCCTACTCAACTGCTCATTTGTGCTCAACTGCAAAAATGTATGCCTACTTATGTATTAGCCTACAGGGAAAAACACATTCACAACAGGCAGCAACGTTTATTTTCAGCCAAGTATGTAAGGGATAATGTATAGCTATACTCGGTCATTGTCGCAAAATAATTGACCGACACTGTGCTGTTCTAAACGCAGTGAAGGTCAATTATTTTGCGACAATGGCCGAGTATAGCTATACATTATCCCGCTTATTACAGGGCTAACTTACTAACAATATACGTAATTCATTTTACACCATCGACAAGACGAGATCAAATGCAGACGCAGTTCTGTTGCTCCTCTGTCATCGGCAGGTGTGTGGACTTGATTGCACCTGATGTAGTGCAGCTGTGCGTATGGTAAAGCTTAGCTTTCATGACTGCGATCAAAATGCTTGATTGTGATTGGTCAATAGCGCTCTGTTGCCCCTAGCAGCGGTCATTATTGCACGTTGCCCCTAGCAGCGGTGAATTATCGAGAAATAATTGACCGCTGCTAGGGGCAACAGAGCGCTATTGACCAATCACAATTAATCATTTTGGCGAATGTTAAAACGCCATGTAATAATAGGATATATATGGTATGGATTACTTACTGTTATAACTTATTACTATCTAGTCTCCACCTACACAAATAGTTTTTGTGCTGTCCATTGAGCATGCACCTTCACGTGGTAGGCACATTAACTGTAGATCAAACTCCCCAAACAAACACATAATTTTTTTTATCTAGCTTTTCTCCCCATTTTTCAATTTTTTTCTCCCTTCCCAATTTCGTATTGTCCAATTCTACCCTCCCCTGTCTCGAACGTTGTTAGGTCATGCCTCCCACAAGCCGGCTGCAATGTGGACGAAGCCTTGCATCACGTGTCCCCTCCGGTACACGAGGAGGCAGCTGTCGCATCTTTTCACCTGCACAGCGCGATCTCTCAGCGGCGAGGGTCTGTGTGGGAGGGACACGCCGCCCCCGTCGCTTCCTGATTCTACAGCGCAGGCGCACCGGCCGAACTGTAGGAGTCGCTGTCCACAACGTCCGATCCCCACCCACCAGCTTCCCACCCCCTAATACTGCCAATTGTATTAGTATGAACGACCAGCCAAGCTGGTAGCAACGCCGAGAGCTGGGCTCGAACCCAGCATCTCCTGCGTTGGTGGCGAGCACCTTGCCCACTGCGCCACCTAGCCGCCCCTGCAATATTCATCATTGATATTTGGATACTTGAAATCTGTATGAACTGAGTAGTTAGTATCAAATGAAATAAGATGGAACAGCTCCATGCATTAATTGAATAAACAACTATTTGCTCATTACCAGTATGGTATTGTTTAAATTCTACAGCTTTTTGCACATCTTTGTCAGGGAATTCCAACCATTCTGGACCTGAATGTACCAGTTAATTCTAATCATCTCTCTCTCCTTATGTCTAGTCAAGCCAGGTTGTGGAGGGGAGAGACAGGGAGGAACAGGCTGTACACTACTTTGCCTGTCCTGAGCCTGCTATGATGCAGGTGTTTTTACATCACCACCCAAAACAAGATTGAGCCAAGAGCGAGTGAGTACACTGGTCCACTTGTCCATGGCACTTACTACTAGGGTTGGATACTATTCACATTTTAACCGATACCGGTACCCAGCGGTACCTTTTTCGGTACTTTAGTCTCTACAGTTGTAGAAAATGTGTCCAAACTTCAAATTATTTATTATCATTATTATTTATTTAGAACAATTTGTTAATATATATATATATATATATATATATATATATATATATATATATATATATATATATATATATATATATATATATATATATATATATATATATATATATATATATATATATATATATATATATATATATATATATATATATATATATATATATATATATATATATATATATATATATATATATACAGGGGTGTAAAGTACTTGAGTAATTGTACTTTGTTACAATACTTAAGTACTGTTTTGGGGAATTTGTACTTTACTCAATTACATTTCAGAGAAAAAAAACATACTTTTTACTCCTTACATTTAAAATGCAGACCTACAAAGTACAAATCTCGCAGGTCCAACCATTTTAATTCGTTATTTGTTTCTCTGGGCGAACTAACGTTAATGTTATTAATCCTGCAGCCACGCTTTATTTAAAAACAGCCAATCAAATCCCCATCAATGGAAAATGAACCCGCCCACATTGGCTGTCGAATCTACGTTCCATTACTTGTAAATCACGTGCCCTCTTTACTGTCTGGATATGATGAAACACCCATGTTGATTCATAATGATTTAGTTGTTTTAATTTCTGATCCAGACTACGCAGACTCCTATTGACTGTGGTACTGCCTGTGATCTCATCCACTCGTATCTGGACGTCTATTCTTTGCCCGTCTGTCTAATTTGCTGACACAGCTGTCAGAGGCTGTACCGTGCTCATTTTTAACCCATAAGGACCCACGTGACACAGGTGTCACATGTACTTTACATGTTCTGGACATTTCCATATAAAGCTTTATCCTTGATTTTACCTCATCAAGTCCCAAAGGGACACCGGTGGTCTGGTGGGTCATGTGAAAGATCGAGTAGCCTCCAGCTGCAACCGCGGAGAGAGCCCCTCACTAGACGCTGTGGCAGGCGCACGCTGATTGGCGGAGAGTACGGAAGTTAGCGCTAGCGTCAATCCACATTGGGCCTAGCCCCTCCTCCTTGACCAAGCTCTGTGTGTTGCTGCGTGTGTGTCTGTGTGTATCTCAGGCGTGCTGGGCCAATTATTTAAAAACCCATGCTGATTGTTCCTTGTGCAAGACTAGAACACAGGGATCTTTGATTAAACACCTGCTATTAGAAGAATAGACAGTCAGAAAAAAAGTTTTTACTTTTACTTGAGTACTTAAGTACATTTACAAGTAGAAACTTTTTGACTTTTACTCAAGTGTGTTTTTAGCCAGATACTCTGACTTTTACTTGAGTAAAATGTTTAGACGGTACCCATACTTTCACTTAAGTATAATTTCTGGGTACTTTTTACACCCCTGTATATAATATATAATGTTGCAGCGAGCGTTGTCAGCATCTAGCTTTGTAAAGTGTAACCACACGTGCAACCGTTTTCGGCTTGCCATTGCCCCGACTGCTTTGTTGTTGTTGAATCAAGTTAAATCCTAGGTAAGCATGTATTGTGCGTGTGAACGTTGACGTGAATGTGCGGCACACTTCATAGGTTTCGTTTAGCTGTAAACGAAACGTTGACGTCATCTGACTTATAAAAATAAATAAAAATTGCATTACCAAAATGTGGATCTCACGTGAATCGGTACTCGGTAGTATCGACGTGATTCGGTCCATACCCTTAAAAGTACCGTATTCGGTACCCATCTCTACTTACTACCCAGCTTTGTAGTGGTTTGGGGGAATAGTACAGTAGGTAGGCATATTTAAGGGAACCGCAAGGATGGTGTACTGGTGGGTGGTGTCCGACTGGGCCGGTCTGGGCCAAAAATACCAGGGCCGATTTCCCCATTTGCAACGATGTCGATGTAGGCTATATCGTTTCCGTCAATATTGTCAACGCCAACATCTCCCCTTATAGCTCTCCGAACTCATCCACTTTGTTTACCTTACCTGTATATAAATACCTGTATATAAGTAGAAACTGTACATAAATATGAAACAGTAGTACAATAACACTTTATAACTACTCAGTGACTGACAGACCAACATTTCCCCATAGCCGACCAAAACAATATTTGTGCGCATTCACGTGAACTGTCACGTGGGGTGCAGTCCGGTTTTGGCAGGCAGCCTTTTCTCTGCACGACGCCGGTGCACGGTGCACACAACTGCGTTTTATAAGCTGGAGCAACATTCCTCTATTTTAGTCCAAAATTAGAAACATAACTTGATGATCATATAGCATAGTGAAAACTAATTTTGTGGGCTCAATGTGTCTCAAGTTAATAGCTTACAGGAGAATGAAACAAGCCTTTGTTCAGATATTTCAATACTAATACGTGAATCTATATCTGAAACATTTTCTGTTTTAAATGTTGTTAGTTTTCATTTTCTTTGTCACAGTGTGTGTTGTCCTGGTCATATCACTATTAGACCTAACTATGTATAGTGGCACAGTGTAGAATTACCAGACCATTGCATTGTCTAACTTTAATATAATTTTTATAATAATAAACTTTTCATATTAGTGAGCGGGAGGCATTTGATGACAGAATCAGCCATGAAATAAAATAAAAACTATTCAAACATAATCTTTAAGATGTGAGTAATTTACTTTTAACTGCAAGACTACACCAAGCTGATCTTAATCCAGGTTGGTATTCTCATTATCTCTTCATCATACAACATCTGTTATCTCTCCAGGCATGTCAAGGACGATAGAGTGAAGGTGGAAACTGACCCAGGTCCCAGCAGAGAAGGACTGTCCAGGTCCAGTGGGCAGTCCTCCTGGGTCTTATGGTCCTCATCTATGGCTCCCATGCCCCCCTCCTCCTGACTGGAGGCCTCTCCACCCTGCATGGCCCCTGTTCCTGGCCCTTGTGGCCCCTTATGCAGTCCCTGCCGTCCTCTATGCCCTAAACAACAACCTGGTGGTCCCCATGCAGGCCTCCATGGACCATTCTACCTGGTGAATTTTGGTCTCTGGACGAATGCCATCAAAATAAGTTGTTCGATAACACTAAATTCAAAGTAAGCATTAGTGGTATGTCAGGTAGGTGACTTGTTTCAAGTTTCCCTCTCACCTTTGCAGATTGAAAAATATTTGTTTATGTTTCAGCATGTTTAAATATAGTTTTTACTGTTCTCTTTTGGGCCTTGTGTAGCTGGTAAGGGAGAACGGGGATGGTTGTCACACTTTTTACTCGAATGTGAATTGCTCATCATCAACACATCTTTCAATAGTCATTCCTACATTCAATTGAAGCTTAAAGTGGAAATGAAGCAGTGAGCAATGTGATCCTAGTTTGTTTGTTGTGTACCTTGTGTAAGACAGGGTTCTATAATCAAATGTGAAATCTATCTTATTTGTCTGAAAAATCAAATATAATATCCCTGTTTTCAACATGGGCGCCGCCATTTTGTTGCTGACGTCATGGCTAATAGCCTCGGCAAGCTAACGGTAGCTGGCTCCAGGCTATTAGCACATCAACAAGCTGCTGGAGCTAACTCCGGTCCCCGGCTGGTGCCAACTAGCTAGCGATCGCTCCCGAGAGCTAACTCCGGTCCCCGGCTGGTGCCAACTAGCTAGCGATCGCTCCCGAGAGCTAACGCCGGTCTGTCTGTCGAAGACCGAGGGAACCGCTTCAGCTGATTAGTGGTCTTCTGGACAAACCTTCCACCCCCAACAACATAATCCGAGGCAATGAAGTGTTCGCTGCAGATCCTCCTTCCCTGTCCAACAGGCTGGTCGCGCCGCCTGAGTGCAGCCAGCCTGAGCCAACGTGCCAACAACACTGTTTTTTTCACTGGTAGTTTGTGGAAATTAACCAACTTTCCTCTCTCTCACATGGTAAAATTAGTTTGAACAGCCAGGAGCAATACAAACAGAACCACCGCGGTCCCGTTGTTTTGTAGGCAACATTTTATTTACTGACTGACCCATTCACTATAGGCAGCTAACCAGCCGTGTATACACCCAACCAGTGGCATGACGTCAGCAACAAAATGGCCGCGCCCATAATGCTAAATGCTTCAGAAATGCACACAACAAATCGTTTTTTCTTAGAAACTGCTTATTTTTATAACGTGATTTCTTCTGTGGCTTATCTAAATACTAATGTGATGCTATGAATATGTATTTATCGCACTGCTTCATTTCCACTTTAAGATGTTGGCTTGAAATGTGTATCCCTCTCATTTTCCAACATTGTAACAAAGAGGAAATTACCTATCAAAGACACTCTGACACATTGTGACAACCAACTCCATCACAGGGATGGCTGCAGTGGCGGCTCGCCACCGGGGGCGCTAGAGCGCCGCCCCACCTGTTAAATCAGAGAAGAAGAAAAAAAAACGTTTTTGTTTTTTGTTTTATAGCCCTATAAATAATATAAACATGTTTAAAATGAATAATATTTACTCATTTTAAGTATGTTTGTGTTTCCAATGCACAATATAACGTTAATATATAAAATAAAAAATACTCGTTTTCCTGAACAGGAAGTGACTCACTTTTTTTTTTTTTTTTTTTTTTTTTTTGTATTTCTCGGCCCGGGCTAGACGCAATAGCGCTCTGAGTGCGCGTCACTGTTTGATCGCTGTATCCGTCGCAGCCAATCAGTGCGTAACGCGTTGTGCGTTGAAATATGACTATTATGTTGGAATCCGGGCGCGATTTGAAGCGGTCTAGGCAGCAGCGTCAAGAATTTCCGTAGCCGCATTTCGCGGAGACGCTCTCTGATTGGCCGACGTCAGTTTTTTTCCCGTGGCAGTATTTCGCGGAGACGTTCTCTGATTGGCCGAATCCACTTTCTATGTTCCAATTCTAGCTTGGTGGTAGAGATAGTTGTGTTGTTGTGACTTGTGAGATGCAGCTATTTGTCTTAGAGCGTGACTGCAAGTTCTTTCGACGGTTAAGCTTAGGCACTCTTTCAAAGTTGGTTAAGGTTAGAGTTTGTCTTAGAGCATGGCGATAGAACGCCAGGTAGTTTGCAGTCTGTTCGACGCGGAAATGGACAAAGAAATGAAGTACTTGTGTTGTGTGGTGCTAACTGCTAACAGCTAACACTTGGCTAACAAGCTATATGGCGGATGCAGTCTGGACAGTGGACAGTGGTCTGGAATACATCAACAGTGGATTATACACTTTATCAAGCCCTCCTGCCCTGGACGTTTCGACTAAACAGTGAGGCTCTCTCTCTCTCTCTCTCGCTCTCTCTCTCTCTCTCTCGCTACACAGCTGTCTCCGAGAAATGCGGCTACGGAAATTATTGACTGTGCTTGCTGAGACGAGACGATAATAGGCTAGCGATTCAAAACGCGCTGCTGTGTTGTGAACTATAACATTAATTTAGCTGCTGCTGATGCATAATGAATGAATGGTGAGTTGTTTGTTTATTGGATTGATCCGAGAGACAGAGAGAGAGATTGCTCCAGAGCATCTCAGAGCATTACATTTTCAACGCGACCTAACGTGAACCCCCGGCTGCGACCCACAAGGCTGCGATAGTACCAGCCGCTACTGGATGGCTGTCACACACTATGGGGTTGATTGTCACTATGTGTTTTAATGGGAAACATCTTAAAAAGAAGGCAAGAAGGAAGAACTAAATTTGAAAGTTGAATTGCATTGAAAAGTTGACAAATACATAACTTAATGCATCTTAACATGAACATAAACAGGAAAGACATCTTTAGGCCATCCTATATAACAAAATAAGAACAAAATAAACAGGCCTAACAATAATAGCCTACACAACTAGGCTACACTCATTCACTATCTGAGTTACAGTGATGGCAAATGTAAGGTCTAGGCACTCCAACTAAGCAGAGCTTGTGTGCCAACTGGTTGCACATCCAACACTTCTCCCATACCTCCCCTGAACGGCTGTTGGAGAATGTTTCCATACAAACCAAACAAAAACAATCATCTTCATCTGATGAAGACTCCTCCTGTCTCTTTATTTTCTGTTTCTTCTTCTTGCTGGTTGCCTTTTCCAGCTGGGGTGGAGTACACTGGAATGTAGGCTGGGATGGGATGTACTAGGCTTGGCAGGTGGTCTAGGCTGGGATGTACTAGGCTTGGCAGATGGTCTAGGCTGGGATGTACTAGGCTTGGTAGGTAGTCTAGGCTGGGATGTACTAGGCTTGGCAGATGGTCTAGGCTGGGATGTACTAGGCTTGGCAAATGGTCTAGGCTGGGATGTACTAGGCTTGGTAGGTGGGCTGGGGTGCATTGGGCTCTGCTCGGTCTGTCCTCAGCTCATCCATCACCTCCAAGTTGGTGAATAAACCAAATAAATGTTGTGCTCATTAAAGCACCAACCCCAAAGAAAATGTGACGACCAACCCCAACTGGAATGTCTTGCTAGTATCAAGGCTAACAACCATCTAAAAATGTGTTAGTTAGCCAACAACAATCTAAACTATAGCTTTCCCTTCACACTTTGTAAGGGTAACAATTGTTTCATTATAAACCAATTGTGTAAAAGCCTAGAAGAAAAATACTGAGGAGCTGAACATTTACAATTCCACATGAAAAACACAAAAAGTCCTCTCACCTAGTTGAGCTGTTCAGCTGTCTTTCTCCAAAGAAGACTATATAGGTGAGCTCTGATCCCAATTCTGGACATTTCCATACCAAAATATGGGAGAAGGCGCCTTTTGGTAGCGAAATATGAATGTTGACAACCTACCCGTGTGACAACCATCCCCGTTCTCCCCTACATATCAATAGTGTAAAGTGCAAGTGTATTATTCAGTACATGTGACAAATTAAACTTCTTCAACTTGAAGCTGTGTGTTATGTGTGTGTGCTCACCTGTCTGTGATGGAGGAGATATGGTCAGCTGCCCTCACAGAGCCTTTATCCTCTCCTCTGACGGAGGCTGTGTATGTTTGAACTGAAAAACCCCACAGTCAGAGCTACTGTACCAGATCTGTCTAAACTGTAAAACCCCACAGTCCGTTGCGGTCCGAATCAGATCAGATTTGTAGAGGATAGCGGATACAAGAGGGGGAACACGTGTTGGCACCCACCTTTTTACTTCTAAGCAATTCCTTTCTCTGGAGGATTTAATCCTTTTTTGTTTCATAGGCCCTTGACATCTGGTGTCAACGTTTCAGTAACAGGATGGTTTTATGGGGTGCAGTTGTTGGCCCCATGCCCAGGGTTCACTTCCACTCCAGATCTTTGCCAGTGCCTTGGACAGGGGCACTGACAGGAGTGTACATATCTGACGGTGGGCGGAAACTGGAGCACCTGGAGGAAACCCACAAAGACACAAGGAGAACATGCAAACTCCACACAGAAAGTACCTGGATTCGAATCGCATCTTTGTATCTCTTCCTAGATAGATCAATCTATTCTATCTTATCAAAACAATAAGAAACACAAAATAAACACTTATCAAACCCATTGTGTTTACTGATCAACCATATATACCAAATAAACCATTAAGAGGATATTATAAAAGATGAATGAGATCAAAGAAGCACATATACCTCCCCCAACATAATGTTTTTTATCTGGTAAGAAGTGAAGGTAATTCGTACACCATACTCATGAGGGGTCAATGGCTTTACAATGATGTAGCAGAGCATCACTGCACTCTGAGGAGAAGACTGATATGACTTGCTATGTTTACTCTTGCATTTGAGTATTTATATGTCAGTACTGTGTACCTTGTGTATAGTTACTATATAATGGCTGCTTGTGACATGTGTTGTAACCAGGGGCACCATTGTAAATGAGATCTTGGTCACAATGGGTTTCCACTGGATAAATAAATGTTGAATAAAAAATGAATATGAATAATTTCTGAATATCTATGAATGCAATGTTAATACTAAATAAAGAATCTGGCAACCCAAATTCGGTCCATCCGAAGCCCCGCCCAACAGGCTGTAGGCCTCTCAAGCTGCGGGCCCCATTCTGCAGTTCTGCAGAAATCAGGGAGGTGTAGTCTGACGTCACTGGTGGTTGTTCCACCCGTATAGGGATTTATCATTGGGAAAATGGATTATCGTCTATTGTAACAATTCTGCCGCATGGAAATTGAAAAGCTTTCCATTTTTGCACAAAATGAGTTCCCTTCTATCACTAACATTATTGTTTAAGCATTTTTGGTTGAAATAAAATTCTGCGATTTTTTTTAATGATTAATTGCGAATCTTTTCATGTTGAGCTATAGATTGTGGATGAATAAGTGTGGCCGGTGTGATCTTGTCTGCGTTGTGTTTTTAGTCGATTCGACCCCTGTTAAGGGATCGCCCTGAGTGGGAGTTGAACCCCGGACGCCCGCGTCGCGGGCGGCATTACAGACCACTAAGCAAGAAGTGAATTCACTTCTTGCTTCCGGGTCTGGATGCCTCTGGGGAGTGAGTTTACTTGCAGTACCGCTTACCATCCACAGCCACTGAACTACTTGTACCATCGTGACTGTGGATATACTGCGGTACCTCCGTTACACTCACCCCCCTAAACTCACGCCACCCAGGGCATCCGGGTCACGGCACCACATGTGGCCGGTGTGATCTTGTCTGCGTTGTGTTTTTAGTCTATTCGACCCCTGTTAAGGGATCGCCCTGAGTGGGAGTTGAACCCCGGACGCCCGCGTCGCGGGCGGCATTACAGACCACTAAGCAAGAAGTGAATTCACTTCTTGCTTCCGGGTCTGGATGCCTCTGGGGAGTGAGTTTACTTGCAGTACCGCTTACCATCCACAGCCACTGAACTACTTGTACCATCGTGACTGTGGATATACTGCGGTACCTCCGTTACATAAGCACAGAAAGGTACACCATGCAAATGTTAATGCTTTATTTGTTTTAAACGAGACGATTTAGAAATGGGCAATGGGCAAATACGTTGCGTTGGACAGAGGGTGGAACGTGAAAAATGGCAATGACGTAACCACTACACGTCCCTTGACGCTGGGCATGAGAATCCAATGCAGGTAGGGGTGGGACTTTATTTTGACACCATGCAGCCAATCACATGCGAGGACAGACTAGGATCCTACCATTATGTCTCCAAAGACAGCGAGTGTAGTGTTACAGGCCAGGTACACTACACACATTTTAGATGCTTTATTTATGTCCATTACAATACATTAAGGACATAAACACTAACAGTGCAATTAGCGCCATTGGGAGTTATTCAATTACGTTTGTGACTGTGCAGCATTCATCGTACACATACAATATTGACACAGATGATGTTTCAAAAACAGATGCAATAGCATTTCCGTAAAACTATATCTACTCTATGGGTACAAAAAGCAACGCCGTCTCCAAATAGAGCGGCTACCAATAATAGCAGATATAGAGCAATACCTTGCTAACTGTTTAGCCTTTCTCTTGGAGATGTGGGCCATCTGAAGGCCCCTAACCACCAGCTTGTGAACATGACCCAGGCTGCCAAAAATGAAAACTAAAAGTTGACACTTGTAGCCTATAGTTGTGAGATGTTCAGCTTGAGTTGCTGATATTTCAGCAACTTGGTTAAAAAGGCTTCCTCCAGGCTGTGGTCGAAGGTACACCCAACCTCTAGAATAAACACATCTCTACTACTCTCATTAAAAAAGGCAAAGCAGTGCCTCTACCACCTGAGACAGTTAAGGAAGTTCAGAGTATCTGGGAAGATACTCCAGTCCTTCTACTCCGGAGCTGTAGAGAGCATCTTGACTGGAAACATCACTGCCTGGTATGGAAACAGCACGGCACAGGACAAGAAGGCAGAGCGTACCACGGGTATTGCACTACCACCCCTGCAGGTCCTATACAACAAGAGGTGCAAATCCAGAGCCTGCAGAATAATGAAAGACCCTCACCACCCCAACAACAGCCTGTTCATGCTGCTGCGGTCAGGCAAATGCCTGCGAACACCAGCAACTAGGACAGAGAGACTTCAACTCAGCTTCTTCCCCCAGGCCATCAGAGCCTTGAACACTGAACTGAACTAGTAGCCACTTTAACATGATGATGATGATGATGATGATGATGAATAGTTTTATTTTCGGTCTTTGTTTACAGATAAATCAGAAACACACATGTGTGGACTTTCAAAAGGAAAAGAAAAAAAGAAAAAATTACAAATGTACATTCAAAGTAAGCTCACACACAAAATCTAAACTCAATGTCAAAAAAAGGAATAGGCTGAAGCACATGCTTATTTTTGCCTATCCTTTACAATTCTTAAAAACTAAATATACTTTAATATAAGAAAGAAGACAACACACACACACTCATGCTGCACACGCTCACACACTAGCAGCCACTTTAACATGAGCACACACACACTCATGCTGCACACGCTCACACTTATGGTCACTTTACAAAAGTAAAGGTCACTTTAAGAATAGTATAGTATAACTTGAGATTGTATAATATAGCATTGTATAGCTGTGTACATAAAGACCCAGTGCCTCATCCGTAGCTAACAGTGTATTGCACTATCACAGGACCTAGCATGTCCTACCATGCTCTGTAAAAACTCATGTACATATACCGATATGCCCTACTTTGATTACTTGTATTATTGCACAATGTCGTTCTATTGGATTCTTATTATATTATTATTATTGTATTATGCACAATCGTTGCGGGCAAGACCCCCCGCATTTCACTGTATACTTGTATGCCGTGACAAATAAAACTCTTGACTTGACTTAACCACCACAACGTCAGGGGTGTTGGCTGAGATGTTACAGAACACCTCTGAATCATTATCACAGAGGCCAAACATGCTGGGCTTAACAGTACAGTGCTTGTATAGGACCCAAGAGGAAACACACACGCACGCACGCACGCACACACACACACGCACACACACACACAGTCTGTCTATGTAGTTTGTCAAATTGTTATTTGTGGTCATGTTTTCTTTTGTATTGCTTGTCTGTCTGAGACCAAGGACCACAATGGAAATACATCCTGACTTTTTTGTGTAGCATCCTTGATGTTTTCTGGAATCTTGTATTCTTTTAAATGTCAAATCTAAATCAAATCACAGAGCAACAGAGAGAGATAGAGCCAGATTTAAATAAGAGAGTCTGGAAAAAGTTAAGAAATGAGCGAACAGGGCTCGAATCCAGCTGTGGTGCTTCCGGGTTGGCCGACCATCCATACTAACACAATTGGCAGTGTTAGAGGGTGGGAAAACCCGGCAAGGGTGGGTCCTGGTCGTTGTAAACAGCGACTCCTACAGTTGGGTCGGGGCGCCTGCACAGCGAGGGAAAGACCTGGGGGAGGTAGTGTGATCCTTCCACACGTTACACTCCCCCAGTGAGAGTCCGCACTGACAGGTGAAAAGAAGCGGTTGATTGGCTACACATGTGTCGGAGGAAGCATGTGATAGCCTCCACTCTCCCAGACCGACTGTAGGGGGTAGGTGCGCAACGACCAGGAAGGGGATTGGGAATTGGCATAACGACTAACATTGGGATGGGAGAAAAACGGAAAAAGGAGGGGGGGAAATATCAAAAAAATTCAAAATGACCGAACATAGAAAAAGAAGCAGCACCTGGCTGCATTTCACCAATATTGGAGACTGCAAAGCTGAGTGCAGAACTTGCTAAATGAAAATATGCTGTGGTTCTGTGTTGAATAGTTCATTAAAGGTTTGATTAAAATGTTAGTAACTGTCTTTTTTTTGTTAGAGCCGAGCCTGAAAAGAGTCTGACTTCCCATAGTATAAAAGTCTATTGGATCATGTCTCCAGTGTAACAGGTTAATAATATGCATGGTCTACTTGTGAATTTCACCAAAACACCCCGGTTTCATTGTTTTGTTTGAATCTCCTACCTGTGTTGTTCTGGGGTTTGGTGTGTCTGAACGCACCCAACCGGCTCAAACAAGGGACTAAACACATTCCGCAATTATGCCACATCAATGTGGAACGCCCTACCCACAGCCGTAAAAAAAATTCAATCACTGCCACCTTCAAAACCGCTCTCAAAGAGCACAGCGGGAGGCTGCAATTTGAAACTGGCCCCCGTAAATGTCTGAACCCCACTCCCACCCACCCACCCCCTCCTAATGTACAGTTCCCTCCCCCTCATATGTTTATATTTACTGTTAGGATCTGTTTAACAGTACTGTATATTTGCATATCTTGTATGTCTGCGGACGACTCAGCCCTGCTGGTCTCTGACAAGAACAAGTTACAGGTTGAAAAAACCCTCAGCTCGGAACTAGGCAGAATCTGCATATGGCTCGCTGATAACAAACTATCATTACACATGGGCAAAACAGAGTCCATTCTCTTCGGTTCAAATAACAAACTCAGCAAGACCGACGGCTTCTCAGTTACAGTGGGTGACAATATTGTCACAAGGAAAGATGAAATTACCTACCTGGGTTCCATCCTAGAGGCTAATCTCTTCTGTGACAAAATGGCATCCAATGTAATAAAAAAAAGTCAACCAACGAACTCGATTCTTGTACCGGATCTCCTCTCTGGTAAACAAGAATACCCTGAAGACTCTGGCAGGAGCACTCATTCAGGGGTACTACGACTATGCTTGCACCTCATGGTACCAAAGCACCTCAAAGGCGCTAAAAACAAAATTACAAACATCTCAAAACAAACTGGTCAGACTACTGCTTGACCTTACTCCTAGAACCCACCTCACCCCTGCCCACTTTGACAACCTAGGATGGCTTAGAGTAGACGACAGAGTACAGCAACTTGCAATGGGCCTGGTCTACAAGATACACTACACGACCAAGGTACCCATGTACACAGGGGCGTAGCTGGGGGGGGGTAGCTTAGGATGATTCCAAGGGCCCAGCACTGGGGGGGGCCCATTTTTTTTTTTTTTTTTTTAACTAGACATCACTCAGGTGTATTATTGATGCTCTCATTGATACTATGTTTGTTTCTGAAGTGTGTGTGTGTGAGATATATAGAGAGAGAGGGGGGGCTTTGGTAGATTATTGCATTGGTCCATTCATTGAAGATGAACGCAATGCGACATCCTTTACTAGGCTCACCCACCAACAGTGCAGGTGCTGAACTGCTGATCCGAATGTATATGTAAAAACCATATTATTATCAATAAAAAAATGGCCAAAAAAAATTCTGCTTGCGCGCTTACGCACGCTCGCATTCACTGGGGGCCTACAAATACATTCTTTCATGGGGCCCAGAATCTGGAGCTACACCCCTGCATGTACATGTCAAAATACTTCCCAAAGGTCAGTGAATACCACGATCACAACACCAGAGGGAGCTCCACAAATCATGTTAAACCCAGATTCGGCTCAAATAAGGGACTAAACACGTTTCGCAATTATGCCACATCAATGTGGAACGCCCTACCCAAAGCTGTAAAGGAATGTGGATCACTACCCACTTTCAAAACCTCTCTCAAGGGACACCTACGGGAGACTGCAATTCAACACTGGCCCCTGTAAATATCCTAACCCAACCCCCTCCAATGTACAGTAATTTACCTAGTATGGTTTTGTCAATAGTCCAATGTACAATTTTGTTTGTTTGTACAGTGTCTCCTCCCCCCCCGCCCCCCCCCCCTCAATGTACAGTTTTGCTTGTTTATACAGTGTGCCCCCCCCACCCCCCCCCAACCACCTCCAATGTAAATTACCCAGTATGGTTGTCAATATCCCAATGTACCCAACCCCCCCCACCCAACCTCCTCCAATGTACAGTTTCTACGTCAAATGTATATACTCCCTTTTCTTGACTCCTTTTGTATCACAAACAGTACTGTATTTGCAAATCTGGTATGTCATAAATGTATAGATGTAGCAGTACTGACTATCTGTATGTTATGAATGTCATATATGTCCTGATGAATTGAAAATGGGGGACCCTGGCCTGATGTAAACAAGACGAAAGTCTTTCTCTGGTCTGCATCCCCTTAACAATTGTGTGTATTGAGCTGTACTGTATTGTACCCATTCTGCAATCTGTTAATAAAGTTTTCAATCAATCAACACATGTAACACTCAGTACTGTATATCTGCATGTCATGTATGTCATAAATGTCATGATTAGATGATTCGATTAGATGATTAGATTAGATTATTATATCTGTATATCTGTATGTTGTGTATGTCATCATAAATGTCATTATGAATTGAAAATGGGGGACCCTGATGTAAACAAGACGAAATTCTTTCTCTGGTCTGCATCCCCTTACTGTAATTTGTACCCATTCTGCAATCTGGTAATTAAAATGTGCAATCAATCAATCAATCAATCAATCAAACCCACCGTGACAACGTCATTACGCACGGTTGCGCGCGGCTCGGGGCAGTACTTCCGGATTGACTAAGGTGAGCTGCGTCCGGTTAATCTCTGCCTGATAAACGTTTATAAACGTTGTAATTTGTGCTTTATACATGATCTAGTTGTTGCTACATGTTCCGTTAAATATTCCATGTGTACATTCTGTTCGGATCCAAGATCACCATTCTTTATTATTTTAGTCTTGGCGAAAATAGGCTAATGTTATAATTCGTCACCTAGCTAGCATATTCGCGCTCTTTTTCACGATGAGCCAAGTCTCTCGCGTCATCCTTGTGTTTGTCAGAAGGTGGAAACAAGCAACTTGATTGAGTGATGATTGAACATTTTATTAACAGATTGCAGAATGGAATGGGTACAATCAGAGTTGCGTTCCTCTTATCAACATTGGCTGCACGCACGCTAATGACGCCACGTGCATGCGTGCTCCCCGGCGCGTGCGCACGCTCCCGTGCCTGCGCATACATGTTCCCTCGCTTAAGCACAGACCACAGTCATAGATTATAAGGCTCTGTGGTACAGACTAAAGACGATGCCTAATTGCCTCTACGAATGAAATGTAATTTCATTCACAAGTTCTGTGTGAATGTATCTGAGAACGTCTTTAACACACCTGACGACCAGCGTTGCGTTGTTATTATGGGCTGAGCCGCCACGCAGGATAATGACGCCGCGCGCACGCGCGCGCGCACACGCACGCGCGGCCCCGCGCGCATGCGCATATGTTCCCTCGCGCACAATAATACACTTTGTTTGTATAGCCTTTCATACAGAAACTGCAGCTCAAAGTGCTTCACAACAGAATTAAGACAGGCATAAAATGAGCACATAAAGTGCAGACATATAAAATCAGTTTTTCACATTAGGATCTAACATCCCAACAGGCAACCTTGTTTATGGTTTGATTCAGTTTTAATATAAATAATAAAAATAAAGAGAAGATTAATTAATTATCTACTCAGTCCCGAAGTTTGTGATGTAGATATGGAATGTCCCGGGTTGCTGCTGTTTGCAGAGTGTGTTGTTGTCCGGGGGTGAGTGGTGGTGGGTGGGGGGTTGAACAAAGAGTCCCAGACTGGTTGAAGACACCAGCCTATAGCGGCTATTGTTATGATAATGCGAGGTAGCGCCGCAGGTAAACACAACGATCCGAGCCGAGCGCAGCGCGTTCTCGCGAGCGCGTGCATGTGCGTGCACGCGCTTCTGCTCAAATCTTTAATACTCAGTGAGGTACCACTGAGTGGTACCCCGTGCCATGAACAACGCATGCCTGCTGACGACCGGCGCTATTGATATGCAAAGTGCCCAGGTGGGGTACTTATAGCGAGTTGGCGAGTGAAGCGCATTCCTGTGTGCACGCGCGTGCCGTTCACATCCGTGCGTGCACGCGCTTCTGCTCACAAAACTTTGGCTCGTCCCATGAAGAACGCATCCCTGGGTACAATACAGTACGGCTCAATACACACAATTGTTAAGGGGATGCAGATCAGAGAAAGACTTTCGTCTTGTTTACATCAGGGTCCCCCATTTTCAATTCATAATGACATTTATGATGACATAACATACAGATACAAATCTAATCTAATCATCTAATCTAAACTAATCATGACATTTATGACATACTGTACATGACATACAGATATACAGTAGGAGAGAACGGGGATAGTTGTCACACTTATTACTCTAGTGTGAATTGCTCATCATCAAAACATCTTTCAATAGTCATTCCTACATTAAATTGAATCTTAAGATGTTGGCTTGAAATGTGTATCCCTCTCATTTTCCAACGTATTGTAACAAAGAGTTAATCACCAATACACTATGACACATTGTGACAATCAACCCATCATGGGGATGGTTGTCACACACTATGGGGTTGGTTGTCACCATGTGTTTTAATGGAAACATCTTAAAAAGAAGACAAGAAGGCAGAACTAAATTTGAAAGTTTAATTGCATTGACAAGTTGACAAATACATAACTTAATGCATCTTAACATGAACATAAACAGGAAACACATCTTTAGGCCATCTTATATAACAAAATAAGAACACAATAAATCGGCCTAACAATAATAGCCTACACAACATGTGACAACCAACCCCAAATACAATGTGACGACCAACCCCAACTGGAATGTCTTGATAGCATCAAGGCTAACAGCCATCTAACAACTAGTTTTAATAGCTAGCTATCAACAATCTAAACTATAGCTATCCCTTCACACTTTTGAATGGTAATAAAATAATTGTTTCATTATAAACCAATTGTGTAAAAGCCTAGAAGAAAATACTGAGGAGCGGAATATTTACAAATGGACATGAAAAACACAAAAAGTCCTCTCACCTCAAATCCAGCTGTTTCACTCCAAAGATGACAATGTAGGTGAATTCTGCCCCCAATTCTGAACATTTAAATACCAAAGTATGGGAGACAGGACCCTCTGGTGGTGAAATATAATGAATGTGACAACCTACCCGTGTGACAACGTCCCCCGTTCTCCCCTACTACATTTGTGACATACAAGATATAATGCAAATATACAGTACTGTTAAACAGATCCTAACAGTAAATATATACATACGAGGGGGAGGGAACTGTACATTAGGGGGTGTGGGAGGGGGGTTCACTGTCAGACAATTACGGGGGCCAGTTTCGAATTGCAGCCTCCCGTAGGTGCTATTTGAGAGAGGTTTTGAAGGTGGGTAGGGATTCAAATTTTTTTACGGCTGTGGGTAGGGCGTTCCACATTGATGTGGCATAATTGCGAAAAGGATTTAGTCCCTTGTTTGAGTCCAATCTGGGTTGGACATGATTTGTGGATCTCCCTCTGGCCTCTGGTGTTGTGGTCGTGGTATTCACTGACTTGTGGGAAGTATTTCGACATGTACATGGGTACTTTAGTGGTGTAGTGTATCTTGAAGACCAGGCCCATTGTAAGTTGCTGTACTCTGTCGTCTACTCTAAGCCATCCTAGGTTGTCAAAATGGGCAGGGGTGAGGTGGGTTTTAGGAGTAGTCTGACCAGTTTTTTTTGTGATGTTTTTTATCTTGTTTTTAGTGCCTTTGAGGTGCTGTGGTACCATGAGGTGCAAGCATAGTCGTACCCTTGAATGAGTGTTCTGCTAGAGTCTTCAGGGTATTTTTGTTTACCAGAGAGGAGATCCGGTACAAGAATCATGTTCATTGGTTGACGATGTTGTCAATGAATTGGTCGTAAAGGAGAATAGAGAATAGTGTTTTCTTTTTCTTGTCCTTTTTTGATACGTGAATGACAATTGACAATACGGATGTATTGTTTAGAGTAGCCTATTGGTCATTTGTTTGTAATATATTTATCAGATCAACATATTAGCATACTTATATCTAAATAACTTAGTTACTGTAGTTCTGTCATGCAATTAGGGCTGCACGATTCTTGCTCAAATGTGAATCACGATTTTCCTCCCTAAGAATTGAGATCACGATTCTCTCACGCTTTTTTTTTTTTTTTCAATAAAAACATTTATTGCACTTTATAAACAGACAACATAATATCAAAGTGCTTGACTTAACATAACCTATATCTTAACTTATAACAAAATGCTTGACATACAAAATAAGTATTTTCCTCTCTTATTTTAGAACACAAAGTGATTCACTTAAATGCTGCTGAACTTTACTAGAATGTAAAGTTTATGAATAAACTTTGGTGTGATTGCTTCAGCAGTAATGAATGTTCGGTTATGGCTTTAGAATGTTCAGAGTGAAATAGGATGTTCATTTAGGGCTTTAGAATGTCCATTCTAGCGCTTAGGGCTTTAGAATGTTCAATTATGCTTTTAACATGAAATAGAATGTTCAGTTACAGCTTCAGAATAAATAATAATACAAATACCAAAACCTAGCACCCAGTTCTTTTTGGACGACCAACTACTGTACTTAAAGGTTCTTGGCCAAGAACACTAGCCTATCGACATGTTGAGGCTTCGGGGAGGAAGGCAGGCAAGTTACAATGTTCCCCCCTGTACTGAAAACCCTTTCTGAGGGGGAACTGGTTGCAGTAATACAAAGGTATGTCCTGGCCTGCATAGACAATCTTGGATATTGTCCCTTGTGTTCCTTCCACCAGACTAAGGGGTCCTCTTCGCTGTCAGTGTTTCTTGTGAGCAGCTATGTCTAGTAGCTCCATGTCAACATCTTGCTCTAGCTGAGAAGCATCAGATGGTGCCGCTGCCTCATTGCCCTTTAATTGCTGCTTTAAAAAAGCTGCCTTTCCACCAGGGGGGGGGGGGGGGGGGGGGGGGGGGGGGCACTGTGGGCAGTTGTGGGGGGACGCTGCTTGAAAAGAGAAAAGATAATTTAAAAAGCTCATCTTAATATTCTACACTTGATAACTAAAGTAACATCTCAGCAGTTAAAAACTATGGTGGATTAGCTAAATCACATTTCCCAACCATTTGCAATAGTAAACAATCTAATGTAAATATAATTACCGTAGTAACACTAGTCATCTCGTCCTTCAGTCTGGCCTTGACACTGGGTTTGTTGTCCTCGCTGACGTAGTCCAGTTTAAATCTTGGATCCAGAGTTGTGGCTATGTCGCACAGCTCCTGTGTGGTTGGATCACTGTACTTTTCTTCAAGGTACTGCAGGATCTTTGACTTGATCGATTTAGTAAGATCTGTGTCATCTTCCTGCACTGCCATCAATGTTTCAAAGTAGGGATGCCCCGATCACGTTTTTTGCCACCGATACCGATCACCGATCGTCGTGAGCCATATCGGCCGATACCGATCCGATACCGATAGTTTTTGATTAAAAAGAAATTAAAAATTATTTTATATAAAAAGTTTTTTTTTCTTTTTTTTTTTATAAAATATATATATTATATAATTAGACTTGTACTTGTATTATCTGCGAGACATCGCCACCACGCAACAAGCTCCACTGTCTGTGTGTACTCTAGTAGCCTCCAGCTACGGCCAGGATTCTCCGGAGCTGCACCTGGACCTATACTCGAGTAGCCTCGAGCAGAGCTACGGCCAGGATTCTCCGGCGCTGCACCTGGACCCTATTGGCATAACGTTACTTAACTGTGCTCAGCAAGCCCTCAGCTCGAATACGCATCGAATCAGTGTTATAAGACATTGATATCAGGAGCTATCTGTAGCTACTGCTAGCCGGATATATAACGTTAATACAACGCCTCAGTGAATTATTTAGTTCAATGGGACATTTTGTTTTGAACGGTGAACTAACTTGCGCTAACGTGAGCTAACAGGTAGCATACACGTCTCTACTAGACTTTGTGGAGCGTTTGTTGATGTCAGGAGCTATCGGTAGCTGGCCGACTAGATGTTATAAGACATTGATATAAGACATTGATATCAGGAGCTATCTGTAGCTACTGCTAGCCGGCTAGATGACGTTAAGACAACTATTTAGTTCAATCGGACATTTCGTTTTGAACGGTGAACTAACGTCAGCTAACGCAAGCTAACGGAGATATCAACATGGACCACTAGACTTCTGGGGCATTTGTTGATATCCGGAGCTATCAGTAGCTAGCCGGCTAAATACCGTTAGACAATGCCTACTAAAAGTGAATAGTTGACTGGGTAATTTTGTTTAAACAGTAACGATAGCTAGGTAGCTAACGTTAGCTCATGTCGAATGCACTATCAAGACTCAGCAGGTCCGCCTCCTCTGTGTTTACAAACTCTACACGGGTACGGGCGGGGCTAGGGAGGAGGAGCAGTTTGCAGGTCCTGTGCGTCTGAGACAAGCGAGTGAGATATCCACTTGATCAGTTTCCGCGATCGGCGAATATGACTAATTATCGGAATTCCCCGATCGCATATTTATACTGATTATCGGCCGATAACGATCGGTGGCCGATCGATCGGGGCATCCCTATTTCAAAGAGGTGGAGGACCGGCTTCACAGAGGAGACGCTAATATAGTGCTCTCCTAAGAGGGCATCAGTGAAGTCTGCCAGTGGGGTTAGCGTCTTGTTGATCGCTTCGAGGACTTCGATGTCCTGCTATGTTGGAATCAGGTCAGAGGAGAGAACACGTCCAATAGCAGTTTGCTGTTCAAGCACCCTGTGGACCATAGCGTGTTGGGATCCCCATCTTGTTGGGCACTCAGTTTTAAGCTTGTTTTCAGGTAGTTTGAGCTCCTTTTGGGCATTAGCAAGCTCCCTCTTCCGCCTCCAACTATGGCTGAAGGAGCCCACAAGCTTTTTGCAAAGACCCACAGCACTGTCAATTCGTGGATCTTTCATTGCATTCTCTAGAGAAAAAATTAAGGAAGAAGAAAAATCCTGGTTATTGTCAACTTTGCAGTAAATTCACTTAACAATTCTATAAATGTCCTTTCATAAAAAAAACTGTAAAAAAAAACAGTAATTCAAATAAAATGGGACAAGCATAACTGTTCCAGCATACACTTAATTGTGTGTGTTAATGGTTTAACCCTCCAGTTAGCAGCATATTTGTGTCCATTTTTGTACATGTTATTTGTGGATAACTTTGGCTGTGTTGATGCATATGCCATGAAATTAAGCCAGTCTGTTTCATTTGGGGCATATTTCTATAATCCAATGTTAGTCTTTAATTCGCCCTGTACAACATTTAGAGCAGTATATTTACCACTAGTGCCCAAACGTAACACTTTTTTAATACACAGCACAGCCTTTGCCAGTTTGATTTGATTTTTTTTATATGTTTCTCCGATGCATAAATGGCCCTTTAAATGAGCAGAGCATGTTTATTTATTTTCCACAAGATGGCGCCATTTCACGTCTATTCCTTCCACGGCCTGTACGCCCACACTGAGATTACAGATAGCTTTTGTCGCTTTTTGTCACACTAGGAAGTCAAGACTAGAGCCATATGAAATCCGTTTTATTATTTTCCAAATTCCATCTTATTTTTTCCCAAATTCCGTTTTTTCCGTTTTAATATTTCAGAATTCTGTATTTTGCTTTTTATGCTCATTTTACCATCAGAAATAGTGTCTAATAAGTGGGAATGAATAAATGTCCACAATTGAATAAGATATAACAGTCCATTTAATGTTTTTAAGTGCTGCAACTCAGAAATACAGTTCAATTTTACACAATATTTTTCAATTAATATTGTGACAAAATAAAAATACACATTTCAAGTGTAAACAATAGATACAGCTAGCTACTACTGACATTATCACAATGACAATGTTAGCCTATCTATTATATTGTGATGAAATATAGTAATGCATCATTTAGGCACCTTTAGTTTAGTTTATTTCGTTTATAAAGGACAGTGTATAATGACAATCGTTTGCATTAAACAAATGAATGGGTGCACTAGAATTAGCAAGAAGCTATCATTTCCATCTATAGTCCTATGTACTGTAACGTTTCATAGCTATTTAAGTTTATTTAGATTATAAAGGGCAGTGTATAATGACAATCGTTTGCATTAAACAAATGGATGAGTGCACCAGATTTAGCAAGAAGCTATCATTTCCATCTATAGTCCTATCCTATGTACTGTAACTAGGGATGCACCGATATGAAAATTGGCCACCGATACCGATTGTTCAACTAACACTATCGGCCGATACCGATACCGATATTTGTATATTTGTATATAAGTATTTTTTTTTTTTTTTTTTTTTTTAATTTCTTTTTCTTTTTCTTTTTTTTTAATGAAACTACTGTATATTTGTATGTGTATGTTTGTATTTGTAGGCCTCTTTACTTACTTAAAAAAAGGAAACATCAATAAATATGTTTATGGTATCACTATCTCTCTCCCAGTATCGTCTGACGGCCTGCAGAGGGATACTATTTTCTCAACCAGAGCTTTCAACCAATGCAATGGAACCATTCTTGCGGCCTGCAGCGGGATACTATTCTCTCAACCAGAGCGTTCAACCAATGCAATGGAACCATTTTGATTGACAGTCGATTCGGCCAATTACGCCACACCGCTAGCACCCACCTCCTGCTGTCCTTACCACCAATCGGCAAGCGTTTATTCATTTTCTACTTTCGGGCATGCCGCCATTGTTCTGTTTGCGAGAGCAGAACACACTTAACGTAGCTACGTTAGCTGCCCGGCCCGCTGACCGGCGCTCCACAGCATGACCAAATGAGACATAATGATTTTACTGCAACAAATGTTATAATAAAACAAAGCCTTTCTATACATTTGTCTGGTTGAAAACTTTATTAACAGATTGCAGAATGTGTAGTTGGGTACGGAATGAGCAACGGAATGGAACCGAGCTATGAACGGACTAAATAATATGTAAATAATATGCTTGTTATTGAACGTGTAACACTAACTATATAACGTTAATGCCACAAAACGAATGTTTGTGTCATTTTAACAGCAGATACTTTCTTAAATGCCATCTTCCCGAGAGAGGGTGTTGACGGGGAGTTGTGTTATTAATAGCATTGAACAGCTAACCGAAAGCTAGCGTTAACTATTGTTAAAGGTTTAGCCATAACGTTACCTTTAGCCATAACGTTACCATAACGTTACCTTAAGTTGGGGCTATTCATAATGCAGCAATAATGGCTGCAGACCTGCAAGCAAAGTACAGCAAGTTGGCAAAGGAGTATTCCAACGCAAATCACATTTTCACCAGTAACGTTAGTCTTGCATCTCCCGGTAGCTAATGAACGGACTCGGAGTAATGCCTTGCTGCTATGGGTAATAATAATATGCTGATGTTATTGTCCGTGTAACACTAACTATATAACGTTAATGCCACAAAACGAATGCCTTGTTAATCATAAGTAGTTACTTTGATGCAGTAGCTTGTGTGTGTGGGGGATGGCGGGCGTTGTGCAGGTAGGTCGCGAGTGAACTTTTTTTTTTTGCCTTTTGACGCTACACAAATTGATGGGTATTTATCGGCGACTGCTATCGGCACATTTGAGCTTATCGGCCGATAGCAGTCAACAAGGCACTTATCGGCCGATACCGATACCCGACCGATATATCGGTGCACCCCTAACTGTAACGTTTCATAGCTATTTAAGTTTATTTAGATTATAAAGGCAGTGTATAATGACAATCGTTTGCATTAAACAAATGGATGAGTGCACCAGATTTAGCAAGAAGCTATCATTTCCATCTATAGTCCTATGTACTGTAACGTTTCATAGCTATTTAAGTTTATTTAGATTATAAAGGGCAGTGTATAATGACAATCGTTTGCATTAAACAAATAGATGGGTGCACTAGATTTAGCAAGAAGCTATCATGTCCTAACGTTACAGCTATTTAATCACAATAGTGTCGCAAGTGTTTTTGCGGGTCCAGTCCAGGGAACGTTGACAGAATTAGCAAAACACCTTATCACCGGAGGCATAAAAGTCATTAGGATACTGCTCTGCTCTGAATTGAGGGCTTATTGCAGAATTTCTTAGCTTCTTGACGATGTTAACACTGAAGCAGCCAGACGCTTGAGGACCGCTGTGTTGTGTGTAACACGCTGTAGCGTCCCCGCCTCCCCGGTCGCGTGTGCACCACAACGTTCCACACAAAAACGGAATTTCAGTCCAGATTAGGCCAAATTCTGCAATATTCCACGTTTTGCAGTTGATTCCATTTTTATTGCTTAATTCCGCGAATCCGTCCGCGATTCCGTGAACGCGGATTTCATATGGCTCTAGTCAAGACACCTCATGGCAAGCACGTGCATGGAGTGATATATGTAAACGAACAGCCATCTTTGAGTTACCCCCACAACTCTACACCAACGGTATGATACGATACGATTCAGGTGCCTGCGATCGATATGAGACTATATCATATGCCCATTTAACACAATCAGAAACATTTATATCAACTCAAAAAAGGCAAGGAAAATATCATTTTCCTGAGCTCTTTCAGACATTTAAATGAAAAACAATCTCCTGTTCACTGTAAAGTGCTCAATAGTGCAAATAACTAACTGAAATAACTTTCTAAATATTTAAAGCAGAACTTTTGGCTAATAACCAAGGTAACCACTGTCGATTTCCTGAGAGTCAAAGGTCACTCACCTTTGGATATATTAGTGACTCCCCTGTTTACCCCTGCCCCCCCCCCAACATATAATTTAGTTATTAAATAAAAAGTCCCTCCTGGTGAGGGACTATTTTTTGTTACAAAACGTGTGTTTATTCACTATATATTGGTGATACGATGTATAACCCTCACCTAGCTTGCTTAGGGAGTGGGGCAGTTTTCTTTGAAAATTGTTTTTTGGTCGCTATGTGTGCTTAGCAAGGCCTGTGGCTAGCACTCGGTCGAAAGACTTGTCTTCTCTCATCATAAAGGACGGCGTTCTTCTTGCAGTAGTAAGAGTGAACTTTACCTTTTTTATCTGAGGTTTTTTTTTCTTTACTTGGTAAAGGTGTAAAAATGCGGGTGGCAAGTTTTTTCGCACATGAGCCTTGTATAAAAGCCCGTTTTTTACACAAACGAGTTTATCGTCTGTGGCTGGCGTGCAAACTGTTAAGCTTTATCCTAGAGGTATATGAGGAGAATGAGGAGGTACTGAGAAGAGCGGATATGCAAGGAGGACAGCTGCTGGAGAGGTTGAAAAAGAGAAAGATGGAGTTGTGCGGGCATGTTCTGAGAGGATCCAGCGGGGAGATGTTCAAGAAGGTGGTGATGGGGAAGGTGGATGGAAAGAGAGGAAGTGGAAGACCAAGAAGAGGCTGGGTAGATGACGTCTGTGATTGGAGCGGAGTGAGAGGCGGAGTCACGGAGTTGGAGAGAAGAAGTGGGGACAGAATGGGTTGGAGAGTGATAGGCAACCTTCGGAACGAAGAAGCCACCTAATGATGATGATATGCGCTTTTCATGTAGCATGCTAGACAACTGGTGTCATGCGCTGCTTGTTATTTTCATCGGATCCGGGGTGTGGGGTCATAGGGGGTGAACTGATAAAGTCCTCCCCCCTTTTACTGATTGGCCAGGGGGTTGGACCTCCTATTCGTCGGTCTCCCTGTCGAGCTGTGGGGTCAGCGCGTCACAGGGAGGGGAGGGGGGGGGGGGGGGGGGGCGAGGGGAGTTCCCTGGTCCCACGCCATATTAGGATAAGTGGGTCACAGGATTTCCCCGGCCATGGAAGACGTCACTGGGCGCGTTTCTATTGGCCATGAGACTTCCGTGAGTTTTTTCAGGCTCCGTACTACGGACCACTGTCATTGTCAAGGTTGGGTGATGCGATGCGTTGGAAACTGTTTGTTTTCTGCTCTGCTCTCTATTGGAATGTGTATTGGGCCTTTGGTCACTTGGCTCAATAATTACTAGTGCTGTCAGGCGATTAAAAAAATTAATCTAATTACTTACATGATTTGTAATTAATTAATCTAATTAATCGCATTTTAATCGCATAACCATTTTATGCCTGATATTCTATATTCTATAATCGTATTTCAAATTGCATCTGTCCAGATGGCAGTATCTACAAAACCTTCTGTTTAATCATCTTCCATCTATTAATTTGCTTAGATTTTTCAAGTCTGGTCATTTTGAGCATAGTGTTATTCACAGTCAAAGATAAAAAAAAAGATTTGATTGATATTCTCATTTGGTTCATTACAATTTACTCAAGCCTAGTAACAGACACAGTATTTCTGACACTGGGAATACATTCCCTTGAGATCCATAGATGTCCCTAGAATCAGATAATAAGAACATGCAAATGGACTATATAAAAAAAAAGTCTGTAAATGTGTATTCTACGTTCTTATGGAATGAATGAGATAAAAAAAAAAAACTATAAAAAAATAAAGATTTTGAGTTATTTTTCATAACGCGATAATTTGCTGTGTAATTAATTTATCTAATTAACGCGATAAACTGACAGCCCTAATAATTACATATATATTTTCAATTGTTACTCACGTGGAGGTCTCTCTGGGGGATTCTCTGTCTTCCCTCTTGTGTACAGAGCGGTGTTGACAGGGTTTTTACCCTCAGACGCGTCATATGGGACCCATATCTATGTCTTTTTGGCCGGCTTCCTGCCGCTCGTCCCAGGCGGCATGGAGGGAACGTTGTCTGGTTTCTTATTAGAATTACCATTGATGTGTTTTTTGGGTCTCGACGTGTACATAGCGCTGGCCCTGGGTGCTTTCGGTGTGGAACCACGTCATGGGCTGGCGCGCCTTGGTTGCTCTTTCATAGAAACAGCGTTTTTTATACGAGCGACTGGGATGGAGATTTTATCTCTTCCGAGCGCCAGTGTACTAGCTTAGACTCGACGGTTCACGTTCATCTCCAGGGGGAGATGACGGGGTAGATCAATACATTGGCGGAGGGGTCTCACGCCCGTGGGGTGGGCCGCCAGGTGCAGTGCATTCACGTGCTGACCATCTTGGCGGCGCCCTCTGTGATGTTTTGGATTGACACGCGTACCTACCCCCCTCTTAGGACTGGGGATGGCGGCGTGACTAGGACGCGGGACTGGCTGGTTGCGCCGGACCAGGTCAGTTAACCCGTTGTCCGCCGGGGCGCAGATCTGCTGTTCTGGTTCCCCGAAGGACTTTGTGCTTTTCCGAGGGGAAAATGCCGGGTCGGCCCGGGCGTCGCAGGGATTGATATCATGGATGTGTGTGTCATATGTATGCCACTACGAGTTGCCCTTCACAGTGATGTGCTTGGTCCATACTGTGTTGTACCTTGCGTTGTGTTAGGGGGCCTGGTCGTTCTCCATTTGTTTTCACTTCTCCCTCCCCCTGCTGGGCGGGGATGGGAGGGGGCTGTCGAGGAGCTTTTTCTGTTAACCCCTCTGGCATCCCTGTGTAGGTCCCGGTCCGCCGGGCCCAGGTCCGAACTCGTTCTCGTCGACCTGTTGGCCTAGGTTAACCCTTTAAAAATTGAAACACTTGTACTGCCTGTATAGCCTGCGTATACGCGCAGTTATGTTTCTGAGTTTTTCTTGGTGGGTTAAACTAAAGGAACAACCGCCTCCTGTTAAACTAAACATAGGGGGGTTGTTGATTCCCCGGTGTGTTGGTACTGATAGCAGAGTCGACTCTCGGGTTGAGGCCGGGCTTGACCCCGTCTGCCCGTGAGTGTGCCCCCGTACCTTTCATGACGTCTGCCAATTGTGTCAGCCTTCTCTTGAACCTCGACCCCGCTGGAGGGGTCGGGTTTGTGGAGGTTACGACATGGTGCACAGCATACCGAATGCCCCTTCCGCCGGGGTACTGTTCTCACAGTAGACCCCTTAGTAGTGTTGTCAAAAATATCGAAGTATCGATACATATCGATACTGAATATTTAAAACGGTTTCGATACTCATTTCCCGAAATACCGATACGTTCTGCAGTATCGGTACCAGCTGGCGAGTGTTCTACCGCAAGTTGTAGACACGCTGTTCAGAGCACGCTTGCCCCTCCACTAGGGGTGGACGGTATGGTCTAAAATTTATATCACGGTATAATTTGAAGCATAGACGGTAACGGTATATATCACGGTATCATCGTTTTTGATAATTTTTTTTTTATTTTATATATATATATATTTTTTTATAAAATATATATATTATATAATTAGACTTGTACTTGTATTATCTGCGAGACATCGCCACCACGCAACAAGCTCCACTGTCTGTGTGTACTCTAGTAGCCTCCAGCTACGGCCAGGATACAATAGGGTCCAGGTGCAGCGCCGGAGAATCCTGGCCGTAGCTCTGCTCGAGGCTACTCGAGTATAGGTCCAGGAGCTGCACCTGGACCTATACTCCATACTCGAGTAGCCTCGAGCAGAGCTACGGCCAGGATTCTCCGGCGCTGCACCTGGACCCTATTGTATTGGTACTATAACGTTAGCAAGCCCTCAGCTCGAATACGCATCGAATCAGTGTTATAAGACATTGATATCAGGAGCTATCTGTAGCTACTGCTAGCCGGATATATAACGTTAATACAACGCCTCAGTGAATTATTTAGTTCAATGGGACATTTCGTTTTGAACGGTGAACTAACTTGCGTTAACGTTAACGTTAACGTGAGCTAACGGCTAACGGAGCTATCATACACGTCTACTCTCTACTAGACTTGATGGAGCGTTTGTTGATGTCAGGAGCTATCGGTAGCTGGCCGACTAGATACCATTCGGTTAGACAATGCCTCATCATGTATTAAACTAAAAGTGAATAGTTGACTGGGTCATTTTGTAACGGTAGCTAAGCTAACGTTAGCTCAGGGAGACGTCCCGTCCCACTAGACTACTAGTAGACCCGTGTTTACATGCGTGCGGGAGGGGCTGGCACGCCCACTGCGCGAAGCCTCCTAAATAACTTTTTCCAGTTCGCACATATCTATTATCTATGACTAATTCTATCTATTTTTAGGGGCAAATGCGAGTGAAATAGTCGCGCTGTGGTTACATGACGTCATTGCTATTTTAGAGCTGCACTACCGGTTATACGGTATAGTCAAAATCCATACCGTAGAGCAAATTCATACCGTTTATACCGTATACCGTTTATACCGTCCACCCCTACCCTCCACCTCCTCCAGCCCTCCCCCTCACAGCGCCGTCTTCAGTTTGTAAACAAACATTTTAGCTGAAGATGGCAAATGCAGAGCCTCCGCAACTTGTGCTTGTGGATAAAGAAAACAGCAGAAGTGCTGTTTGGAGGTACTTCGGGTTTGAAGTAAACAACGAAGGACAAGCTAAAGATGCCACGATGCCCATTTGCAAGCGGTGTTACAGAGCAGTGCCAATGCGGATCTTCATAAAGAAATGAAAGAGGTTCGTGACAGCTGCTCTTTCAACGTCACTGTGACTGAAGCATTAAACCATTAACTCTAGTTTAATACATGATACGTTGTCTACTGATGGCGCATAATATCAACAGCTGATTCGTTGTTAGTAACGTTACAGCTATTAGCTAACGTTAGCTACTGCTAGTCGTTCCTCCGTTAGCTCCGTTAGCTTAGCTTAGCTGGCCACCTTTATAATTACTGCATGGAAACGGAGTAACGTTAACGTTTAAACGTTATGTCGAGGTCATACAATACTACAGTCGACATAAGGTTAACGTTACCCCGTTTCCATGAAGTGTTTAAATAGCAGCAATCTTGTTGAAAATGTAACGTTACTAAATGCTCCGAGCATAGCTGATAGCTCTCTCTCTCTCTCTCTCTCTCTCTCTCTCTCTCTCTCTCTCTCTCTCTCTCTCTCTCTCTCTCTCTCTCTCTCTCTCTCTCTCTCTCTCTCTTGTTATCTTTAAATAAAAATTGAAACTGTTACTAACTGTAATACAAACAGTTCAGTTTGTCAGGTACATGCAACACAGATTACAGTGTTTACATCTGTCTGCTTGAGAAAATACTATGTTCTGCATCTGCAATAAAAATGATTGAAGTGAGATGAACAGTTATTTTTAAATGTGTGATCTAAAGATAAACAAAGGGTTTTAATAGTGTTATATTTATCGTCTCTTATAGTACCAGAGAGAAGCTGAGGAGAATCAACCAGCAACAAAAGCTAAATTTGGTTAAAAAAAATTATAATAATAATATATATATTATTATTATTTTTTTTTTTTTTTGGTATCGAAATGGTATCGAAGTATCGATACTTTTCAAGGTATCGTATCGAAGTCGAAATTCCAGTATCGTGACAACACTACCCCTTAGGCGCCTGTCTAGTCCGCAGTGCTCCGGGCACAGGTCGAGTTATGCTCTTGGGGCCTGTTACCTGGATTGAGGGATCAACCTCGTTGTATCCCCGGCACGCCGACTGGCCCCACAGTGTTGTGGGGTGTAGCCTCTTGTGGAGTGCTTCAGAGCGGCATGCCAAGGGGGGAAGGGCCTGCTCTTGGTTTGGGCCCTGTCCGATACGCTGGCGATGTGGGGGGTGGTGTCACCAGTGACGTCTGGTGGGGTCCCGATGCTACGGCATCGTTGGCCTCACCGGGCCCCCTTTTTCGGGGGGTCCTGGCCCTCAGGTACCGGCTCAGTGGCCTCGTGGGTAGAGTGTCTGCCCTGAGTTCGGGAGGCTGGGAGTTCAAGCCCCAGCCGAGTCATACCAAAGACTATTTAAAAATGGTACCCATAGCCTCCCTGCTTGACACTCGGCATCAAGGGTTGGTTTGGGGGGAAGTCCTTGCGACATACTAGCGTCATGTCCAAGGGGTGTACTTGTACATCAAGCTGCCTCACGCTACAGAAACAGGAGATAGGCTCCTGCCCCATGTGCCATTACGGCTCGAGAACCATTGGTTCTCAAAGGCAAACTTCTGGCCCTCAGGTTGTTCCTAGGGCTGGGTCCTCCTCCACGCTCCGCTGCTACAGCCTTGCCATGGGGTTGGGTTATTGACCTTCGACCCTGTGATGTTGGGGGCTGTGACGGGGGTGTTTTACTTCCCGTCTGTTCCCTGGTGGCATGTGGGATGCGCGCCTGAGTGGTCGCGGGTCCTTCTGTGTGAAGGTAAGTCCCACGGTCTGCTCACCCTGTGCGTTTTGAGGTGCTAAACCCTCTTTGCACAGGATCCGATTCCCTCCCGTCCTCCTCTAGGGGGGTCCAGGGGGCTCGGGTCCTCCCCGGTTCTGATGGTTGTGGGGGGCCTCAGCGGGGTACATCTGTCGAGCTTCCGCTCTGCTCAGCTCCTGTGTTCCACTACGAGCAGAGCGTAAGCTATACGATATATAACATACGGTTATTCTATAACCATAGTTATATGAGTATAGCGAGCGCTCTGCTCGGACTCACTGAGGGCCCTGTGGTCTTCGCCTTCGGTGGTGAAAGACTTGGGAAGGAGCTGATGGTGTGGCCATGACCCCGCTTATGTAGAGGAGCGGATGTGGGTGTGGCCAGGCAGATGTGTGTGTGCATGTGGAGTAGTGTTGTCAAAAATATCGAAAAATCGATACATATCGATTCTGAATATTTAAAACGGTTTCGATACACATTTCCCGCAATATCGATACTTTCTGCAGTATCGATACCAGCTGGCTTACTCGCAGTGTTCTACCGCAAGTTGTTGACAGACAGACACACGCTGCTGCAGAGCACGCTTGCCCCTCCTCCTCCTCCCCCTCACAGACCCGTCTTCAGTGTCTTCTTGTCAACAAAGATTTTAGCTCCGAAGATGGCAAGTGCAGAGCTTCTGCAACTTGTGCTTGTGGATAAAGAAAACAGCAGAAGTGCCGTTTGGAAGTGCTTCGGGTTTGAAGTAAACAACGAAGGAAAACCTAAAGATGCCACGATGCCCATTTGCAAGCGTTGTTACAGAGCAGTGCCAACGAAATGTGCAAACACCACAAATTTGGCAAAACACCTGAAGGACCGGCACGCGGATCTCCATAAAGAAATGAAAGAGGTTCGTGACAGCTGCTCTTTCAACGTCACTGTGACTGAAGCATTAAACATTAAACCATTAACTTTAGTTTAATACATGAGACGTTGTCTACTGATGGCTCATAATATCAACAGCTGATTCGTTGTTAGTAACGTTACAGCTATTAGCTAACGTTAGCTAATCGTTCCTCCGTTAGCTTATGCTAGCTAGCTGGCCACCTTTATAATTCACAATATAATTACTTCATGGAAACGGGTTAACGTTATGTCGAGTTCATACTACACTAGTACACGTATGAACTTGACATAACGTTAACGTTACCCCGTTTCCATGAAGTGTTTAATTATCAGCAATCTTGTTGAAAATGTAACGTTAATAAATGCTCCGAGTCCGAGCATAGCTCCGGAAACCGGAAGCCATGTTTATCTAAAGATAAACAAAGGGTTTTAAAAGTGTTATATTTATCTTCTCTTATAGTACCAGAGAGAAGCTGAGGAGAATCAACCAGCAACAAAAGCTATATATATATAATTATAAATTTTTTGTAATACATTTTTAATTTTTGTGGTATCGAAAATGGTATCGAATATCGATACTTTTCAAAGTATCGTATCGAAGTCGAAATTCCAGTATCGTGACAACACTAATGTGGAGAAAATTATTCATTGTTAGATAAAGGGACAGTTCCACTACGAGCAGAGCGCTCGCTATACTCATATAACTATGGTTATAGAATAACCGTATGTTATATTTCAACTGGCTATCGCTTTCTGCTTCGCCCTATGGGATAACGGGCGAAGCAGGGCGCGTAGCCCCGACAAATGCACCCCCTGAGGTCCCCTTCACGACCATCAGAAAAACACAGGGTGGGGTCCCCTCGCCCATCTTAACGAGGAGCGGAGGGCAGGACTCCGACCATGCGTAGTGGGACGCATTCACCCAAAAACGCACAAAGTGAGTAGATCATGCGGAAAATCGCTGTCTACCCCACCATGCACCCCGCCAGCCGCCCGGCAGCGGGATGCAGAAGGGGTTCCAGCTCCAAGGGCCGCACCTCTCCTTTTTAGAGGCGGGGCCCCCGGCCACGAGACAGAACCCCCCCAAAGGTTCCGATGAGGACCAAGGTCCTCTCCCGGATCATGACAGCGTCCTACCCCCCCCCCCCAACTATAGGCACCACTCGCAGTTCTCCGGGCTAAACACCAGTAGGGGTGGGAATCACCAGTTTCATCATGATACGATACGATATCGATTCTTTGGACAACGATATTTGCCGATATCACAAAGTCTCTCACGATACAATACGATACGATTAGATTCAGGTGCCTGCAATCGATATGAGATGATATCATATGCCCATTTAACACAATCAGTAACATTTAGATCAACAAAAAAAAGGTAATGAAAATATCATTTGACATTTGTATTTTTGAGCTCTTCCAGACATTTAAAGGAAAATCAATCTATTGTTTTTAATACAAATAGACCTCCTGTTCACTGTAAAGTGCCACGTTTTTATATATTGAGCTTTAAACTTTAAGCTACATTTTTTGGAACTCAAAACTCACAACCTCCCTCTCCCAAACTGTTCCTACAACAATTTGTTGATGTTGCATGATCATGTATAGGCCTACATTTATTATGTATTATATTGTTTATGTTTAAATAACATTTAAACATCAAACTCCTCTGACCTCATCTGGTCTTTCCAAAGACGCGCGCACACACACACACAGAAAGGGAGAATGCTATGCTGTAACATCTACACACACAGAGCTACTGCTGTTGTTCTTGGGCGGATATGAGACTCGCCACAGGATTTTCAAAATAAGAGTATCGATATGAATCGATCTTATTACATCGCATCGATCCGATTCGATTGTTGATAATTACATCGATGTATCGATCTGGATCGATGTATCGTCCCACCCCTAAACACCAGGAGGCAGCGGGTTCAAATCATATTACAATAATAATAGGACGGTGGGGGGTCACTGGACAAACCTACCATACAACAGTCAGTTAAAAACCCTGTTGATAAAAAGACATACAAAAATGCCTACCACCTACCTTTTCAACCCCAGGAGAAAAATTAACCGTGGTATACCCATTGTCTGGCACCACATCAGACACGTAAATGGTTTTCAATCCACCATATATATATATATATATATATATATATATATATGCCTAAATCCATAATTCCCTGTTGTCGTGACATAACACAAGTGGGAAGTGTGGACACTCTGCATGGCCCCACGGCGCTTCACCTTGTTCAAAACAGGTGATACAAGGCGCGAGCCAGCATGATATATTGATTGAAAATCGTATTAACAGATTGCCGAATGGGTACAATGCAGTACGGCTCAATACACACAATTGTTAGGGGGGCAGACCAGGGAAAGACCTTATTTCCCCAGTGTACCCCATTTTCAATTTACCATATATATACATATATATATTAGAGGTGGGCATAGATACATTTTTTTAATCTAGATTAATCTATCTGCAATCCTGAATTTAATCTAGATTAATCTAGATTAAAATGGCTCAAAAAAATTGAAAAATAAACCTGCCGAAGGCATTCAAAATATGTGTGTTCTACCCAAATAATGACCAGAAGTAAGTCCTTAATTTTTCTTTCCTCCTTATGTTTCTCAGGCCAGGTGGCCCATTACACCATGAGCCCATCTCCCGTATTACAGACTGTTTGAAAAAGCTGTTTTGCTATGATAATTGGTAATGAAATATCAAAATAATGTTCAATAAGATGTACTTGTGTTTAATAAGTTGTTTTATTCAGAAGTTAACACAAAAATAATATTACCAGTACAGTACAGTATCTAGCACACTCTCAGGAGCAAAACAGAAAGAAGCATTTCAAACTTGAACTATGGAGTTGCTCAGTGGCCAATGGTGTCAAACTGTGGTTGTACTGGGCAGCTCCCAGGTGTGAATGGAACTGTGTGAATGTGAAGCAGGGTGTTCCTGAAAAAGAGCATCTGTGCTCAGCGAACCTACCCTGGGTAAATAAAGGTAAAAAAAAAAAAAAAAAAAAATATTTTTTTAGATTAATGCGTTAATTATATTATCGCGCCGTTAACGGCCCAGCTCTAATATATATATATAACTCTAAACATATAATTCCCTGTTGCCGTGAGACATAACACGGGGAAACCAGGCCGTCGCTACTCCTTTAGAAGTGCAGTCAGCGGTCACAAGAAAAAACAGAGCACTTAAGCCGGTAGAGGCTAAAGAAGAGACATCAGAAATGACAGGGCGGTCCATTTCTCCTGAGAGAGAAACGACACACACCTCAAGGTTACACAAGCACGCACACACCTGGGGCTTCTGATGTACACCTGCCGCTGGTCACGCTCCTCTTTTTCTTGGATGAAGGTGCCAAGCTCCTCTGGACGGCTCTCCACAAAACACGTCCAAATGACACGCCCAGCGGCGGCGTCAGCTTGTCCTGTCGGCGCCGATGTTTACATGTAGAAATGTCCGGTCACGCGACCCGCGGGGCGAATGACCGTCCGTCTGTTTTGCTTTTTATAAACAAACAAGCATGATACGCGCTCTGCCACGTCCAGCCTGCAATTAACCCTATTACTCACGCCATGCGGGAGTAAAAAGGCATTTGGAGGGGAGCACACCAGGGAAGACAAACAAGTCTTTCCCCTGGCTCGAAAGCCTTTCCACCGGCCACGCCATAGCATACCGGCAGTCTCTCAACGAGGAATTGCCGGTCTGCTAGGAAAAACTCCATAACGAGCAGCGGTACCCCAAGCGCCTCCCTTTCCGAACGCGCCGGGGAAGTACTATATTTCCAATACTGCCGAAGGCCTGTGAGCAATACTGCCGAAGGCCTGTGAGCAATTCGTTTCGTTGAAAAAATTAGGAAGGGGGAGTTGATCACCACACCTGGGCTATATGCTGGCCAGAGGTGGGCGTCATCAGGCAGATGAAAAGGTGCATGTGAGAAGTTTCAAGTTGATGCGCATAGGCGCTAATTGTTCGGCACGCCCCCCGTTGGGAAGCGTGTTGTGTTAACCCTGCCCTAAAAGTCCCCCCCCCCCCTCCACGGGAGCCACCTGGCGACCAGCCCGGCCCGTCGGGGTGGGAACGCTAAAAAACAGAGAGCGGGGCAGGGGTCATGACGGAAAGGTGACTGCCCAGGAGTAGATCCAGCGTAGGACGGGTGGGCTAGGCGTAGGAGCCGGACCCGGGCGTAGAAGCCGGACCGGGCATAGCGGCTGTGCCAGGCATGAAAGCCGGACCAGGCGAAGAGGCAGGGCCGGGTGTAGAAACCGGACAGGGCGTAGCGGCTGAACCAGGTGTGGGAGCCCGACCAGGCGTGGAGGCCGGACCAGGCGTGGAGGCCGGACCGGGCGTAGCGGCTGGGCCAGGTGTGGGAGTCAGACCAGGCGTGGAGGCCGGGCATAGAACCCGGACCGGGCGTAGCGGCTGGACCAGGCATCGGAGCCGGACCAGAAGATGAGGCAGGGCTAGCTGCCTGGGCACAAGCTAGCTGAAGGGGCAGTCCTAGTTGTGGGGAAGCTACACATAAAGTAGAGGCCATGCTAACTGGGGGATCTACACCTTTAGTGGGGCTAGCAGAGGGACAGGGTTAGCTGCCTGGGCATGGCTAGCTACAGGGCCTATGCTAGCTGTAAGGCTACATTTATGCCAATAACGTTCAGTTTTGTGATAGATAATCCCGAAAATTCAGATAAATAAAAAGTTATTCCACAAGTCATTCGATTGGTGTACTTCTCTCTTCTCCAGGTACAATTGCTGCATTGCTCCCCAACAACAAGCAGAGATATGAATGAGTCAAGGCCTCACTGCTGTGACCAATGTGGAACGTGCTTCAGTAGCTCTGGACACTTAAAGATTCACCAGCGCATTCACCACTGTGACCAGTGTGAGAAGAGCTTCAGTAACTCTGGAGATTTAAAGAGACACCAGCGCATTCATACTGGAGAGAAGCCCGAGAAGCCCTACCACTGTGACCAATGTGGAACGTGCTTCAGTAGCTCTGGACACTTAAAGATGCACCAGCGCATTCATACTGGAGAGAAGCCCTACCACTGTGATCTGTGTGAGAAGAGCTTCAGTCGATCTGGAGACTTAAAGATTCACCAGCGCATTCATACTGGAGAGAAGCCCTATAACTGTGACCTGTGTGGAACGTGCTTCAGTCGATCTGGAAAGTTAAAGATTCACCAGCGCATTCATACTGGAGAGAAGCCTTACCACTGTGACCAGTGTGAGAAGAGCTTCAGTCAATCTGGAGACTTAACGATTCACCAGCGCATTCATACTGGAGAGAAGCCCTATAACTGTGACCTGTGTGGAACGTGCTTCAGTCGATCTGGAAAGTTAAAGATTCACCAGCGCATTCATACTGGAGAGAAGCCTTACCACTGTGACCAGTGTGAGAAGAGCTTCAGTCAATCTGGAGATTTAAAGAGACACCAGCGCATTCATACTGGAGAGAAGCCCGAGAAGCCCTACCACTGTGACCAATGTGGAACGTGCTTCAGTAGCTCTGGACACTTAAAGATGCACCAGCGCATTCATACTGGAGAGAAGCCCTACCACTGTGATCTGTGTGAGAAGAGCTTCAGTCGATCTGGAGACTTAAAGATTCACCAGCGCATTCATACTGGAGAGAAGCCCTATAACTGTGACCTGTGTGGAACGTGCTTCAGTCGATCTGGAAAGTTAAAGATTCACCAGCGCATTCATACTGGAGAGAAGCCTTACCACTGTGACCAGTGTGAGAAGAGCTTCAGTCAATCTGGAGACTTAACGATTCACCAGCGCATTCATACTGGAGAGAAGCCCTACCACTGTGACCAGTGTGAGAAGAGCTTCAGTAACTCTGGAGGCTTAAAGAAACACCAGCGCATTCATACTGGAGAGAAGCCCTACCACTGTGACCAGTGTGAGAAGAGCTTCAGTAACTCTGGAGGCTTAAAGACACACCAGCTTATTCATACTGGAGAGAAACCCTACCACTGTGACCAGTGTGAGAAGAGCTTCAGTAAATCTGGCAGCTTAAAGAGACATCAGCACATTCATACAGGAGAGAAGCCTTAACACATTGGACGCCAGCCATTAGCCGGGTCCCGTTGTAGCTATGCCACGCTTTAAAGATAGAAGTGCGTCACATTGTTTGTAGAGCTATATCTATATTCTATATTATAGCTATGGGGACAATACTATAGTCATTTGACAGTGACTTTCTTCCGGCCAAGATGCAAAAAAGAGAACATTTGTCCATGCATACGTTCAAGTGTTATTCCATGGTGAATATAATTATAATTTCAGAGTGGTCTGGGGTAATTCCCGAAAGGCTGAGTTATAGCCTTATACGTTAATTCTACTATGTTACCTGTGATCGGGAATATTCCAAAAATAATATTCCAATTGTTTGATCGCCATCTGGTCCACGACAACCCACCACAACATATGGATAGGGGTTATTATTTGACGCGCTTCAATGGAATTGGGAGAACTGCTCGACTCGCCCGACCCAGAAAAGTGCGCCCGGAGACATTTGACCGTTGCACAGGCCAAGATATAAGGTTCAAAGGGTGCTCGATACTGCCACCTGGGAGGATGTGACACTTAAAGATTCACCAGCAAATTCATACTGGAGAGAAGCCCTACCACTGTGATCTGTGTGAGAAGAGCTTCAGTCGATCTGGAGACTTAAAGATTCACCAGCGCATTCATACTGGAGAGAAGCCCTACCACTGTGACCAGTGTGAGAAGAGCTTCAGTCAATCTGGCAGCTTAAAGAATCATCAGCACATTCATACAGGAGAGAAGCCATACCACTGTGACCAGTGTGAGAAGAGCTTCAGTCAATCTGGCAGCTTAAAGAGACATCAGCACATTCATACAGGAGAGAAGCCTTAACACATTGGGCGCCAGCCATTAGCCGGGTCCCATTGTAGCTATGCCACGCTTTAAAGATAGAAGTGCGTCACATTGTTTGTAGAGCTATATCTATATTCTATATTATAGCTATGGGGACAATACTATGGTCATTTGACAGTGACTTTCTTCCGGCCAAGATGCAAAAAAGAGAACATTTGTCCATGCATACGTTCAAGTGTTATTCCATGGTGAATATAATTATAATTTCAGAGTGGTCTGGGGTAATTCCCGAAAGGCTGAGTTATAGCCTTATACGTTAATTCTACTATGTTACCTGTGATCGAGAATATTCCAAAAATAATATTCCAATTGTTTGATCGCCATCTGGTCCACGACAACCCACCACAACATATGGATAGGGGGTATTATTTGACGCGCTTCAATGGAATTGGGAGAACTTCAATGGAATTGGGAGAACTGCTCGACTCGCCCGACCCAGAAAAGTGCGCCCGGAGACATTTGACCGTTGCACAGGCCAAGATATAAGGTTCAAAGGGTGCTCGATACTGCCACCTGGGAGGATGTGACACTTAAAGATTCACCAGCAAATTCATACTGGAGAGAAGCCCTACCACTGTGATCTGTGTGAGAAGAGCTTCAGTCGATCTGGAGACTTAAAGATTCACCAGCGCATTCATACTGGAGAGAAGCCCTACCACTGTGACCAGTGTGAGAAGAGCTTCAGTCAATCTGGCAGCTTAAAGAATCATCAGCACATTCATACAGGAGAGAAGCCATACCACTGTGACCAGTGTGAGAAGAGCTTCAGTCAATCTGGCAGCTTAAAGAGACATCAGCACATTCATACAGGAGAGAAGCCTTAACACATTGGGCGCCAGCCATTAGCCGGGTCCCATTGTAGCTATGCCACGCTTTAAAGATAGAAGTGCGTCACATTGTTTGTAGAGCTATATCTATATTCTATATTATAGCTATGGGGACAATAAAGAGAACATTTGTCCATGCATACGTTCTAGTGTTATTCCGTGGTGAATATAATTATAATTTCAGAGTGGTCTGGGGTAATTCCCGAAAGGCTGAGTTATAGCCCGAAAGGCTGAGTTATAGCCTTATACGTTAATTCTACTATGTTACCTGTGATCGGGAATATTCCAAAAATAATATTCCAATTGTTTGATCGCCATCTGGTCCACGACAACCCACCACAACATATGGATAGGGGGTATTATTTGACGCGCTTCAATGCAATTGGGAGAACCGCTCGACTCGCCCGACCCAGAAAAGTGCGCCCGGAGACATTGCACAGGCCAAGATATAAGGTTCAAAGGGTGCTCGATACTGCCACCTGGGAGGATGTGGCCGGTATTGCACTTTGGCATTCTCAGGATGATTCCCCATGTTAACCCCGAGTCCGTGTGCCTGTAATGAATAGAAATATCAAATAACGAGTATACTCTTTGTTGGTGTTCAAGCGATGGCGCCCAATAACAAGTATAATCACTGTTGGCGGGGAATGAGTTAAAGACATTGAATTTGATCATTCAATTTAAAGACACTCTAGCACATTCATATATTAGAGAAACCCCACCACTGTGACCAACATAGGAAGAGCTTCAGACATTCTCAAGACTTGGTTTTAATAGAGGCTCTCTAATCCTCTCTTCCAACAATAGTTGTCTCTGTTCCAACATGGCTGCCTGTTACCAGACACCCATAGGGCTTGAGGGGTGCTTAAGTTAAAAAATGCCATTTTCTGGCTGCTGGTAATTTTATTTGTTTTGTTGTACATTTTCTATTGACATTCTATCAAATATGTGCTAAATATAGATGCAACAATTCATTTTTAGGTTGCATCCCCAACTATTCTTTGACATCTGTAAGCTTTGCAGTAGGACTCAGTAGGAAATACTGCATGTGGTTTAGGAAGGGTGGCTCCTAGGTTGAGCAGGGCAGGATGCAGAAAGAGACAATATCTCCTCTTGTGTATGAAGATCATCATTTAAATATGTATTTAACGTTAAAATATTTCTTCTTTTCTATACCTGACATTGCTGCAAATGAGGGCAATCTTAAGTTGGCCTCAAATATGTTTCATGTTAAGTTCACCTCAAATATGTTTCATGTTAAATTCACCTCAAATATGTTTCATGTTAAGTTCACTTCAAATATGTTTCATGTTAAGTTCACCTCAAATATGTTTAATGTTAAGGATTTCTTTCATGATTATCTCTGAGGTTGTTTATTTTTTAGTGTCTGACTTTATGCACTTAGCAGCAGAAAATAGAAAGAAAAGCACCTAGTCCTAATGGCATGTTTTATACTGTATATCATTATATTAAATAAAAGCTTTCATTACAAAATCATAAGTAAACACTGTATTTTATTGTAAATTCAGAGGAAGCTGGCTGGTAAGGGGAATGGAGGTCAGTCCAACAGGTGAAATACTAAGATAATTGTATTTATGGAGATTATGTTACCAATTAACGCAAAGCAATAGACTCTTTCTTTTTTTGAAGCCTGGAGCCCTATTTTCTGAAAATCTGCTTAAAATACACACCTAAGTAAATGGAAGCTTGCTCCACTTCTACAAGGTCCATTTGCATGTTCTTGGTATCTAGGGACATCTATGGACCTCAGTGAATGTATTCCCAGTGTCAGAAATATTGTGCTATTACTAGGCTTGCTTAAATTGTGATGAAACAAAGGAGAATATGAATTAATTATTTTTCTTTGCATCTTTGACAGTGAATAACACCATGCTAAAAATGACCAGACATGAAAACCTGCCACTGAGGTTGTTCAGTACCTTCTTGAGATCAAGTGTACAAAGAATCTAAGGAAATGACTAAAGGGAAGATGATTAAACAGAAGGTTTTGTAGATACAGGACTGAATTCTGCCATCCGGACCCATGCAATTTGAAATATTATAGAATATGAGGCCTATAAATGACATAATAGCCAACTCGCACATCTAGGGATTGGGCCAAATCTTCTCTTTCAAATGGGAGAGTTCAATTTGGATTTAGTATTGTCACGGGTGGTGGTATGTGTGTGTGTGTGTGCTGATGGACCGGCTGGACCCTGAGAGGAGGACACGCCCCAGTGATGGTCCTGTGAGGATCTGCTCACAGGTACCCGGAAGAGAGCTCACATCACCCCTGTACTTGCCTCCCTCCACTGGCTCCCGGTGCGCTTTAGAATAGACTTCAAGGTCCTCTTAATGGTTTATAAAGCCCTAAATGGTAAAGCCCCTGCTTACCTAGCAGACCTCCTCACCCCCTATACCAGGGGTGGCCAACCTGCGGCTCGCGAGCCGCATGCGGCTCTTTGCCCGTCAATGTGCGGCTCTTCCATCCATAAAAAAAAAAAAAATAAAATTTTTGTCACTCATTCCATAAGGACGTAGAATAAACATGTACAATTTTTTTTTAAATGGTCCATTTGCATGTTCTTGGTATCTGAATCTAGGGACATATATGGATCAGTGTCAGAAATAGTGTGTCTGTTACTAGGCTTGAGTAAATTGTAATGAACCAAAGGAGAATATCAATTCTATTTAAAAAAAAATTATCTTTGACTGTAAATAACACCATGCTAAAATTGACGAGACCTGAAAAATCTAAGCAAATGAATAAAGGGAAGATGATTAAACAGAAGGTTTTGTGGATACAGTACTGAATTCTGCCATCTTTTTTATAATGTAAATTTCTCCACCATTTTTCATCATATTGCAACACCGTTTTTTGCAAGACGTTCACAGAAAGGTAGAGAAACTAACTGCGTTCTGTTTTATGGCAATAACGTTCAGGTTTGTGGGAGATAATCCCAAAAAATAAGAGAAATTAAAAAGTAAATCCAGAAGTCAGATGATTGACAGGGGCTGGTGTGAGCTGGGTAGGGTAGTTTTTCGAAATTTGAAAGCCCTGAGTCTCTTCCTTCAAAAGACTACACTCACTTTTGGCTGTGCCACTTCCTCCTGTCAATATGCGCCGGTTTCCGACTCAATGCCCTGAGATTTCTATAATCTTATATTTCACTAATAACAGTTCAAATAATTGGTAAAGAAACATAATGCTGAAAATATACACTTTTACTGTATATCTCTGGCTTAAGAGGTTAACCCTGTGAGGCCCAAATTAAAAAGAAATTAGCAACTTCAGAGGCCAGAGGGTGGGACATATAAACACATTTACTATCAAATAGCATTGTGAGGCTGAACAACAGGACCAATTGACTATACATGTGCTTAAAGGGGAACTATCTTATAAATGGCTTTTTTCAGTGTTTACCATTGTTTCTTAGCTATGTGGACTTATATTAATAGGATATATGTCTCTAATTCTCATATTGGCGAATTCTTCCAATTCTCCTCTCACAATATTCACCCTCACTGAACTGAGTCATCTGAAAATGTGCATATCTGTGATGTCAGAGATTTCTCAGCTGCATAATAATGTGGCAGTTGATGTGGCAGTTGGCACCAGGCCACACAGTGGTTGGAGCCCAGCCTCAAAACGGCTTAAGATCTTAAGGTAGAAAAATGCGGTTTTTAGTACTTTATTAGAAATACAAAACAATGAATTTTTTTTGAAAAAAACCTAGGTGTTCCATAGACTCACAGGAATTGTGTAAAAGTGCCCAAATAGTGAAAGAAATAGTAAAATAGTTCCCCTTTAACATTTTTTAAATAAACATTATTTTTTTAAATGGCTAAAAGTGATTTTGTAATTTTGCAACCGTGGGTCTCACAGGGTACTTTTAACCCTGTGAGGCCCAAATAAAAAAGACATTAGCAACTTCAGAGGCCAGAGGGTGAGACCTATAAACACATGAAGGGTGCCGTGACTGAAAAAAAAGGTTGAGAAACGCTGGTATATGGTGTGGCTCTTTGTGGTACCACAGTCATTTTTTTGTGGCTCTTAGTCTCTGACTGGTTGGCCACCCCTGCCCTATACCAACGCCAGGGCCCTCAGATCGGCTGATAAGGGTCTCCTAACCACTCATAGGTCTAACTTCAAGTCTAGGGGGGGACGTGCTTTTGTGGTCGCAGCCCCTGACCTCTGGAACAGCATCCCCATGTCCATCAAATCTGCCCCCTCCATCGAGTCTTTTAAATCAAAACTCAAAACCCACCTATATCGCCTGGCCTTCCCTGACTCACTTTGACTCTTGCCGTACTTGTTGACGTGTTGTTCTGTTTTTCCTTTGTCTATCCGTTGATTTTATTTTATTTTTCTGTTTACCGTACTTTTCGCACTATAAGCCGCACCTGACTATAAACCGCAGCAGCTAAATTGAATGATGTGTACATATATAAGCCGCACTGGACTATAAGCTGCATGTGTTTTAATGTTTAATTACCATAATGTAAGGAGTGCAGCCTGCGGCTTAATTTGACTCGACACGGGAAACCTCACCCGGCCCGGACATGGAAAGGATCGACAGATTGCTCTTTCTCAATTCTGTGGGTGGTGGTGCATGGCCGTTCTTATATTGAGCTTTTAAGTTCCCACCTCTACAGAGAATGACTCCCACCTCTACAGAGAATGACTCCCATTGGGACACAATACTGTCAGACAAATAACAAGAATTAACTCATTTACAAGTTTACAAAATAGCCAATAAGGGAACAGATAAATAACATTTCAATGCAGTAAAAAAAGCAATATTTAGATTTTCGGGTTTTGTCCACATATAAGCCGCACCGTTATATAAGCCGCAGGGTCGAAAAATGGGGGGAAAAGCCGCGGCTTATAGTCCGAAAAGTAGGGTATTTTTATACTTTTCTTTGTACTTAGCCTAGCTATGTGAAGCACTTTGGTTGACAAGCGTCATGTTTAAACGTGCTATACAAATACATTTGATTGATTGATGCTTACCTGGCAGTGTGTTAGGCAAGTGCATATGCAGTATATGTAATTATGGTACATTCCTATAGCCGTGCCGTGCTATGCTGTCCAGTCTTCCCTTGTCAGATGAAGTCCATGGTGTTCCAGTGGGAGGAGAGGAGCCGTCCTACTGATGTGGTGATGTGCGCTGGAGTAATTGATATCAGGCAAGTGCAGAACGGTAGCAGGTGTGTGTATTCATTGAGCGTGGGATCTACCCATGGGAGTTTCCTCTCTTACGTTGCAGGCGTGTGCCACTGGAGGGAGCAGCGGATTGGCTGGCGAGCGTGTAGGGGCAATGCCATGAAGCCCCAGGAGATGGTCAAAGGGGAAATGTGTTCTTGACAGCAGCAGAATGAGAGTCGGGAGGTCGACACCGGAGGACGCTGAGCTGCTGGAATACTGGGACACGCAACTCTTTCTTTGTGCTTTTACCCCAGTGGAAACCTTTCCTGCTGCCTACTGCTGTGTTCACCCTGCTGTTGAACGAGTGGAGCCTCAACCAAGAGATACATTATTGCAACGCTGCATGCCGTGAGTAAAAGGAATACAAACATATCAATGTGCGCCTGACAAGCAAACTGGTTCCAGAGCGGTCAGTGGAGAAACAAACTAACTGTGATTTGGAATCGTGAATGATATTAACTGTGTCGAGCTGTGGATTATAAGAACGGCATTAATTCAAGTAACTAAGTAAACTGTGGAAGATTGGAACGCAGTATCTGTGACATTTCTCCCTCTGTGAAACTGCCTCTCTCTTGTGTATCGAGAATACTATTGAAAGTGTGCATTGTGACTCTAAACCCACGCCCGTGGGACTTGGCTTTTGTCTGATTGTGCTCTCCCTTGCAGGCGGGAGGACATTACGATACGCCCTCGCTTGGAGTACACTAAATCCCCGTTGCAGACAGACCGTTTTTTAGCCCGAAGGCGTGAGGGCCTGCGAGAGCGGGAGGGAAAGGAGACCTCCCGGTCCTCACCTTCGGGCCCCGGTCTTAACTATCTTTTTGTATGTTTGTAACCCAACGCTGCTACTGCCCAAACATATAGGCTAGGACATGGAGAGGAGCATTCTGGCCTATGGCATAACCCTTAGTGTTCAACATCCCCCACTACCCTACAGCCCCCTTATCTTTTATATATATATTATATTCAGTGTTCATTATTTTAATATTACTATTCATCATTCTGTGCCGTGCCTCCCTGGGATAAATAGTGTGATATACGCCCAGGCTTTTGCCGTGAAGTTGAGAAAGTGTGTGGTGATACTTTGGACGAATAGTGTGATAGTGTCCAGACCTGTGTGCAGTGCAGCACCTTCCCTCACGTGTGTAGTGTTTTAGGGGCAGGGCAAGTAGGTGGGTGGGAATAACAGCTGGGGAGGGTTGACCTATAGTGCAGGGAGCGTCTCCGTTCTTAACTACCCTAGGCCTAAGGGCATGGTATTTTAGTTAGTCTAGTAAATTGCTATTTAAATAAACTTATGAATTCATGTGCTATATATCATATTTTGTAATAAAGTGTTACCTATTGTATCTCAAACATTCTCTCCTTGTCTTGCTTGTGGTCTTGGGGAAATCTGGTATGGGTTGATCAGCTGAGCTCTTTGGGAAAGTACACCTGTGCGCTTGCACCTCCTAGCTGTAGACTGGGGTACTTTCCATTGGGGTTCTGGTGACAGTATCACCAGGCGTGCATGAAGAACAGAGAATGTATGTACAGTAGGGTTTTTATTCTTGCGACAGCTCCGCCATTTTTAAACTGATTTCAACACAGATGGTTGCTAAATGTTCACAATAGGGGAGACAAACTAACTGCGCTCCAATAAATGCCAATAACGTTCAGTTTTGTGGTATATAATCCAGAGAAATAAAAGAAATTATACACAAGTCATTTTCTTGAAGGCAGCTAGAATCCGTTGGGTAGTGTAGTTCTTCGAAATTCCAATGCTCTTTGAGAGCTCTGGATGTCCTCTTCTCATAATGACTACAATCGTCATCATTCAGCGACGGCTGCTAATTCAAAATGGCGGATATCCGCAATAAATACAACACATTTCAAAAACTAAAATCTCACTAATAACACTTTAACCTATTAGTAAACAAACGTATTGCTGAAAATATACACTGACTGCTGTTGTGACATGGTTAGGATGTTTTCTCTTGAATACCTTTGAACAAAAATATGATAATTATGTCAGACAGTCTAGAGAGAATGATTTATGATGTGATGTCATTTGCGGTCCGGTGCCGGACTGCACGGGTGGAAGAGGTTAAACAAGTCATAGATGCAAAGCTCTTTACACAAAGTATTTCCTGTGAGATGCCACTAGGGGGCAGAGCAGCTCATCAGTTACTGATTAGAGTTAGTGTGATAGTGGCATCACTAGTCATATTCTCCACTTGCACAATGTGGGGGCGTCATATCCGGTTATGTCTATTGCCCGGTAGATTTCGTCCGGTCCCATCACAATGCATTGAGTTTAGCAACTTTTCTCCCATCAATTAAACAACTTTATCGTCACTTTTTTCTTTTTGAATTCAAGTTCCTTGTTCCTTTTATTGCCACACGGCCAGGCCGGTAGAGTTTTTGGGCTGTATTTCATGTAAAAAAGTGTACTGTTATGCCTCTTTTCCACTGCATGGTACCTACTCGACTCTACTCTGCCTTTTCGGTTTTCCATTGCCAAGATTTTGCGTATGGTGCCTGGTACCGGGTACTTTTTTTAGTACCTGCTTTGTCGAGGTTCCAAGCGAGTAGAGAAGCGATACTAGAATGTGACGTGAAACACTGCAGACCACTGATTGGTCAGAAGAGAGAATCGTCACTACGTTATCATTGCGCTACGCGGGGGACGTCCTGCACAAAACACAAACCGGCCATCTTTAAATAGCCTTGCGACTACTAAACATTAGCATTCATTATTTGTTTGCAGCAAGAACAAAGTGCAACAACAAACAAATACATTCACTGTGTATTCTGCCTCATTTATTGATGAAACAAACCGAACATCAACACAATTTACCACCAAGAACAAAGAGTTTAGTCTCACAAAAAGGTCGCAAATTTTGTTAGCTTAGGTGCTAATGTGACTGGGATTTCCCATTATAACCTAAATAGAATGGAATAGAAATACTATCATCCCGAGGGAAATTTGACACTACAAATCGGGATGATTAAAGTATTTCTATTCTATTCTATGATACCAGTGCCTTATTAGCTAATGTACGCTAGCTGCAATGCTAACGGTTATAATGGAAAATACCAGTCACATTAGCACATAAGCTAAACAAATGTGCAATCTTTTTGTGAGACTAAACTCTTTGCTCTTGGTGGTAAATTGTGTTGCTGTTGGTTTTGTTTCATCAATAAATTACGCAGAATTCACTGTGAAGGTATCTTCATAGCTAGCTTCGAAATCCTCTATTGTCTGTCTGTCATGGCGCCCCCTCGCTATCAGCTACACTGACGGGGGGGGGGGGGGGGGGGGGAGTACCAGGTACCAAAAGCGAGTAGAGTCGAGTCGAGTCTACCATGCAGTGGAAAAGAGGCATTAGAGTTAGCTACATTAGCATTTAGCTCCACCTAAATCCAATCCAATACAACCAACAGTTTACCAGATTAACAGAAAACGTTCACAATTTTACAGAATATCAAACATGGGTCTAACAGATGCCACGTGAATACTAATTGAGTTATATGTCTCATTTCCTGCCCCATATCTAACAGATTAATGTATTGGATTTAGCGGGAGCTAAATGCTAACTCTCCACTGTTAGAGTTAGCAACATTAGCATTTAGCTCCGCCTAGATCCAATACATTAATCTGTTAGATATGCAGTGGTGAATATTCATGGGAGCCAAGCTTCCCCAAAAATATGAACAGTAAAAAAAAAATTTAATAAAATAAAAAATTATATATATATATATTGTTTTTAGAGTTTACAATAATAAGAAAATCATTATTTTTCATCTCTGTGTTATAATAATTGTCTCCCTCCTGGAGAAATTAACCGAACGAGTGAAACTGCGCCCACTCTCTCTAACACTGAGGCAGCCCACTGGGCCCAGGTACACTACTGCCAGCAGTCTGCTGCCAGCATTATTTTGATTGACATTAGAGGCTTTGAGGCCAGGCCTGGTTGTCTTTTTCTCGCGTCCCTTACCATATTATTATCCAATAAGATTCAAGCTTAATTCATTGGGGTTGGTCTTAAACCTGGTAGGTAGGGATTCCCAAAGGCTCTGTCTGCCTCAGCCTTGGGCGTGCTTCATACAGAAGTTCACTGTTCAAGACCAATCAAATCACATTAACTCATTCTGCGCCAATGACGGAAAAAGTTGGGTTATCTCGCCGGTGGTTGAGCGCCAATCACGAGAAAAGTCGGGTTTTAATCATTATTTCTTTTATTCGCTGTATCCATTAATTTCTCCTCCATCCAGTCTGATGTTATCATTGGGAATGGGTCTGAGCTTGCAAAAGGCCAATACCGCTGCCTAACGCCTTGCGGCCGGTATTGCACATCATTGGAATCCTTCTGGCTGGGGCTGTGCGTCGATCTAAGAAGTCCGGTCCGGGTTTTCCTTCTCGGGCATGACTAACGTTATAACACACCAATCAAATCACATTAAAATCGCCTTTGTCTTCTAGTAGTAGAGCCATTATCAGCATGCAAAGTGTGATAACGAGGATATCTGGTTATTACGTTACCATAGACTACTATAAGGTGCTCGTTGTCTTGTCAATGAAACATAATATGAAACGGTAGCCAAAGTAACAAAAAGATGTTTAATTATAATTACCATGGTTTTAAAGGTGAAGGGATAACATCTAAATAATAGCAAACAATGGACAGGACTGTACAGACAGGATCAGCCACCACACACAGGGGAGAACAGAACACATTATGCACAAGGGGATGACGAGAACAAGAAACACCTGGGCTGATTACAAATGGATACACCTGGGAGGGAAACGACAAAGAACTACAAGACCAAGACAGGGGACTACAACCAGACATCACACATCACACTGGGGAACACCTGATCAGGATACAAACACATGAAGACGGGATACAAACACACCCACACGTAACACTGGTGATCACAATAGAATAGATACAGCTAGAGGGTGAGGCTTGACTTACTTGACTTAAGCCTTCGCACTTAAGCGGAGCATAGGCCACTGACAATTTCTTTCCACGTTGCATGGTTTTTGGCCTCCAGGAACGATGTTGTGCCATCCCAGTCCAGCCTCTTTCATTTCCCCTTCCCAAGAACGGTGCCAGGTGTTTCGAGGCCTGCCGCGTTTCCTCTTTCTGGGTGGGTTCCATCGTAGGGCTTGCCGGGTGATGTTTGTGTCTTCCTTTCTCAGGGTATGGCCTATCCACATCCACTTTCTCTTCTTTATTTCTTCTGGCGGGGGTAGTTGTTTTGTGCGCTCCCACAGGTCCAGATTTGTAATGACATTTGGCCATCTCACTCTTAGAATGCGGCGGAGGCAGCAATTAATGAAGGACTGTACTTTCTGCTTCAGCCCTACGGTTGTCTTCCAGGTCTCCGAGCCATACAGGAGGACTGATTTAACATTGGAGTTAAAGAGCCTCAGCTTTGTGTTGGTTTTTATTTCGCAAGACCTCCATACTCGACCAAGTAGGTTGTATGCCGTTCTTGCTTTTCTGATTCGCACTCTGGTGTCTTCTTCTGTGCCACCCGCTGTATCTACTACGCTCCCAAGGTAGGTGAAGGAGTTAGTTTCTTCGATGGCCTCTCCCTCTAGTTCAATGTTTTGCTGGCACTTTGTGTTGATCTTCATAATCTTGGTTTTTACCCTATTGATCTTCATTCCTAGAGTTGAGGCTGTTTCCTTTAGTTTGTTGGTATTTTGTTGGATTTGCTGGTGACTGTGATAAGAGAGCTAGGTCATCTGCAAAATCAAGGTCTTCAAGCTGGTGCATCAGTGTCCACTGGATGCCATTTCTGGCTCCTTCGGTTGTCTTCTTCATGGTCCAATCAATGGCCAGCAGGAACAAGAAGGGGGACAGCAGGCACCCTTGTCTCACTCCGGTCTTTATCTCAAATGGGTTTGAGGGCTCCAGTAGCAGTACTACTATACTAGCGTCATGTCCAAGGGGTGTACTTGTACATCAAGCTGCCTCACGCTACGGAAACAGGAGATAGGCTCCTGCCCCATGTGCCGTTACGGCTCGAGAACCATTGGTTCTCAAAGGCAACTTCTCTGTGCAGTACCCTACTTGTCATCCCGTCATATGATCCTATGATGATGTTGATGTACTTCGGTGGGATTCCATAGTGCTCCATCAGGTGCCACAGACTGTTCCTATCTAGACTGTCAAAGGCCTGTTCGAAATCGATGAAGTTGATGTATAAGGAGCTGTTCCATTCCAGGGACTGTTCGATGATCATCCTTAGTGTGGCAATCTGGTCTATGCATGACCTTTCTTTCCGGAATCCAGCTTGATGGTCTCTGAGGAGCATGTCAACGGCAGTCTTCATCCTATCTAGAATTATCCGGTTTAAGTTTCAAGTTTCTTTATTATTTGTCATACAGAAATACAGAATACTTTGCATGAAATGTTTTTTTCTGTTTTGCTCCTGAGAGTGTGCTAGATAATAATAAGATAGTATAAATAAGTACAACAAGTAAAAATAGAAAGTCAAGAAGTCAAGTAAACACAAGTGTAAACAACAATTGTTCAGTATACCTCTATACAGTATGTACATCTGGTACAAAAATGGTGAGGTATAGCTTAGCTTGTGGTGCCACCATTGTGGTGGTGAGGTGCAATAAGGAATAAGGAATGAGAGATGTGCAATTCCCTTACCAATAATATAAGTATAAAGTGTAAAAGTGTAAAGTGTGATAAAGTGGGTGCTACAGTGTGTTGTTTATTTAAAGTGAGTGTGTGTGCTGTGGGTGTGTTGCTGGCCTGTTATTGTTCATTGTTCAATCATTGTTCATTGAGCAATCATTGTTCGTTGAGCATCCTGATGGCCTGGGGATAGAAGCTCCTTCTGAGTCTCTCTGTGTTTGCCATGAGACTCCGGTATCGCTTGCCTGACCGCAGCAGTTCAAAGAGGCAGTTGTTTGGGTGGCTGGAGTCTTTGATTATTCTCTTAGCCTTGCCCATGCACCGCTTGTTGTAAATGCCTTGGAGAGTGGGAAGCCCCCCTCCAATTGTGCGTTCGGCTGAAGACTTTGCTGGCGGTTGAAAGTAGTGTGATCCCCGGTAGTTCTTGCATAGTGCAAGGTCCCTGTAACTGAGGGGTACAATTCCCTGACTGTATTAATAAGTATGGTATCATTAAACCACTACTGTCTTATGTACATTACTACTGGCCATACAGTACACAGGTATATGATATGAACACCTCCACAATGACACGGTTCCACAACAAATCTGGGTTATAATAATATTTATTAGCAGCAATGATAGTATATAACAATACTTTACGTAGAGTCGCGCTTATAAGGCGAAGAATGTGCGTGAGTAAATCAATAACGTAAGTCCATTATCATATTACGCAGGAGATAATGAATACCACCTGTATCTTAGGAATTATATCTATGGTACACTAGTAAGGCAGCGGGAGATACTGGTAGGGTCCCTCCGGTTGTAGGCCAGCAAGGGGGGAGGATTTGTCGGTAGCAAAGTCTGGATCAACGGGGACTCAATAAGCTCCTGCTACGGGAGACGGTACATTACTCCCTTGATCGTCAGACGAAAGCAGCAGCTATTCTCCGGTATGCAGCTCCGCATTGAAGAAAGCTAGCCAGCCTCGGGCGTCCTAGAGGCGGGCTCGACGATGCTCCTCACAGGGTAAATCCCACACAATTGTGGGTGTAGACGATTCTCCGCTCCATCGGTTACAGGACCAAAGCAAATATAATCCAGCCGAAAAGGGCTAGGTAGTCGTCGGGTAGGTTATCCAGTGTACATGTCCGCACGGTCCTCGTCTAGGGCTCCTCGGGTGAAGGCGCCAGGGTAAGCTGCCCAGCCTGGATAAGCACACTAGCTGGTACGAGGAAACGTTGGTGATGCTGGTCACTGTAGAACGGTAGCCGCACGATACACTATACATAAATAGACTATTACTGAATTAATAGAATAGGTCGAACTCGACGGTACAGCGTTAAACTCTGATACTTCAGCTATCAATTCGCACGCGGTCTCAATGCTCTATTTGGGGCCAAACGGGCCCTACTTCACCGCACGTTGTATCGTGGGTGAGGCTTCACTTGGGTAACTCGAACTACTTCTGTATTCACCTGCGCCATATTTATACGTTAGGCGAACAAACTAGTACCAGCCTTATTCCTGTCTCGTATTCTTGCGCAGAGCCGTTCATGTACAGGCATGTCTGTGGCGGTGACTTTGAACTAGACCTTGGGGGTATGGCAGTGGCGCCTAGGGGACCGCTGTCCAATAGGAGAACGAAATATTATGGTCTGTACTAGGTTAAAGGGATATTCCGTGTATATGTACAAAGAATACACAAGGGATATCAGACGATATACAAATACTATGCAATATATATCAATTAGTAAATATATATATTCGGTTTAATCTGATCCTTCGTAACAGCCGCCTCCTAATTAGTCCGCACCTAATTAGATAAGCAGAGACAGATTAACCGCACTGTCCACTACTCAATGTCCGTTGTGAGGGTAGGGCAATTCACAAAGTCAGTGGGTCATGGTCGTCATTAGGAGAGTCGGGGAGCCTTGGCAACTCTATCAGCCTCGCCACGGGTCGGGTGTATGTCCGCCTCTGGCCGAGCACTTCTGCCGCTCTGACCTTTCCGTCGGCACCAGTGATCACTTTGCTTACGCGGCCGGCCGGCCACGCAGCTCGGGGTAGTGACTGGTCTATGATCATGACGACTGGACGGGATGAAGGGGGGCTTAGGAGGAAGCGGGCCTGAGACTGCTTTGATCTGTGCTTGGCTGTGCCTCCTCCTCCTCCGTCTGTTTCTCTTGTTTGCTCTGTACCCCGTCTGAGGAGGGGCCGGTTCCGGCCGCCCCGTCAAGGAGTCGCTTGGGGTGCTGGGTTCGAGGTCAGCTACGTCTGGAGCGCAGCTGAGGGGGGTGGAGTTCCGAACTCCCTCTTGTGCCCACGGTTCTCTCACAGGCCTCTCGCTCAATGTCAATAGCCTCTCAACGGGCTGTACGAGGGAGTGGCCGGTGTCGCTCGCCTTTGTGTGTAGGCAGCGTGTAGACGTGGGTTGACTGTCAAGTCCGTAGAGGGGACCCTGGAGAGTCCACCCCAGTCGGGTCTGAACCGCGACTGGGCATCCTTTGGGTCCGATGTGGGCCGCCTCAATTGGGAGAATGAGGTCCGCGTGGTCGGAGCCGATGAGCAGGGTCGGTGTGGCACCGTCGATAAGCGGTATAGGTAGTTGACGTAGGTGCACATACTTCGCCATCAGCTGTGGGATGGGGTAGGTGTACTGGGACAGGCCTATGTCGTGGCTGGTGAAGACGTTGGTAATACTATACTGCTTCTCGGGCTGGTCCACCGCTGCTATCTTGAAGGAGACCTTCTCACCTTTTATGGTCTTCTGGTCCCTTCTGATGGTGCGTATTGTCATGGTACCTTTGGCACCCCGCAGGCCCAACTGGGCTGCTGCGGAAGCGAGGAGGAGAGTCTTTTCAGACCCATCGTCCAGGACGGCGTAAGTGTCCAGGACCTTGTCCTCGTAGCTCAGGAGCACTCTGACCACTTTGATGAGCACTCGGGGGGTCCCGCTATGCTGGTCAATGTGGAGCACTCCTGTGCTTTGGATCGTCTGGGGTGGTGCCGACTCGCGGTCGTCCGAGTAGCACAGTGACTCCCAGTGTCTGCTGTAGCAGTCGGAACAGTAGGGAGCGGTCTGGTGGATCTTCGGTACTGGTGCCACCGCCTCGGCATGGTACATTACCGCGACGGGCCCACTCTGTTGTCCTGGCTGACGCCTGTTGATGTCATGCAGGACCTCCAAGTGGGCGCCGCCGCACCTGCCGCACTTCTTCTTCAAGCGGCACGCAGCTGCCATGTGGCTGCGCGCGCAGCGGAAGCAGCGGCGGTGGTCCTTGATCCACTGACTCACCTCATCCGTGGTCAGCTTCTTGAAATCGTCGCATTGATACAGCCGATGTTCCCCTTCACAGTACTGGCATTCAATCTTCCACTCCTCTTTCGTCGAGGGGGTGTCGTGGTTCTTGTGCTGCGGTACTGATTCGGCTTGGTGCATAACGGTCACCGACCGGCGGTTATCATTTAATCCCCGAGGTCCTGGTCTTGGGCTTGGTCCACTCCATACAAACGTGTCCAGTCGTAAGCTGCTGACCTCCCTGGCGAGGAACTCAGACAGGTCTAGGAGGGATGCCTCTGGGCCGTTGGGGTCACGGTGGTCTCTCTGCCGCCGAAAGCGATCTTGTCGGGCGGGAGGGAGCTTCTCTAATATCCTCTCTACATTAGAGTTAGCGTACAGTTCATAGATCCCTTTTTCCTTTTGGGACCCCAGCATCCCTACCAGGGACTGTACCTTGATAGAGAGGTCATCTAATGCTCTGTTGTCTCTGGCTGGGGGGAGACGGTCAATGTCTCTTATCTCCTGTATCACGTAGTCCCATATGCGTCCATAACGTTGGTCGAGGGCTACTAGAGCCGCGGTGTATGGGGTAGTAGAGTTGGAATATGCCAGCGCTATATTGTGCGCTCTGGGCACCTTCAGGTGCTTGAGTAGGATAGCATACTTGTACGTTTCATCCGGTACATCGGACATCATTGTCTCTAAGCACATTCGTAGCTCTGTGTACTGTGCTCTGTTCTCGAGTGTGAAGTCCGGGAACGTCGGTGTGCCAAGGTACGATGCCATGGATGGCTGGCACATCGGTGAGCGTTGGGGGAGAGGCCTCCTGGGCGAGTCTCCCCGTGCGTGTCGTCGTGGGCTGGTACTTGGTGGGTACCGAAGGTCGGGTACCCAGGTGCTGTTCCTCGGGGCTGGCGGTGCGTCAAACTCGCCCGTGAGTTGAGTCGGGGGTTTGTAGCGCAGTGCCTCGGGGCTGACGTCTGGGCTGTACTGGACCTCCTGGTCCAGAGTACGTTGCTGCTGGTCGGGGCTGTACTGGGCCTCCTGGTCCAGAGTACGTTGCTGCTGGTCGGGGCTGTACTGGGCCTCCTGGTCCAGAGTACGTTGCTGCTGGTCGGCTTGACATTCCTCCTCTTCCTCCTCCTCTTCCTCTGCTAGGTCCTGGAGTCTTCTGTTCAGTCTCTCGGCGTGGTCCGGTTCTTCCCGGTTGCTGGGTCTCGTATGGACCGGCCGGGGAGGGGGTTCGGAGACGTGGACAGGATCCTCCTGTTGGCGGGGTCCCGGGTCGCTTGGTCGGGTAAGGGAATGTGCCCTAGACCCTTGTCGTGATGATCTCCGGGAGCTCCGTGCGGAGTGAGGGGGTGTCGCCATGGCAATCAATTTGTCCATCAGCTGCGCCTGCAGCCGGTGGCGCTCTGCCTCGCGCTGGGCATGGGCGGCTTCGCGCACTGCTTCGCGCTGGACATTGGCGGCGTCGCGCTGCGCATTGGCGCTGGCATGGGCGGCGTCGCGCTGCGCATTGGCGGCGGCGTGCTACGCCTCGGCGCGGCTTCGTTCAATGTTCTCTTCCGTCTGAAGGCGTCTGGTCTCCAGTCTTATGCGGTCGTCTTCACTCCTTTGTTGCGCCTGGAAGCGCTCTCGCTCGGTTGCAGAATGTTCGCGTTCACTGAGGGCTTGCGCTTGGAGTTGCGCGTGAAGGCGCTCTCGTTCGTCTGCTGCTTGTTCGCGCTCGCTCGTCTGTTGCGCTTGGAGTCGATCGCGTTCACCCTGAAGTCGATCGCGTTCGGTGGAGGCTGCCAGGGTGGCGATGAGTGCCTGCGCCAGCATCTTGTCCGCTTCGCTGGGGGAAGACACAGGCGGAGGTGATCGGCTTCTGGCAGTGCTCGTTGGAGATCCGTTCTCCTGTCGCGCTCCGAGGAGATCCATCTCCTGGGTGTGTGTCTCTTCTGGTAGTGGGTCGGGTTCCGTCCCTGGAGCGCTTTCTTTATCCTGGAGCTCTCCGGGGACTGTCCCGTTGGCGTTGTCGGGGTGTAAAGTCATGTCATGTCCCTCCTGGTCCCCCCCGTGAGCTTGGTCAGTTACGTTAGAACCCACTAGGGTCTCTACTGGCGGGGTCGCCTGGTCGTTAGGGTTTGGCATACTTTTACTATCCGCTTTAGTTATTTTATCCGTATTTAACTTCTTTTTAAAGCTAGGTATTGGACTGACAACGTATGCCTCTAGATAAGGAGGTGGCTGATGTCTGCGCTGCGGGCGATCTAGTTTAGGAGAACCGTTTGTGGAGTGTTCATCATCGGCCATGTTAATATTAATATTATATTAATATTACGCTAATTACCCTCCGGCTCGAAGGACCAATTGTAACTGAGGGGTACAATTCCCTGACTGTATTAATAAGTATGGTATCATTAAACCACTACTGTCTTATGTACATTACTACTGGCCATACAGTACACAGGTATATGATATGAACACCTCCACAATGACACGGTTCCACAACAAATCTGGATTATAATAATATTTATTAGCAGCAATGATAGTATATAACAATACTTTACGTAGAGTCGCGCTTATAAGGCGAAGAATGTGCGTGAGTAAATCAATAACGTAAGTCCATTATCATATTACGCAGGAGATAATGAATACCACCTGTATCTTAGGAATTATATCTATGGTACACTAGTAAGGCAGCGGGAGATACTGGTAGGGTCCCTCCGGTTGTAGGCCAGCAAGGGGGGAGGATTTGTCGGTAGCAAAGTCTGGATCAACGGGGACTCAATAAGCTCCTGCTACGGGAGACGGTACATTACTCCCTTGATCGTCAGACGAAAGCAGCAGCTATTCTCCGGTATGCAGCTCCGCATTGAAGAAAGCTAGCCAGCCTCGGGCGTCCTAGAGGCGGGCTCGACGATGCTCCTCACAGGGTAAATCCCACACAATTGTGGGTGTAGACGATTCTCCGCTCCATCGGTTACAGGACCAAAGCAAATATAATCCAGCCGAAAAGGGCTAGGTAGTCGTCGGGTAGGTTATCCAGTGTACATGTCCGCACGGTCCTCGTCTAGGGCTCCTCGGGTGAAGGCGCCAGGGTAAGCTGCCCAGCCTGGATAAGCACACTAGCTGGTACGAGGAAACGTTGGTGATGCTGGTCACTGTAGAACGGTAGCCGCACGATACACTATACATAAATAGACTATTACTGAATTAATAGAATAGGTTGAACTCGACGGTACAGCGTTAAACTCTGATACTTCAGCTATCAATTCGCACGCGGTCTCAATGCTCTATTTGGGGCCAAACGGGCCCTACTTCACCGCACGTTGTATCGTGGGTGAGGCTTCACTTGGGTAACTCGAACTACTTCTGTATTCACCTGCGCCATATTTATATGTTAGGCGAACAAACTAGTACCAGCCTTATTCCTGTCTCGTATTCTTGCGCAGAGCCGTTCATGTACAGGCATGTCTGTGGCGGTGACTTTGAACTAGACCTTGGGGGTATGGCAGTGGCGCCTAGGGGACCGCTGTCCAATAGGAGAACGAAATATTATGGTCTGTACTAGGTTAAAGGGATATTCTGTGTATATGTACAAAGAATACACAAGGGATATCAGACGATATACAAATACTATGCAATATATATCAATTAGTAAATATATATATTCGGTTTAATCTGATCCTTCGTAACAGTCCCCTTTCTTTGGTATCTTCACTATGTAGCCTTCTTTCCAATCTTTGGGTATCCTTTATTCTTGCCAAATTTTCCTCATGAGGGGATGGAGTGCTTTGATGCTTGTAGTGATGTCGGTCTTGAATGCTTCACTCGGAATGGTGTCTGGTCCTGCTGCTTTCCCATCTCTCAATTGTGATATTGCTTTCCTAGTTTCTTCTTTTGTTGGGGGGGTCATTTTCAGTGGGAGTGTGTCTGTTGCTGCTTGTATATCTGCTGGGATGCTCGCTGGTGCTCTGTTGAGCAGCTCTGTGAAATGTTCTACCCATCTCCTTGTTTGTTCTTCCTTTGTGGATAGTGTGTTTCCTGCCTTGTCTTCTATGGGCTTCTCTGATCTCATCCTTCTCCCCGAGAGCTTCCTGGTGATGTTGTATACCTCTCTCATGTGTCTCTGTCCCGCTGCTTCTGCTTGTGTAGCAAGCTCTTCATTGTAGCATCTCTTGTCCGGCCTGACCTTTTTCTTTATTTCTTTATGGATCCTGTTGTATTCCTTTGTGTGCTTCTCCTTGGCTCCTCTCGTCCTGGCATTGTTGAGGTGGTCCTTTGCCTTTTTCCTCTCCTCCATGCTGTCCAATGTTCTTTGGGTGATCCACATTTCGTTTTCTTTCTTTCTTCTTCCCAGAATTTCCTTGCAGGTTGTTTGCCACACGTTTTTGATCTGGTGTCATACTTTGTTGTTCTGTTTCCTGGGGTCCCCCTTTTTAGCTTCAGTTGTACCTTTGCTATGACTAAGTGGTGGTCTGATCCCACATCTGCACCTCTCTTTGTTCGCACATCGAGCAGAGATCGTCTGAACTGCTTCCTGATGCATATGTGATCGATTTGGTTGCATGTTTTCTGATCAGGGGACACCCATGTGGTCTTGTGGGTTTCTTTATGTGGGAAAAAGGTTCCGCCAATTACCAGGCTGTTGTCTGCACAGAAGTCCAAAAACATCTGCCCATTTTCGTTTCTGCAGCCCACTCCTTGCTGTCCCATGACTGGTACGTATCCGTTGTTTTCTTTTCCCACTTTGGCATTCATGTCGCCCATCAGTATAGCAAGCTCCTTTTCCGTTGCTTTGAGTAGTGTGTTCTGTAGTTTTCCATAGAACTCCTCCTTTGACTCTTCTGTGGCATCGTTGGTTGGTGCGTATGCCACAATAATCCCGAGTGTGTTTCTTGGATGAGACGTTCTGAACTTTGCTAGAGGGGACTGGTTCCCATCCAATGAGAGCCTTCTCCGCCTGTGTTGAGAGCATGATGCCTACCCCCTGCGTGTGTGGGACGTCTTCTTCTTCATGTCCGGAGTACAGTATCTGTTTTCCGGATGCAAATCTGCTCTCTCCTGAACCTATCCATCGTGTTTAATTTAAACCTAGGATGTGTAAGCCATAGCTTTGCATCTCCTTTGCGATGTTGGCAGCTTTCCCTGCCATACATGGTGCGCAAGTTCCATGTTCCAATCTTTGTAGGTTTCCTGGTTGGGAGGACATTCAATCTCCTAGCTTCCCAGAGGCTTTGGCTAGCAGACGTCATATTTTCCATTTCGGATTCACCACCCGGAGACCTTGCGCTCAAGTTATCTGTCAGTGTTTTCATAATCAAAGGTTAAACCTCTGAGCGGGGGATTGGCCTACCCAGAGGTGCTTTTTTGTCAGGGTAGTGCTCTCTTAGCCCTTTGCCCTCTCAGGCCCACCGGGCAGTGGTTGAACCATTCTTCGTCTGTTCCCTCACCTGAGACCAGTTTGCCATGGGTGACCCTACCAGGAGCTCCAGACAACATAGCTCTCAGGATCCTAAGGACACGCAAACCTCTCCACCGCGATAAGGTGATGGTTCCAGGAGAAGTGAGAACTGAGTTAGCCGGATATTTTCAGGATAACTTGACTTAAGCTAGACCTTTCCGTTCCTCGAAGTGCGATTGTCTAAATCACTATGGCAATAGATCAGAAAGTTTGAACCTGGTCCAGTGCAGGGTTTAGTTCAGTTAGCTCGATAAACTGGCCACGCCCTCGCAAAGAAATGCCAGCTCCCTTCCTGAAATAATCTTCACAGTCTAGATCCCATTATACCATTCTGAATTATGTTTTTGTGCTTTGTTTTTCTAGAGGGGGCTTTTGAAATGTAAAATAATATACCTAAAATGCTGATAATAAATAGAATAGAATAGAATAGACTTTTAATTGTCATTGCACAGTATACAATGAAATTTCAGGGGAGCTCCCACAGACCGTAGTACAATATATACATACATGAACACATAACACATATAACACTGTACATAACAGAATATTTTAAATAATAAAGTGCATGATGAGTAGTAACAGTGATTATCAAGTCCAGGTAAGTGCATGGTGCACGTCATGGTGCACGTGCAAATCATATTCAGCCTATGGATTTACTTTGTCCTAAATAATGCACGTCATATATACGGCGCTCGGAGTCGCGATACACACTATGTGGTTATTTTAATAAGGGAGCATTGCAAATGTGAATCCCGCAGGGATGTTTTTAATGAATGAAACCTATCGGGCGTTTGGCTCTGATTAGTTTCATATTCTCCGCTTAACGGAGCGCCCGGATTGTGTTTCATTCAAACATAAATTGAAGCGTCTTTATGCATGGATTGTGGGTGTGAATTACGACGAATCTGAATATGTGGATTGTTGAATTGTATCACTGTCACTCACACGTTATTGTGATATTGTAACTGGGATTAAAATGTTTGAGGAGATGCGCTGTTTGACGGATTTGATGACGTGGACGTGATTTGTGAAAATAAAAGCAATTGCAAGTGTAACTGAGGGGTACAATTCCCTGACTGTATTAATCAAGTATGGTATCATTAAACCACTACCGTCTTATGTACATTATACTGGCCATACCGTACACGAGTATATGATGATAACACCTCCACAATGATACGGTTTCCACACAAAGTTGTCTTTAAGTATTTATTACAGCAAAAGGTACATAATATACTTCTCTAATTACTTTGGATGCTCTTGTAAGGCAAAGGAATGCGTAGGCAAATCAATAATGAATGTCCATTCTCTGGTTACGCATGAGATAATAATACAACTTGAATATTAGGAATTATATCTAGGGGATACTGGTAGGGGGATTCCTACCGGTTGTAAGCCAGCAGGGGGAGGCAATGCTCTAATGCAAGGTCTGGTTCCACGGGGACTCTAATGCAAAGTCTGCTCGGGGAGGCGGTATTACTCCCTGTATCAGCGGACGAAAGGCAGCCGCTGTAATCCCAGTATGCGCGTCGCACAGGTGAAAGCCGGTCAGCCTCTCCAATAGAGACGGGCTCGAATGATGGTCCTCACGGTAGATCCCACAGCAGTGGGTGCAGACGATTCTCCTCTGCTCCAACAGCCTGGTCAAAGCAATAAGAATAATAATCCAGCCGGAGAGGGGCTCTGCAATCACCGGTGTAGATCCTCCGGTGCGCGGCGCTTCACACCAACCAAGTCGAACTTGACGTTATTCAACTAAGCTATGATACTTTACTATCCTATTCGCACGCGGCTATAAGTGCTCTATTTAGACACACAATTGCTCACTTCACTTGGTCTTTGACTCGTAATGAAGGCTTACTAGTAAGGGGCGAACGATACGTTGAACAAACGTATTAGGATAAAACAAGACTCTATTTTGGGGCAATACGGGCCCTACTTCACCGCACGTTGCATAGTGGGTGAGGCTTCACTTGGGTAACTCGAACTCGAACTGAACGGACTGCGGACTGAACTGAACTACTTCTGTATTCACCTGCGCCATATTTATATGTACGGGGAATAAACTAGTACCAGCCTCCTCTCTGTCTCGTAGTCCTGGGCAGAGCCGGGCATGTACAGACAAGCCTTGACGGTAGCTTTGAACTCGACTCTGGGGGTAAGACACTGGCGCTGGTGGCACGCTATCCAATAAGAGAACGAAATATTATGGTCTGTAGGCTACTAGGTTAAAGGGATATTCCGTGTATATGTACAAAGAATACACAAGGGATATCAAACGATATACAAATATTATGCAATATATATCAATCAATAAATACATATATTCGGTTTAATCTGACCCTTTGTAACAGCCGCCTCCTAATTAGTCCCACCTAATTAGCTAAGCAGAGACAGATTAACCGCACTGTCCACTACTCAATGTCCGTTGTGAGGGTAGGCAGTTCACAAAGTCAGGGGTCATGGTCGTCATTAAGCGAGTCGGGGAGCCTTGGCGACTCTATCAGCCTCGCCACGGGTCGGTTGTAGGTCCGCCCTTGGACGAGCACTTCTGCCACTCTGACCTTTCCGTCGGCACCAGTGGTCACTTTGCTTACGCGGCCGGCCGGCCACGCAGCTCAGGGTAGTGACTGGTCTATGGTCATGACGACTGGACGGGATGAAGGGGGGCTTAGGAGGAAGCGGGCCTGAGACTGCTTTGATCTGTGCTTGGCTGTGCCTCCTCCTCCTCCGTCTGTTTCTCTTGTTTGCTCTGTACCCCGTCTGAGGAGGGGCCGGTCCCGGCCGCCCCGTCAAGGAGTCGCTTGGGGTGCTGGGTTCGAGGTCAGCTACGTCTGAAGCGCAGCTGAGGGGGGTGGAGTTCCGAACTCCCTCTGGTGCCCACGGTTCTCTCACGGGCCTCTCGCTTAATGTCAATAGCCTCTGCTGTACGAGGGAGTGGCCGGTGTCGCTCGCCTTTGTGTGTAGGCAGCGTGTAGACGTGGGTTGACTGTCAAGTCCGTAGAGGGGGCCCTGGAGCGTCCATTCCAGTCGGGTCTGAACCGCGACTGGGCATCCTTTGGGTCCGATGTGGGCCGCCTCAATTGGGAGAATGAGGTCCGCGTGGTCGGAGCCGATGAGCAGGGTCGGTGTGGCGCCGTCGATAAGCGGTATAGGTAGTTGACGTAGGTGCACATACTTAGCCATCAGCTGTGGGATGGGGTAGGTGTACTGAGACAGGCCTATGTCGTGGCTGGTGAAGACGTTGGTTATACTATACTGCTTCTCAGGCTGGTCCACCGCTGCTATCTTGAAGGAGACCCTTTCACCTTTTATGGTCTTCTGGTCCCTTCTGATGGTGCGTATGGTCATGGTATCTTTGACACCCCGCAGGCCCAACTGGGCTGCTGCGGAAGCGAGGAGGAGAGTCTTTTCAGACCCATCGTCCAGGACGGCGTAAGTGTCCAGGACCTTGTCCTCGTAGCTCAGGAGCACTCTGACCACTTTGAGGAGCACTCGGGGGGTCCCGCTATGCTGGTCAATGTGGAGCACTCCTGTTGGTCGGTTGCCTTGGATCTTCTGGTGGGCTCCGCACAGTGCTGCGCGGTAAGCGGCGCCCGCCTGGGCCGCCCCTGCGCGGTAAGCGGCGCCCGCCTGGGCCGCCTCACGCCACTGGTCAACTTGGACCGGGTTCAGTGTCTTATATTCGGCGCACTGTGCCAGCCAGTGTCCGCCTTCGCAGTAGGTACAGTAGGGAGCGGTCTGGTGGCTCTTCGGTACTGGTGCCACCGCCTCGGCATGGTACATTACCGCGACGGGCCCACTCTGTTGTCCTGGCTGACGCCTGTTGATGTCATGCAGGACCTCCAAGTGGGTGCCACCGCACCTGCTGCACTTCTTCTTCAAGCGGCACTCAGCTGCTAGGTGGCTGCGCGCGCAGCGGAAGCAGCGGCGGTGGTCCTTGATCCACTGACTCACCTCGTCCGTGGTCAGCTTCCCGAAAGTGTCGCATTGGTACAGCCGATGTTCTCCCTCACAGTACTGGCACTCAATCTTCCACTGGTCCTCTTTCGTCGAGGGGGTGTTGTGGTTCTTGTGCTGCGGTACTGATTCGGCTTGGTGCATAACGGTCACCAACCGGCGGTTATCCGTTGATCCCCGAGGTCCGAGTCTTGGGCTTGGTCCACTCCATACGAACGTGTCGAGTCGTAGGCTACTGACCTCCCTGGCGAGGAACTCAGATAGGTCTAGGAGGGATGCCTCTGGACCGTTGGGGTCGCGGTGGTCTCTCTGCCGCCAAAAGCGCTCTTGTCGGGCGGGAGGGAGCTTCTCTAGTATCCTCTCTACATTAGAGTTAGCGTACAGTTCATAGATCCATTTTTCCTTTTGGGACCCCAGCATCCCTACCAGGGACTGTACCTTGATAGCGAGGTCATCTAATGCTCTGTTGTCTCTGGCTGGGGGGAGACGGTCAATGTCTCTTATCTCCTGTATCACGTAGTCCCATATGCGTCCATAACGTTGGTCGAGGGCTACTAGAGCCGCGGTGTATGGGGTAGTAGAGCTGGAATATGCCAGCGCTATATTGTGCGCTCTGGGCACCTTCAGGTGCTTGAGTAGGATAGCATACTTGTACGGTTCATCTGGTACGTCGGACAGCATAGTCTCTAAGCACATTCGTAGCTCTGTGTACTGTGCTCTGTTCTCGTGTGTGAAGTCCGTGAACGTCGGTGTGCCAAGGTACGATGCCATGGATGACTGGCACATCGGTGAGCGTTGGGGGAGAGGCCTCCTAGGCGAGTCTCCTCTTGCGTGTCGTCTTGGGCTGGTGCTTGGTGGGTACCGAAGGTCGGGTACCCAGGTGCTGTTCCTCGGGGCTGGCGGTGCGTCAAACTCACCCGTGAGTTGAGTCGGGGGTTTGTAGCGCAGGGCCTCAGGGCTGACTTCTGGGCTGTACTGGACCTCCTGGTCCAGAGTACGTTGCTGCTGGTCGGGGCTGTACTGGGCCTCCTGGTCCAGAGTACGTTGCTGCTGGTCGGCTTGACATTCCTCCTCCTCCTCCTCCTCCTCCTCCTCCTCTTCCTCTGCTAGGTCCTGGAGTCTTCGGTTCAGTCTCTCGGCGTGGTCCGGTTCTTCCCGGTTGCTGGGTCTCGTATGGACCGGCCGGGGAGGGGGTTCGGAGACGTGGACAGGATCCTCCTGTTGGCGGGGTCCCGGGTCGCTTGGTCGGGTAGGGGAATGTGTCCTAGGCCCTTGTCGTGACGATCTCCGGGAGCTCCGTGCGGAGAGAGGTGGTGTCGCCATGGTAATCAATTTGTCCATCAGCTGCGCCTGCAGCCGGTCGCGCTCTGTCTCGCGCTGGGCATGGGCGGCGTCGCGCGCTGCTTCGCGCTGGGCATTGGCGGCGTCGCGCTGCGCATTGGCGGCGGCGTGCTGCGCATCGGCGCGGCTTCTCTCAATGTTCTCTTCCGTCTGGAGGCGTCTGGTCTCCAGTCTTATGCGGTCGTCTTCACTCCTTTGTTGCGCCTGGAAGCGCTCTCGCTCGGTTGTAGAATGTTCGCGTTCACTGAGGGCTTGCGCTTGGAGTTGCGCGTGAAGGCGCTCTTGTTCGTCTGCAGCTTGTTCGCGCTCTCTCATCTGTTGCGCTTGGAGTCGATCGCGTTCAGTGGAGGCTGCCAGGGTGGCGATGAGTGCCTGCGCCAGCATCTTGTCCGCCTCGCTGGGGGAAGACGCCGGTCGAGGCGATCGGCTCCCGGCAGTACTCGTTGGAGATCCGTTCTCCTGTCGCGTACCGAGGAGATCCATCTCCTGGGTGCGCGTCTCTTCTTGTGGTGGGTCGGGTTCCATCCCTGGAGCGCTTTCTTTATCCTGGAGCTCTCCGGGGACTGTCCCGTTGGCGTTGTCGGGGGGTAAAGTCATGTCAGGTCCCTCCTGGTCCCCACCGTGAGCTTGGTCAGTTACGTTAGAACCCACTAGGGCAGGGGTGGCCAACCCGCGGCTCGCGAGCCGCATGCGGCTCTTTGCCCGTCAATGTGCGGCTCTTCCATCCATAAAAAAAAATTAAATTTTTTTTTTTTATGTCACTCATTCCATAAGGACATAGAATAAACATTTACAATTTTTTTTTAAATGGTCCATTTGCATGTTCTTGGTCTCTGAATCTAGGGACATAATGGATCAGTGTCAGAAATAGTGTGTCTGTTACTAGGCTTGAGTAAATTGTAATGAACCAAAGGAGAATATCAATTCTATTTAAAAAAAAAATTATCTTTGACTGTAAATAACACCATGCTAAAATTGACCAGACCTGAAAAATCTAAGCAAATGAATAAAGGGAAGATGATTAAACAGAAGGTTTTGTAGATACAGTACTGAATTCTGCCATCTTTTTTATAATGTAAATTTCTCCACCAATTTTCATCATATTGCAACACCGTTTTTTGCAAGACGTTCACAGAAAGGTAGAGAAACTAACTGCGTTCTGTTTTATGGCAATAACGTTCAGGTTTGTGGGAGATAATCCCAAAAAATAAGAGAAATTAAAAAGTAAATCCAGAAGTCAGATGATTGACAGGGGCTGGTGTGAGCTGGGTAGGGTAGTTTTTCAAAATTTGAAAGCCCTGAGTCTCTTCCTTCAAAAGACTACACTCACTTTTGGCTGTGCCACTTCCTCCTGTCAATATGCGCCGGTTTCCGACTCAATGCCCTGAGATTTCTATAATCTTATATTTCACTAATAACAGTTAAAATAATTGGTAAACAAACATAATGCTGAAAATATACACTTTTACTGTATATCTCGGGCTTAAGAGGTTAACCCTGTGAGGCCCAAATTAAAAAGAAATTAGCAACTTCAGAGGCCAGAGGGTGGGACATATAAACACATTTACTATCAAATAGCATTGTGAGGCTGAACAACAGGACCAATTGACTATACATGTGCTTAAAGGGGAACTATCTTATAAATGGCTTTTTTCAGTGTTTACCATTGTTTCTTAGCTATGTGGACTTATATTAATAGGATATATGTCTCTAATTCTCATATTGGCGAATTCTTCCAATTCTCCTCTCACAATATTCACCCTCACTGAACTGAGTCATCTGAAAATGTGCATATCTGTGATGTCAGATATTTCTCAGCTGCATAATAATGTGGCAGTTGATGTGGCAGTTGGCACCAGGCCACACAGTGGTTGGAGCCCAGCCTCAAAACGGCTTAAGATCTTGAGGTAGAAAAATGCGGTTTTTAGTACTTGATTAGAAATACAAAACAATGCATTTTCTTTAAAAAAAACCTAGGTGTTCCATAGACTCACAGGAATTGTGTAAAAGTGCCCAAATAGTGAAAGAAATAGTAAAATAGTTCCCCTTTAACATTTTTTAAATAAACATTATTTTTTTAAATGGCTAAAAGTGATTTTGTAATTTTGCAACCGTGGGTCTCACAGGGTACTTTTAACCCTGTGAGGCCCAAATAAAAAAGACATTAGCAACTTCAGAGGCCAGAGGGTGAGACCTATAAACACATGAAGGGTGCCGTGACTGAAAAAAAAGGTTGAGAAACGCTGGTATATGGTGTGGCTCTTTGTGGTACCACAGTCATTTTTTTGTGGCTCTTAGTCTCTGACTGGTTGGCCACCCCTGCACTAGGGTCTCTATTGGCGGGGTAGCCTGGTCGATAGGGTCGGACATAATTTTACTATCTACTTTTTCCGCGTTTAACTTCCTTTTAAAGCTAGGTATTGGACTGACAGTGTATGCCTCTAGATAGGGAGGTGGCTGCCGTCTGCGCTCCGGGCGATCTAGCTTAGGAGAACCGTTTGTGGAGTGTTCATCATCGGCCATGTCAATATTAATATTATACTAATATTACGCTAATTCTTATCCGGGGCTCGAAGGACCAATTGTAACTGAGGGGTACAATTCCCTGACTGTATTAATCAAGTATGGTATCATTAAACCACTACCGTCTTATGTACATTATACTGGCCATACTGGCCTGTGTTGAGAGCATGATGCCTACCCCCTGCGTGTGTGGGACGCCTTCTTCTTCATGTCCGGAGTACAGTATCTGTTTTCCGGATGCAAATCTGCTCTCTCCTGAACCTATCCATCGTGTTTAATTTAAACCTAGGATGTGTAAGCCATAGCTTTGCATCTCCTTTGCGATGTTGGCAGCTTTCCCTGCCATACATGGTGCGCAAGTTCCATGTTCCAATCTTTGTAGGTTTCCTGGTTGGGAGGACATTCAATCTCCTAGCTTCCCAGAGGCTTTGGCTAGCAGACGTCATATTTTCCATTTCGGATTCACCACCCGGAGACCTTGCGCTCAAGTTATCTGTCAGTGTTTTCATAATCAAAGGTTAAACCTCTGAGCGGGGGATTGGCCTACCCAGAGGTGCTTTTTTGTCAGGGTAGTGCTCTCTTAGCCCTTTGCCCTCTCAGGCCCACCGGGCAGTGGTTGAACCATTCTTCGTCTGTTCCCTCACCTGAGACCAGTTTGCCATGGGTGACCCTACCAGGAGCTCCAGACAACATAGCTCTCAGGATCCTAAGGACACGCAAACCTCTCCACCGCGATAAGGTGATGGTTCCAGGAGAAGTGAGAACTGAGTTAGCCGGATATTTTCAGGATAACTTGACTTAAGCTAGACCTTTCCGTTCCTCGAAGTGCGATTGTCTAAATCACTATGGCAACAGATCAGAAAGTTTGAACCTGGTCCAGTGCAGGGTTTAGTTCAGTTAGCTCGATAAACTGGCCACGCCCTCGCAAAGAAATGCCAGCTCCCTTCCTGAAATAATCTTCACAGTCTAGATCCCATTATACCATTCTGAATTATGTTTTTGTGCTTTGTTTTTCTAGAGGGGGCTTTTGAAATGTAAAATAATATACCTAAAATGCTGATAATAAATAGAATAGAATAGAATAGACTTTTAATTGTCATTGCACAGTATACAATGAAATTTCAGGGGAGCTCCCACAGACCGTAGTACAATATATACATACATGAACACATAACACATATAACACTGTACATAACAGAATATTTTAAATAATAAAGTGCATGATGAGTAGTAACAGTGATTATCAAGTCCAGGTAAGTGCATGGTGCACGTCATGGTGCACGTGCAAATCATATTCAGCCTATGGATTTACTTTGTCCTAAATAATGCACGTCATATATACGGCGCTCGGAGTCGCGATACACACTATGTGGTTATTTTAATAAGGGAGCATTGCAAATGTGAATCCCGCAGGGATGTTTTTAATGAATGAAACCTATCGGGCGTTTGGCTCTGATTAGTTTCATATTCTCCGCTTAACGGAGCGCCCGGATTGTGTTTCATTCAAACATAAATTGAAGCGTCTTTATGCATGGATTGTGGGTGTGAATTACGACGAATCTGAATATGTGGATTGTTGAATTGTATCACTGTCACTCACACGTTATTGTGATATTGTAACTGGGATTAAAATGTTTGAGGAGATGCGCTCTTTGACGGATTTGATGACGTGGACGTGATTTGTGAAAATAAAAGCAATTGCAAGTGTAACTGAGGGGTACAATTCCCTGACTGTATTAATCAAGTATGGTATCATTAAACCACTACCGTCTTATGTACATTATACTGGCCATACCGTACACGAGTATATGATGATAACACCTCCACAATGATACGGTTTCCACACAAAGTTGTCTTTAAGTATTTATTACAGCAAAAGGTACATAATATACTTCTCTAATTACTTTGGATGCTCTTGTAAGGCAAAGGAATGCGTAGGCAAATCAATAATGAATGTCCATTCTCTGGTTACGCATGAGATAATAATACAACTTGAATATTAGGAATTATATCTAGGGGATACTGGTAGGGGGATTCCTACCGGTTGTAAGCCAGCAGGGGGAGGCAATGCTCTAATGCAAGGTCTGGTTCCACGGGGACTCTAATGCAAAGTCTGCTCGGGGAGGCGGTATTACTCCCTGTATCAGCGGACGAAAGGCAGCCGCTGTAATCCCAGTATGCGTGTCGCACAGGTGAAAGCCGGTCAGCCTCTCCAATAGAGACGGGCTCGAATGATGGTCCTCACGGTAGATCCCACAGCAGTGGGTGCAGACGATTCTCCTCCGCTCCAACAGCCTGGTCAAAGCAATAAGAATAATAATCCAGCCGGAGAGGGGCTCTGCAATCACCGGTGTAGATCCTCCGGTGCGCGGCGCTTCACACCAACCAAGTCGAACTTGACGTTATTCAACTAAGCTATGATACTTTACTATCCTATTCGCACGCGGCTATAAGTGCTCTATTTAGACACACAATTGCTCACTTCACTTGGTCTTTGACTCGTAATGAAGGCTTACTAGTAAGGAGCGAACGATACGTTGAACAAACGTATTAGGATAAAACAAGACTCTATTTTGGGGCAATACGGGCCCTACTTCACCGCACGTTGCATAGTGGGTGAGGCTTCACTTGGGTAACTCGAACTCGAACTGAACGGACTGCGGACTGAACTGAACTACTTCTGTATTCACCTGCGCCATATTTATATGTACGGGGAATAAACTAGTACCAGCCTCCTCTCTGTCTCGTAGTCCTGGGCAGAGCCGGGCATGTACAGACAAGCCTTGACGGTAGCTTTGAACTCGACTCTGGGGGTAAGACACTGGCGCTGGTGGCACGCTATCCAATAAGAGAACGAAATATTATGGTCTGTAGGCTACTAGGTTAAAGGGATATTCCGTGTATATGTACAAAGAATACACAAGGGATATCAAACGATATACAAATATTATGCAATATATATCAATCAATAAATACATATATTCGGTTTAATCTGACCCTTTGTAACAGCAAGCCTTTGACATTTTGATGAATGAATTTGAGAAAATGCATTTATCTGTTCAAGCACTGTTATCTGATGATGAACAAGAAGGTGATTAACATGACTGGTGTCACTGGTATAAACCAAAGGTTAATCAATTCAATGCATGTATGGATGATATCTGAAACAGATTAAAACCTGATTAATAGTGAAACTGCAAGCCACATTGATGTGGCATAATTGCTAAATGTGTTTAGTCCCTTGTTTCAGCCGAATCGGGGTTTAACATGATTTGTGGAGCTCCCTCTGGTATTGTGGTCGTGGCATTCAATGACCTTTGGGAAGTATTTTGACATGTACATGGGTACCTTAGTGGTGTAGTGTATCTTGTAGACCAGGCCCATTGCAAATGGCTGTACTCTGTCATCTACTCTAAGCCATCCTAGGTTGTCAAAGTGGGCAGGGGTGAGGTGGATTTTAGGAGTGAGGTTAAGCAGTAGTCTGACCAGTTTGTTTTGTGATGTTTGTAATCTTGTTTTTAGCGCCTTTGAGGTGCTTTGGTACCATGAGGTGCAAGCATAGTCGTAGTACCCTTGAATGAGTGCTCCTGTTAGAGTCTTCAGGGTATTCTTGTTTACCAGAGAGGATATCCGGTACAAGAATCTGGTAAGTTTGTTGGTTGACTTTTTTTATTGCATTGGATGCCATTTTGTCACATGAAAGATTTGCCTCTAGGATGGAACCCAGGTATGTAATTTCATCTTTCCTTGTCACAATATTGTCACCCACTGTAACTGAGAAGCCGTTGGTCTTGCTGAGTTTGTTATTTGATCTGAAGAGAATGGACTCTGTTTTACCCAGGTGTAATGATAGTTTATCAGCTAGCCAGGTGCAGATTCTGCCAAGTTCCGAGCTGAGGGTTTTTTCAACCTGTAACTTGTTCTTGTCAGAGACCAGCAGGGATGAGTCGTCCGCGAACAGGAACAAGTTGCAGTCACAAGCTGACGACATGCCATTTGCATAAATTAGGAACAGTAACGGTCCTAGTATGCTTCCTTGTGGAACACCACAGCTCACTGGGAGGGGAGGGGGATAGAGTACTGTTTACCTCCACCATCTGTTCTCTCCCCTCCAGGTAGGATTGCATCCAGCTCACTGATAAACTATCAAAACCAATTGATTTTAGCTTGTCAATCAGAATGGAGTGATTGACAGTGTCAAAGGCCTTTTGTAGGTCCAGCATGACCATGCCACAGTATTTGCCTGCGTCCACCTCTTGTCCCCACCCTCCGGAGCCACATACCCCTTCTAGTCTGGAATCAGATCCTACAGCGGAATTCTCCCTTACCCTGTCTCCAAAATGCTGAGGAGTAGTAATTCTCCCACCTGGGACACCCTGTACTGTAAATGAACCATGTGCGCCCTCTGCCTGTCAGCTGGTGAATAGCCATTACCTGCTGCATGACCTCCTGACCTACACAGTGTACCCTAACCTTAACCACTCTCATAATCCTATCCCTAACCACTCCCTAAAATGTTTAAATACATGTAAACATATACAGGGCTTGCAGGCCCCATGGGTGCATTTAGTCTCCTGATGCTGGGCGATGGGAATGTGGAAGTTGTTGATATCACAGAGAAGATTTTCACCTTTTAGGTGACTGTAGTTGCAATTGCTGGGATTAGATCAACCCAACCAGTTGCTGGGATTAGATCATCCCAACCAGTTGCTGGGATTAGATCAACCCAACCAGTTTTCAGATTCAGATTATTTTATTGTCACGTCGTTCAGTACCTTACAGCAAAAATAGTGAAATTCACTTTGTTGAGGTTCCTCGGCCATAGCAGCATCCAATATAATATAAATGAAATAAAATTGGCATAGAATCAAAATAAAATAAGATAAAATAACAGCAAGATGACTATATACAGTTCTAAATAAGTGTGCAGTGCAGATAACAGGATGTAGATATTATACTATATCAAATTTAAATAACAAAAAGGCTATGTACAGTTCCAACAAGAAAAGTATGTTATGTGATGTGCAATGAGCAATGTGCAATAATTAGCTGTGGGTAAAATGCAATGTGCAATACAGTTTGTAGGTTACAGTTTATTAAAGTGACTATTAGATGTAGGCCTGTGTTTCTGGGGGATTTCTAGCGTATTTCTATACAAACATTGTGAGTCTGAGATTCTAAATTCTGACAAACGAATCCTTATGGAAACAAACAGAACAAATGTTGTCAATGCTCAGAATTTCCAAAAAACCGTGTCTCAACAAAGAACACCACTTATACATTTTCTTTGGGACGTGGTCTGTGGAATTTGAACGTCACACTTCCACTGTAAACAATACAATTGATGTTACATGAGCGGCCCTTGAAAAGGCTCTATGGCAGACGTGCCCCCTTTTAACCCTTGATTAATTGCTCATTTTAAATGGTTGTTTTACCTTCTGTTTTAATGTGACTCTTTTTATTGTGCTGCATTAGTCTGTCTCACCATGCTCATTATATTTGATTAGCTTTTATCTAATTCATTACTTCATTATCACTATTGTTATTTATTGTTGTTTTATTCCTATTTAAATTATTGTGTTGGCATTTATTTGATTGATGTATATGATTTATATGTTAAGCAATTACTTTAGAGGGCATAATAACCATAATTAAGCACCTATTGAGGAATTTGATGTTAAACTATTGATTATCGTTACTCAAGTCTCAGACCTGATGACCTGAAATCCTTCCAGAATTGCTTCTACCTTCACTTAAACCTAATGACACATTCACTAAAGACCTATCCATCGGTTTACCTCCAATTAAAAAAGTGAAAACCATCAGGTGAATAATATTTGTTCTGTTTCATTAGGGGCTCTGCTTGGCATCACTACTGCACTTCCTCGCGTACGTGCACGCGCACTGAATAAATTCCACAAATGTACCTTTAATACCAGTATTAGTCTGACCACACCCCTCATCAGCTTACCTTCATAAGCAGGTGTGTGGTCACCTGCTCTCCTCCTTCTCGCTTTCACCACAAGGAAGTGCCTCGGTAGTACCCCACTTGACGTGTTGTTAGTTGACGTGGAGAAAAATTTTGTTTACAAGGAAGGAGATACGTTGACATCATATCTTTATTTTCTCTCTCACTATTTTCGAGAAAATACGGCGATATTGTCTTCGTACTGGAGTGTCTAGAAGATGATGATCATTCTAAAAACCCTCCACCGGTTTTCGTATTGGGAGCACGCCGCTGCATGCTTCTCAACTGCAGTTCCTTGCTGTGTTTGTTGGGGTGAAACCTGTCAGGCCACAGCTGAACTGTCGGACATGCCGCTGTTGTGAGAAGCGGTGCGTTCCAGGTTGGGTGAGTAGTGTTTGCTGGCAGGCTCCACTTGTCTGTTAGTGCTATGGGGGCTACTTGACAATGTTTATGGAAACCGGCCCCAGGCTAGGGTCCTTTGTTCAGCCACCTAGGCGACAGAAGGCCTTGGTCTGAAGACCATTATAGTTTTAACTAGTGGGCCGCGACCATTAACACTGGTGATCCCTGTGTGTTTTGGACGAGTGGATTCTCTCTGTCACCGTGTTAAGGCCCCATCTTTCATATCCAAATGAGAGTATTCCTTCACGAGGGGATATGTGCATGGATGTGCGATAGCGGCAGATCCATGTTCAAAGTCAGCTACACAGGCCAGTTGGTATTGTGCTGATTCCGTCGGGTGTTGGTAAAATCACCGTTGTGAAGCGGTGTTGACATCTTGTTTTCTCTTTTCTCTTAAAAAGTGAGGAGAGGTTCAGAACGGCGGTCTGTCTGGGTGAGTGTTATGTCATTGTTTACAGGTTCAGTTGATAGCTGCTTAGCTTACGGTTAGCCAGTCAGCTGTTAACTGCTGCGTTAGCCTGCTGGGATCGCTGCATGGCCTGCTCAGGTTGGGCCTACTGTTAGCCATCAGCTGTTAGCTGCGGTGCTAGCATGTCGTGATCGCTAGGTAACGTTAGCTTGCTGCTATAGGCCATGGCCTGGCGCGGGGTAGCTTAGCTTCTCGCGCGCCGCCGTGAGCTCGCTTCTGGTCGCGTGCGTCGTTAGCTCGGCGTCTCGCGAGCAGGAGCAGTAGCACCCGAACGGTTGGAGCGGCCGTTAGCTTGATGCTATTCTGTTGAACGTGCTTTGATTTTAACATGTTTTACACTCTTGACTACGACGTCATCCTTGACAGGGGATGTTTCGTCGACCCTGCCCTGAGCCAGGACGGCAAGGTTGCATCAACAAAGGACTGTAGTGCGGGTTGGAGCGGCGACGCTGCCCAGTTCGAACAACACAGGAGCGGCTGTGTTCCTACGGTGTCTGTGACTGCACTTCGCTGATCTACGTTCCGGGTAGGAACAGGTTTGACCAGACCTTATAAACACGTCTTCTGGTTTTACTTTTCTAAATGTATTGTGAATAACGATGTTTTTTCCCAAAACGTGTGTTGCTGCAATGCATTTGGGATACGGCGCGGGTTATGTGTGAGCTGTTTTTGTCACTGGCAGTTAGCTTCTCCGTGCAAATCGGGATGTAATGATCTGGTTGTTGTGTGAGAAACATCATGGTGTTTATATGTACCGTGTACTCACAACTAAGGTAACTAACCTATGAAGCTATGCTTCGTGACAAGTGAGTGAAAGAATGTTCTTTTCTCAGCCTGTGATGACAATGAACAGTGTGTTCACATATTAACAGGGTTTCCTGTTTTTAACTGGCCGTATTGAGGGTAAAATAAGAGGATTGTGTTTCCCCCCGGTTCCCTGGGGACTTTTTCATCCTCCTATCAGACATGTTTGTGCACTAATTGTGTCTTTTGTGTGGTAGGGATGCGATGTAACCCTTAGCTTGATTGCTGAGGTTGTGCTAAAACTGCTGGAGAAACTTTATTTTCCTAAACGAAAAGATTGTTTGGTCGCTGTCGTGTGTGCTTAGCAAGGCCTGTGGCCGATACTAATCGAGAATGATGTATTCTCTCATTGTGAAAAACGGCGTTCCTCTGTTGAGTGTTTTTTTGCCATTTTTTGTAGGTGATGATGGGTTGTGTGTGTCATGTGACCTACAACTGGGTTGGACTGGCCACAGAAGCACATGTGTATGTTGGACCGGGGCTCTTAGAGCCCTCTCTATTCTGTGTTTTTCCTTAGTAAAAATCAGATAGCAGGTTAGCTCATGCGCTGTGTGGAGCTGTCAAACGCTTCATAGAGCTGACTATGACTGTGTCATATTCTCTTTTTGTCATTACATCGTATCATGGGTGTGGGGTCGTAAAGGGGTGAACTGGTAACCTTTCCTCTCCCCCTTGTTTCTGTCGGTCAGGGGTACACCCCCTGTCCTTCAAGGTTCCCGTCACGTGGCGGTTCGGCACGTTACGGGGGGGGGGAGGGAGTTTCCTGGTCCCACGGCCTGGTATATTGGGCGTGTGCACCGCAGGAATTCCCCCGCCATAGAGTACGTCACCGTGCGCGTCTCTGTTGGTAGGACTTCCGTGTGCTGTTCAGGTCCATGTGATGGATCTGTTTCAGGGGGGTGGTCAGGGCTCCTCCTCACCAAGCGCCTATTCGGGCCTTCTGTGAGTTCGGACTCCTTCTTCCATGTGAGGGAGCCTCCATCAGAGTACAGAGCCTTCCTCCTCAGATTGTCAAAGTGAGTGGACCCTCTAGAAGGGTCCTATTCTATTGTATATGTATTCGATTCATTTCGATTATTGAGTGTGTATGGGTTCAGTGCCTCTTCCCCGGAGAGCCCTAAAACCAATTTTTTACATGGCTCAAGGTGCAATATATTCTTTTCAATCTGTACAGCTCGCGTGGGAAGTCTCTTTGGGGATCCCAGTCTCCTTCCTATGGGGGGGTGGTGGGATGTAAAAATGTGAAAAAATTTTACCCCTGGCTGTGTAGACTGGGATACATACTGTTGATTCTGTACCCGAAAAAAACTAAAACAAAAGGCTGGCTGCCACAAAACAGTCACATCTAGAGACCTCAAAACCTACTCTAGCGAGGCCTTCAACCTTGAACTGGAGAGTCTGGACTGGTCAGATGAACTCAATGGTACACTGGTTGACGAAACATGGCTTGGTTTCAAAACCAAATTCTCAGCAATACTAAACGACATGGCCCCCCTAAGAACCACCAGGGTAAAAAATCGCGCTGAGCCGTGGATGCACTCCGAAATACTGGCCGCTATGAAAACCAGAGACAAAAAATGCTCTGAGTTTCGTAAAAGTCAGTCAAAGCTTACTAAAAGCACGAGCAGTGAACTCCAAGCCCACGTGACTGAACTCAAACTAGAAAGAAACAGACTAAGAAACGACGTAAACTCCATGATCAAAACTGCAAAAAAGAATTTCATCAATGACAAAACTGAGGAAAACAAAAACAAACCACGTGAACTTTGGAAATTACTCAATAATCAACTAGGATGCAGTAAAAAACTTAAAACCAGATTCTCAAACATAAACATAAAAACGGACAACACGCTCATCACAGACAAGCTGGATGTAGCCAATTACTTAAACATTTTCTTCACAAACATAGCCACAACACTGGTAAACAAACTACCCTCCCACTCAGGGCTTTATGGGGTAGAACACATAGTAGCTTACTACAAAAACCTAGGGGTCCGCAAGGACGACTTCAAGCTGGAAATGGTAACAACAGATGAGGTACTCAATAAACTGAGCGCCCTCCAACCTAACAAGGCCACTGGCCATGACAACATCCCCTCCAAATTCCTCAGAGACTCAGTTTTGGCCATCACACCAATCATCACACACATAATAAACCTCTCCATAAAACAGGGACACGTCCCCAAGGACTTCAAAATTGCGAGGGTGACCCCTCTGCACAAAAAGGGCAGCAAATTAGACCCAGGCAACTACCGCCCTGTTTCTATTCTCACCTCCATCTCGAAAGTCATGGAAAAAATAGTCTACGAACAGGTCGAAAAGTACCTAGCGGAAAAAAATCTAATCTACGAATTCCAATCTGGCTTCAGAACATCCCACTCCACTGACACATGCCTTCTCTATTTGAATGACCACATCAAACAAGAGGTGGACGCAGGCAAATACTGCGGCATGGTCATGCTGGACCTACAAAAGGCCTTTGACACGGTCAATCACTCCATTCTGATTGACAAGCTAAAAGCAATTGGTTTTGATAGTCTATCAGTGAGCTGGATGCAATCCTACCTTGAGGGGAGGGAACAGATGGTGGAGGTAAACGGTACCCTATCCCCCCCCTCACAGTGAGCTGTGGTGTTCCACAAGGAAGCATACTAGGACCGCTACTGTTCCTAATTTATGCAAATGACATGTCGTCAGCTTGTGACTGCAACTTGTTCCTGTTTGCGGACGACTCAGCCCTGCTGGTCTCTGACAAGAACAAGTTACAGGTTGAAAAAACCCTCAGCTCGGAACTAGGCAGAATCTGCATATGGCTCGCTGATAACAAACTATCATTACACATGGGCAAAACAGAGTCCATTCTCTTCGGTTCAAATAACAAACTCAGCAAGACCGACGGCTTCTCAGTTACAGTGGGTGACAATATTGTCACAAGGAAAGATGAAATTACCTACCTGGGTTCCATCCTAGAGGCTAATCTCTCCTGTGACAAAATGGCATCCAATGTAATAAAAAAAGTCAACCAACGAACTCGATTCTTGTACCGGATCTCCTCCCTGGTAAACAAGAACACCCTGAAGACTCTGGCAGGAGCACTCATTCAGGGGTACTACGACTATGCTTGCACCTCATGGTACCAAAGCACCTCAAAGGCGCTAAAAACAAAATTACAAACATCTCAAAACAAACTGGTCAGACTACTGCTTGACCTTACTCCTAGAACCCACCTCACCCCTGCCCACTTTGACAACCTAGGATGGCTTAGAGTAGACGACAGAGTACAACAACTTGCAATGGGCCTGGTCTACAAGATACACTACACGACCAAGGTACCCATGTACATGTCAAAATACTTCCCAAAGGTCAGTGAATACCACGATCACAACACCAGAGGGAGCTCCACAAATCATGTTAAACCCAGATTCGGCTCAAATAAGGGACTAAACACGTTTCGCAATTATGCCACATCAATGTGGAACGCCCTACCCAAAGCTGTAAAGGAATGTGGATCACTACCCACTTTCAAAACCTCTCTCAAGGGACACCTACGGGAGACTGCAATTCAACACTGGCCCCTGTAAATATCCTAACCCAACCCCCTCCAATGTACAGTCATTTACCTAGTATGGTTTTGTCAATAGTTCAATGTACAATTGTGTTTGTTTGTACAGTGTCTCTCCCCCCCCCCCCCTCAATGTACAGTGTTATTTGTTTATACAGTGTGCCCCCCGCCCCCCCCCCCCCCCCCCCAACCACCTCCAATGTAAATTACCCAGTATGGTTGTCAATATCCCAATGTACCCAACCCCCCCCACCCAACCTCCTCCAATGTACAGTTTCTACGTCAAATGTATATACTCCCTTTTCTTGACTCCTTCTGTATCACAAACAGTACTGTATTTGCAAATCTGGTATGTCATAAATGTATAGATGTAGCAGTACTGACTATCTGTATGTCATGTATGTCATATATGTCTATATGAATTGAAAATGGGGGACCCTGATGGAAACAAGACAAACGTCTTTCTCAGGTCTGCATCCCCTTAACAATTGTATGTATTGAGCCGTACTGTATTGTACCCATTCTGCAATCTGTTAAATAAAGTTTTCATTCATTCATTCATTGATGCTTCCTTCTTTTCTATTCAAAAAGTTTTGGAGTTAGGGAGTGTCACACCCCTCTTGTCGTTCCCCTGGGCGCCTTGGGGATTCAATGACAGGTCTAAATAGCCTGTGCATTGATGGGGGTGTGTCCCGACGCACGTATAGTGCTAGCTCGCTGTAAACAGGCGACTGACTGGCACGCCTTGGTTGCTTGTGGTTGAAACGGCGTTTTTATAAAGCAACTGAGATGGGGGTTTTTCCTCTTCCGACGACCAACTCCCACGACCTGGGTTGGTTTTTCGACGGATTCTCGTTCATGTCTGGGGGATGATGACGGAATGGATCTGAACATATGTAGAGGGGTCTCACGCCCTTGGGGTGGGCCACCAGGCGCGGTTCGGCCGAACGTCTGGGTGGCGCCTTCTTCTTCATGTTAAGATCGACACGCATATCTGCCCTTTCTCCTGGAGTTGGCATGTCGGCGTGGTTAGGGCACGGGACTGGTTCTGGTCACGCTGGACCGGATCAGTTGAACCCGTTGGGGCTGGTTCTCCATTATTTTTCGCTCCTCTCTCACGCATGGCGAAGAGGGGCCTGTTGGGGGTGGTCTTTGACCTCCTCTGGTGACCCTGTGCTTCCCGTATCGCCAGGCCCGGTCCGAGGTAATGTTCGTCGACCCGTAGGCCTGGGTTAACCCTTTTTTGGAAACTGAGACACTTGTACTGCGGTATAGCCGGTGTATACCCGCAGGTGTGTTTTGGAGTTTTTTCTTGAGGGGTTATAGGAACAACCACCGCATTGGGTAACACCAAGGTGGTTGATTCCCTGGTGTGTTGGAGCAGTGTCAACTCCCGGGTTACCCGGTTGAGGGTGCCCCTGCACGTTCATGACGTCTGCCAATCGTGTCAGCCTTCTCTGCCTCAACCCCTCTGGGTGGGGGTTTTTAAATGGAGGCTTGGTCATGCAACAACGCCAGCATACGCCCCTTCCGCCGGGGCAGCTGTGTTCAGCTGTCCCCTCTGGCGCCTGTCTCGTCCGCAGTCTCCAGGCTAGGGTTAACAGCCTGTTGCCTGGTTTTTCCCCGGTGCGCTGCCTGCTTCCGTTGGTTAACCTTTTTGTGTGCTTACGGCCATGCTGACTGTCTGTTCTGCAGGGTCAGTGTGCCAGGCGGTGTACTATTGGGGGGACAGGGCCCGCTCGGCTTACGGCCGTACCGACCTGAACACGCCCGATCTCGTCCGATCTCGGAAGCTAAGCAGGTTCTGGCCTGGTTAGTACTTGGTTGGGATACCGCCTGGGAATACCAGGTGCAGTAACTGAGGGGCCTTTGTCCGAATACGCTGGCGATGTGGGGGGCGGGGCACTACGTGCCCACCTGGTGGGGTCTTGATGCTGGCATCATGGACTTCTCCGGGCCCCCGTTCCAGGGAGTCCAGTCCTTTTGGTGGGTCTGGGTCTTCCTTCGCGCTCCGCTGCTACGGCCTTGCCACGGGGTTGGGTTTTTGCCCTTGACCCCGTGATTCTGGGGGCAGTAACGAGGTTGTTCCTCCGTTCGTTCCCGGGTGGCATGCGGGTTGTGCGTGTGTGTAGTCGTGGGGTCAAGCCACGGTCTGCTCACCCTGTGCGTTGAGTTGCTTGAGTGCCTCTTCGCACGGTCGGGTCCGTCGCCTTCCCGTGAAGCCCCTAATAGGGGGGATACCCTCCATTAGGGGGGGTCGGGGGGGCTCGGCCCTCCCTGTTCTGATGGTTTTGGGGGGCTGTCAGCGGGGTGTATTTGTCAGCCAGCGGCTCCGCTTGGCCTCCCCTTGTGCAGTAGTGATGCCAAGCAGAGCCCCTAATGAAACAGAACGTTAGGTTATGACTATAACCAAGTTCTGTGAATTACGGGTGACGCTTGGCATCAGACGGCCGCTGCAGCCCTTGACCTCACCTTGTGGTGAAAGCTTGGGAAGGAGGAGAGCAGGTGACCACACACCTGCTTATGAAGGTAAGCTGATGAGGGGTGTGGTCAGACTAATACTGGTATTAAAGGTACATTTGTGGAATTTATTCAGTGCGCGTGCACGTACGCGAGGAAGTGCAGTAGTGATGCCAAGCGTCACCCCTAATTCACAGAACTTGGTTATAGTCATAACCTAACGTTCTATATACTTTGTTAACATTTAGTTCCTCATTAGGTCCAAGGTACTTTATTATTTATAAAGGTAAGGTGTTACATGCTCCACTCGATAGGAGTTAACTCGACCTGGAATATGACCTCTCCTGGATATCTGTATACATCACTGGCATTGGGCTTTCCCCCAGATTTTAATATTGATCATTGAAAACGGGAAGAATGGCTTCTCATTTACCTGGGCACACAATTAAATATTAGTACCTGGCTCTACTTTTTCACATGTACTGTATATGCGTTAGTATCAGCATATTTAAACAGTGTTTCTGTTAGTTAGTGGTGGTGACTAGTGCTCTCCACTCAGAGCAGACAATATTGATGGTTGACTCTTATGAACTGCTGTACATTTGATTGCTAAAGATTGAAAATGTGGGAAAGTGCTGTATCGTTTTAAATCAAGAAGTTTCTTCCATTCAATCACATAATACGATCTTTTCTATGGTGCGACGGGGGGGGGTTCCTCTGCGGGGGAGAAACACACGCTTGGTGACGGAACACAGCGTGAGGAGAGCGTTTATGGGGGTGAACACTAGGAAAGCTGCAGGCCCAGATGAGATAACAGGACGAATACTTAAGTCCTGTGCTAACCAGTGTTCACCATTATTCAACCTAAAGTACTTGAGGAATTGTACTTCGTTACAATACTTAAGTACTGTTTTGGGGGATTTGTACTTTACTCGAGTATTATTAGGTTTGTATACTTTGTACTTTTACTCCATTACATTTCAGAGAAAAAATACATACTTTTTACTCCTTACATTTAAAATGCAGACCTACAAAGCACAAATCTCGCAGGTCCAACCATTTTAATTAGTATATTTGAATTGTTTATCTCGCCAAACTAACGTTAACGTTATTAATCCTGCGACCGCAGGTAAACAGCCAATCAAATCCCCATCAATGTAAAATGAACCCGCCCATACCCATGCTGATTGGTCCTTGAGCAAGACTAGAAAGCGGGGATCTTTGATTAAACACCTGTTATCAGAAGAATAGACAGTCAGAGTGACAAGCCATAGAAGATGGCCACAATGAGTGATGAAGAGGACGAAACGGTCGGCGACAGCGTGGACGGACAAGACGGGCATCCATGGCCCTATCTACATAAAAAATACATAGTTCAAGGACTCCAACCTTATAGTGTTGTTGAGTTGCCATCATTCAAAAACCTGATAAATGGTTTGCGACCAAGCACTAACGTCATTACGAGGCCCACTGGCCGCTCGAAGATCAGCAAAGCTGCTCAAACCATGAAGTCACTGCTGCTATGAGTGAAGTTGAATGGATTGCGACAACAACAGATTGCTGGACAGCCAGACTAAGAAGTTTCATTGGGGTAACCGCTCACTGTATCGACACTGAAAGCTTTGAAAGGCGTTCTGTTGCACTTGCTGCAGAAGAATGAAGGGCTCCCATACTTTCAATGTTTTGGCCAGTGCCTTAAACGACATTCACTTGGAGTACAAAATCCGCATTATGCTGTGGTTAATATTGTGATATTATTCAGTGTACTCCAGTATTCTGTCTTTAATATTGTGATATTATTCAGGGTACTCCAGTATTCTGTCTTTAATATTGTGATATTATTCAGTGTACTCCAGTATTCTGTCTTTAATATTGTGATATTATTCAGGGTACTCCAGTATTCTGCCTTTAATATTGTGATATTATTCAGGACAATCCAGTATGCTGTGGTTAATATTGTGATATTATTCAGGATACACCATTCTGTTTTTAATATTGTCATATTATTCAGGATACTACAGTATTCGGTCTTTAATATTGTGATATTATTCATGCTGTGATGTGAATGCCGTCCATGTTAGTTTACCTTCAATGGAGAAGTGCATAATTTTAATGCAAAAAAGTGTCCTCTGTTCTTTAATTTCAGCATTGTCTATCGCAGAACACATTCCATTGTGGGCCAAGTGTATGCTTGGTTTCTTTCCAGCCTTGCCTAAACACCAGCTGATGATTTCACTAATTGGCTCACCTCTTCAACTAACTGGTGCAATGTGTAGTTAAAATAAAGACTTGGCCCACGATGGAATGAGTTTGAGACCCCTGGTCTATCCCTTTCAAAAAAATATTTACTTTTACTTTTTAGTACTGAAGTACATTTAAAAGTAGGACTTTTTTACTTTTACTCACGTGTGTTTTTAGCCAGATACTTTGACTTTTACTTGAGTCAGATTTTGAGACAGTACCCATACTTCCACTTAAGTATAATTTCTGGGTACTTTTTACACCCCTGAACCTATCCCTGGCTGAGTCCGTGGTCCCTGCCTGCTTCAAGGTGTCCACTATAATCCCTGTACCAAAAAACTCCTCCCCAGCAGGCCTAAATTACTACAGACCAGTGGCACTCACCTCTGTGGTCATGAAATGCTTTGAGAGGCTGGTCAAGGATTACATCAAATCAAAATCAAATCAAATTTATTTGTAAGGCCCGACAACACACGTTATATATTCGTATCTGGCTTATCGCGTCCCGCTCTTAAAGCCTATCGAGATACCCCTTATCTCCTGTACCTATTGTACTCCATCACGAAAACAACTTGTACACCCACACCTGACCGGGTCCCGCATCTATGGAGGCGTAGCCTATAAGACCATGACCATGGTCACCAACATACCCTTCCTCTATTTTCGTTCCATCATATTGGATGCAGTGCACCTTATGTAACTAGTAGTATGAAAAAGATTGGAGGAATTGCGTAATGTTGAAAGTTTACCGGAGGTTTGCTTGCCCCTGGCATCTTCGAAGCAGGTTTCAGCGACACGACGGGCCTATGTTGATGTTTCCTCATCTGACGACAGCAGATCGAGGGGCAGCGTACATGGTTTGGCTATCGGGACAGCTTGTACAACGGTGAGCCCTGTGTCATCAGGCACGGGTATTAGTGTTAGTAATGCTGGGTTGTTTGTTACACAACCACGTTGTGTATCGGTGCCAGGGGGGGTAGCTGTTGTGGGGGTTTTGCTGAGTCCTATTTACCTTTTTACGGGTAAATGGGTTGACAACAGGGTAGGCCGTGGCTAGGTAGCCTAGCCAGGTACGTTGCCTTTGTGTTCCGGCGGGGTCTGTTGAACGGTTTCCCCATCTGGGAGCCGATGCGTGAGCTCGGCGGTGTAGCAGTAGAGCTATACTACTGCAGGATGGGACTTAACGGCGGGTTATGGCTTAGCTGACTAGTTCCTATCCACATTGGCGTCGGGTAGTGGGGCTATGGGTCCAGCCGACATTGTAAACATGGTGCGTGTTTGAGGCGGTTGTTGATCTGGGTCCCACATCGCCTCACGCTAGGCTATAGTAGTGTAGTGGGCTACTGTTTTGTTCTGTCACACTGCTATGAGAAGGTCTGTCTATGCTACAGCTTTCTCTCCTCTCAACCATTTCATGCCGACGGTCAATCGGTGTCTATTGGGGGAGTATGCGGGGGGGGGGGGGCTTTGTTTACCTTTTTTGGTAAATGGGCTAAGCTAGGGCTGGTGTGCTGTTGTGAATATTTGAATGAATGCGGGACTAGTTTGCTCTGGTCCGCCTCCCCTTAACGTTGTGTATATGGGCTTGCTCATTCTACAGTATTTTGTGGTTTAGTTCTTTTATTCATTTAACCCCTTCATGGTGCACACCAGAGTGGAGGTTGCTGTTTGCAACCACCAATGGTGCTCCGTGTTAACATCAGTCCTTTGCTTTTGACATATTGAAACAGTGCCCCGCCCGGCCGACGCCATGGGTGGGTCGGCCTGGCGAGTGGCTGGTGGGCTGCTACAGCCTGTACCGCCACGGTATGGAATTGGCAGCGATTAGAACTGTGTTCGAATTGCTGTTTTTTCTATCAAAAAAATGGTGTCTGGTGGCGGGGCCTTGAGGGCCAGCCGACGTCGACACATCGCGCGAGGTTGTTGACGTTATTAGCTTTGACCTAGTCGCAAGCTATAACCGCTCAGGGTTCCCCTCTCCGCAGGGGATTTTGGTCTTCTGCTGGAGCGCGGGCGGTATTGTCCTAGGCCCCACACCGCCTCACACCGCGCAGCCAGAAGAAGAGAGAGCACAGCCTCGTCAGCGGCGATGATGAGGCCCTCGACAGGCGGCCATGTTTTCCCCCCGCCAGAGGTATCCTGGGTTCCTTTGGCTGCAGGCCGCGTGCCTTCGTTGAAGCGCGGGCGGCCCCACTTTTCGCTTCTCATGGGGACAGGGGCTGACACCCAGTTGATGGCTGAGCCTGGGTCTGTCCGTGAGAATGTTGTGCTGTCAAGCGGCTCCCACACCATAAGCTGTGTTGGTTGAGCGTGGTGTTACGTCTGTCAACTATAAGTATTGTCAGCAGGGGGGCTCGAAACCTTTTGAGGCACACAGTGCGGGCTTCCCCGGCCTCGCCTTCGCCAGGCCAGGTATCATGTTTGTGCCTCCCACTCCTGAAAGATTGGCAGTGGTCTCGCAGGCACGCGTGATTTGGGTGGTAGTAATATCACTGCAGGGCTACGGTGTGTAGGAACCCATGGGGTCCTCACACCTTGCATGTCCGGCTGCAGAACAACTCCTCAGCATGTTCTGGAGGGGTGTTCAGTGGGGGGGCTTTTTTCACCTAGAAAGCCCCCCGTATCAAACCGGCCCTTTCTGTCGGGGTCCCCCCTTGGGTGCGATTGCCTGGTGGGTAGTGTCAGGGTCAGATGTCCCGACACGGAACGCTCTGCTCGCGCGGGTCCAGGGTTGGCTACGCACAGCGGGTGGGACCGGGCCAACTATCTACAGTTCCTGGCGGACCTGCGCCACATGGCGGCGGGTACGTTGGGAGTGTCATCACATATGTCTACGGCAGTACCATATGTCGAGGTGGATGGAGAGAACGCTGAGGCGGGGACTTGTGTTTACACAACCCCACCCGTTTTCGGGTTTGGTAAAGACCCTATTGTCAGGGTCTCCAGCAGTGACAGCTCTGGTCAACGAGATCCAATCTCTGTGGACGAAGCAAGCCATCGTCGTGGCGTTCTCCTCCCGGTGTTCTCTGGTGCCTGAGAAATCGGGAGGGGGGGGTGTCAGACCCAGGCTGGACCTGTCCCATGGGAAGGTTCAGCATTTTTTGGATCGTCTCCTACCTGTTGAACACTGTCAGGTGGGGGTCTGGTTCTCCTCCATAGACCTGTAGGATGCGTATGCGCATCTCCGATCTTCCATCCTAGGGCTTACCTACGCTTCCTTTGCAGGGTTAGCGTATGAGTACCAGAGGCTGCCGTTCGGTTTTTCTCTGGCTCCCCGCATCTTCACCAAGTGCGTAGAGGCCGCACTGGGGCCTCTGCGTCGTCAGGGGTTACGGAGTGTATTCTGCCCTGACGACGTTCTGGTCCTTCGCGGTCAAGGTGGATCGTCAGGTCTCGTACCAGGCAGGTCCCTACCAGCCTGGGGTTTGCTGTGGACTTGTCAACACGCTCGGGAGGTTCCGTCCTAGGATGGTTACGACTGTCTCACGTCACGTTTTTCACAGACGCCTCCCTCGCTGGTGACGCGTCGGGCCAACGCAGTAGGGGGCAGCTAGCAAATCATGCTGCCTGGTCTGCGCTACGTTCAATGTGTTGGTATTGAAAGCGGTCCTTCTGGTCCTCACACGGTGTTGATCAGGACGGACATTACGACGTCAGTGTCGTATATCGACAGACAGGGAGGAGTACGCTCCCCCTGTCTGCACCAGGCGGCGGGCGGCTGGCTATGGGCGTCCTCCATCTGCGCGGCCTGAGGGCTCCCCACATCCCCGGCAGGGTGACTGTGGGTACAGGTGTACTGTCGCAGGGCGGTCCTCATCCTGACGGGTGGGGATTACGTCCGGACATAGCCAGGCAGGTCTGGGACCAATGCCGTGCCGCCTGGGATTCTTCCCCATACATCTGTTAGGTCAGTTGTTGGGACGGTACGTTGAGGGGCGCAGGTTCTTGATCCTGATGGTGATACCATCCGGGATGCGCATGCTCCCTCCACTGTCGCGCTTTACGCGGGCAGATGACGTATGTTCCAAGTGTGGTGTAAGGCGGGGGGCCGGGACCCAGTCTCCTGCCCCCTGGATGCTGTCCTTAGTTAGCTCCAGTCTCTCCTTGATAGACTGTCGGTTTCGACGGTGAGGGTATATGCAGCAGCTATATCCTCCTATCATGAGGGATTTGAGGGGATGTCTTGTTCAGCCACCCTCTTGTGAAGCGTTTCCTGCTTGGCGCTCGACGCGTTAAGCAGGTGCAACGCTCCTTGGCTCCGACTTGGGATCTTCAATTGGTCCTCGGTCGGATGTCCTTGGCCCCGTTTGAGCCGCTCGAGCAGGCGCCGTTGGAACAGCTGTCGTTCAAGACCGCGTTCTTGCTGGCCGTCACCTCCGCTGAACGCGTGGGTGTGCTTTGTGCTCTCTCGGTACGTCCAGAGTGCCTGTCTTTCGTCCGATTGCGGTGCCACTCTGCGACCTAATCCTGCTTTCATGCCTAAGAATATCCGGAGTTCCTTCCGCTCCCGGGATATTGTGGTTCAGGCGTTTCGTCCTCCTCCTCACGCTAGTGAGTTAGATGCGGGCCTTCACCTGTCATGTCCGGTCCGTGCTTGGGAATTTACCTCAGCCGTACTCAGGACCTCAGGGTCACGTTCAGCTTTTGTCTGTCACAGTGGTTATCGTGCCGGTAAGGCACTGTCGAAACAGCGCCTGTCCCATTGGTTGTGCGAGGGCATTGCCCTCTGCTACACATTGGCTGGGCAGGATCCCCCTGGGGGCGTCAGGGCGCACTCCACTCGTGGGGTGGTGCCTCTGCCGCTCTCCTGGGTGGGGCCTCGGTGGAGGCCATCTGTGCTGCAGCTTCATGGTCCTCCCCGGGCCCCTGTGTAAGGTTTTACCTCATGGACATGACCGGGGGTTCTGTCTCCCAGGCAGTTCTGGGGTCTGTGGCCTTTCCTGCTTCCCGTCCTTTGGTAGGGTAGCAGGAGTGTGTGGGTATGGGCCACAGTGTGTTAGGTCACACGTGGTTCCGCCTGTGCTGTGTGTTCAAGGGGTTCTAGTTCCCTCTTGCTCACACTCAGGTAGAGTTGACTGCGCCCTCCCTTCATTAGGAAGGATGGGGTGACAGGGCTCCCCGAACCCCTTGATGTGGGCTTACGGGTCCTCAGGGGGTACATCTGTCGGGCCTCGCGTCCGCTCTAACCCATATCTCGATAGGCTTTAAGAGCGGGACGCGATAAGCCAGATACGAATATATAACGATAGGTTATGTATATAACCTAGTTATATGAGTACTGGCTGAGCTTCCCGCTCTTAAGCGGCCCTGAGTTCCCTTTTGAGGGATCTTTTACTGGAACGGGATTTTGGCGAGGAAGGGTGTGTTGGTGACCATGGTCATGGTCTTATAGGCTACGCCTCCATAGAGGCGGGACCCGGTCAGGTGTGGGTGTACAAGTTGTTTTCGTGATGGAGTACAATAGGTACAGGAGATAAGGGGTATCTCGATAGGCTTTAAGAGCGGGACGCTCAGCCAGTACTCATATAACTAGGTTATATACATAACCTATCGTTAATGTCCCCATGGGCCGGACATGTCTTCTTTAAACAAGTCAAGAAGAAACATCACAATAAATCAAGAACAAAACCAAAACACCATGAAGTCCAAAAAATTTCTAATAAATGAATGCAACACTCCCAGACTCCCATGCGAAGGTTAGGAAAAACTCACCACAGGCAATGTGGAGGAGAGAAACCTTAGAAGGGCCGTTCAAGGGGGGGATCTCCCTTCTTAGATGTCGGTGATAATAGTGTTGCAATAAAACAGGCGAGACAGTTGGTAAGCATGCACACATATGTATAATGAAACACAGATAAGTGCATGCAATAGCAACTGAACATTTTGAAAGATTGAAAAATAGAGCTGATGGCGGATCTATTTGAGGCATGGCAGTGGCGCAGAGAGGGTCGCATCCTCCCGGTCATCATCATGGGACGTCCACCACTCCGGTCATCACCACGAGACAGCCACTCAGACAGGCTGCTTTTGTATATAAGAATTTGTTCTTAATTGCTTGCCTGGATAAATAAAGGTTAAATAATCAAAAATAAATCACCACGAGACAGCCACTCACAGGGAGATGGGACAGGCGTTAGACAGTTTGCGTGATTGTGATGGGCGGACATAGCAATAGATACATGTGGTAAGCATATGTGAATAGAATAGATATATGTATTAAGCTATGTGAATAGAATAGAAGTACTTATGTCGCGGGTGGGGGTATGTGTGTGTCTGTATGTATGTGTGTTGATGTACCTATGGGACCCTGAGAGGACGCACCCAGTGATGGTCCTGATGAGGACCTAGATGCTTACCTGGCCGTTTTAACAGGCAAGTGTAATTCCGACTGTGTTGTGGATTGGACTCTCCTATCGCAGTACTGCGCCATGCTGTCCCTTCTTCCCTCTTAGATGAGGTCCATGGAGTCCCGGTGGGAGCGTGGGGAGCCGTCCTGTGGGGATGGTGATATGTGCAGAGGCCAGTGACAGCAGGCGAGTGCGGGGCCACCAGGGGGGGATAACCTATTTGCAGTCGTACAGTCTACACATGTGGTCCCTCTTTCTTACGCAGCCGGGGTGTGCCGCTGGAGGGAGCAGGAGATGGATTGGCTGGCTGGCGTGGAGGGGCGGTGCCCGGAAGGACGGGGCGCTGTTGAAATGAGGATTCATGTTTGGCAGTAGGCAAAACAGAGTCGCACGGACGACACCAGGAATGCGGAACTGCGGAGATACGAGGACACGCTACCCTTCTCTCGTGCCTTGTTCCACGGAAGACGCTTACTGCTCCAAGCCTGCTGTGTTCACTTTCTCTCTGGGGAACGAGTGGAGCCGAAATCAAGAGAGAGACAGTGTAGCCATGCTACACGCCGTGAGTAAACACAAAGTATCGGTATATCTGCGCCGGATGAATGTACTGTTTCCTGAGCTATCAGTAAAAGGAATATATGAACTGTGCTATAAGGAACTTTGGATAATACAAACTGACATTACAATTGAAGAGAATGGAGAGCACCGCATGCTGAAATGCTGCTACTATTAACATGGGCCCGCTCGTTGGAGAGCAGTACAACGGGCGGCCATTTGACTAACAAATGAACGTAGGAGCTCGATGTGTGTAATTAACTGTGCTATTTCCTTGCCGCCAGGAGGACACTACCGCATTACCCTGGCCTGCTCTGTACTAAGAAGTACCCTATTCCCCGGTCCCAGTTGGAACGCTTTTCAGTCGGGGGCCGTGGGAGAGAGAGAGAGGGACTGGTCTTTTAGATTAGGATAATTAGTAGTTATTTATCTAGGTTTATGAACTTGTATGCTATATATATGTATTTCCTGTAATAAAGTATTTCTTATTGTTTCTTGAACATTCTCCCGTGTCTGTTTGTGGTCTTGGGGAAATTCATGTGTGGTAGGTCAGCTGAGCCCTTTGGGAAGTGTATCCGTGCGTTTGCACACTTTAACCCTAGATCTGGATACTTCCCATGGGGGTCTGGTGACACTATCACCTAAATTCTGTTGGTTGCTATATGAGTTCAGCCTCAACCATAGGCGGCGCGTGAACCGGACATTAGGGTAAAACGTGGAGCGTGCAAAATGTTTCCTTTTTTGTCAATACACACATCCACTAGGGCTAGGCTATGCGAGGCGAGCCCCACTCATTTAATATATAGTGCAAATGAAGGCATCCAATAATAGATTAACCATTGTCTTACCTTAATGCAGCAAAATGCGACGTTTCGTCTTGGCATCAATGATCTTTTCTGCTTTAACTTTGTCTGTGAGATCACTTTCAATGTGAAGCAGACTAGCGCATTGTTGTTCTTAGCCAGTTTTGGATGTGATGTGCCTCATTACTGAGAAAGACCGTTCACAACTTGAATCACAAGTTGCAGTGCTGACAGCAATGAAGGTAACGTTTTTCGTAATTTAGATCTCATCATGCTTTGAAAACAATGTACATACAGTAGCTCTAAAAAGTGTCCACGATTTGATGAACTCGGACTCTCATCATGTCCTCTTAGAGCAAGCCCTTGTTTGCCAAGATAAAACAACATACAGCCTCAGGTGATCCATAGTTATGTCCAGGGCCAGCCCGGTGCAGCTTCTAAATTACTTTGTTTATATGCCTTGGAAAAATACCGTATATCCATTTTGCTTTTTGAAATTTGACTCAAAATAGTGTGCTGGTGTTCGCTACAAAGCGATCGGCGGGCTGAAATTCGGAACGCATGAGTTTGCTTTACTCGGCCTGCGGGATCAGGATGATCATGTGAATGTACATTATTTAACCTGAGCCTATGCGTGATTGGTTACTGCCTGTACCTGGAATGTTAAACGCTGCCACCGATTGACACCTTCGTCGTTGACACCTCGGCCAGCGGGCTGCAGCACAAGACACACAATAGCCAGCAGCCTGTGCACATTATATATACATTTAAAAATTCCCAGCATAATATTTTGGGTAGGCATAGCCTAGCCTGGCCTTATATACCCGCCGCCTATGGCCTCAACCGAACTCAGTCTAAACGTCTCTTCTTTCTCTGTTATCCTCTGCCCGTCGCCGTCGGCAGATCGATGCGGGAGTATGGTATTCCTCCTCTCCCTTGGCAACACCACAACACCGTTTCCAACTAATAACGGCACTAACGTTACCACCACAGTGCTGTAGCAAAACACCTCTCTCTCCTCACTTTTATTCTCCAACTAACGGTATAACTTTGTCTCCGTTCCAATGCGCGCTGTAAGTAGCGGCGATACAAGGAGCATATACGGGCGAACAATAAAACAATAAAACACTATCAGGTCAACAGTAAATATATATCTTACAAATAAAACAATATATATATATAGAGAGAAAATACCTGTCAAACGGTAACGCAGGTGTCCTAAGGCGAGCTCAGGGAGGACAGAAAGCCCGTGATACGATGGCGCGGCTCAGGTTAGTCGCCATTGGTTTTGCTCCGCAACGATTGTGCTTACTTTTAGTCATTTTGTTTATTTTTACTACTTTGGCGGGGATGTCATACGACCGCCACTCACTTATTGACCTAAACTCCGGACTTAAAGAGGAGTTTAGAGACACTTTATGCCAAGATTGGCCACCGGAGATCAGGCGGGACAAAGACAAAGAGAAAGGCGGCGGCAAGAAGAAACATAGAGGCAGGAGAAGCGGAATCAGATTAAGGTTAAAAAGATCTGCTTACCGTCCGGCGATCCCATCCATCTTTCTGGCAAATGCACGTTCGCTAGAGGGTAAGATGGACGATTTACGGGCGAGGGTCCGATTCCAGCGAGACGTGAGGGACTGCAACATCATGTGCTTCACGGAGACATGGTTGAAACCAGCGACTCCGGACCACAGCGTCTCTCCCTCGGACTCCTTCACCGTCTTCCGAGCGGACCGTACAGAAGCCTCCGGTAAGAGCATCGGCGGGGGTGTCTGCCTCCTTACCAACAACGGCTAGGTTAGCCCAAAGGAGATCAAGATACTCTCCAGTTCATGCTCGTCGGACATGGAACATCTGGCCATTCAATGTCGCCCGTTCCACCTTCCCCGAGAGTTTACCGCGATCATCATGACTGCGGTGTACATCCCTCCCCAAGCGAACACCGCCAGGGCCCTGGCGGAGCTACAGGGACATCTCAACATCCACCAGATAAAACATCCAGACGCAGCCATGATAATAGCCGGCGATTTCAACCAGGCAAATCTGAAGAAAGTGATGCCATCCTTTTTTCAGCACATCGCCTGCTCCACCAGAGGAGGAAATACGCTGGATCATTGCTACACCCCGTTCAGAGCCGGCTACAAAGCAGTACCGGCTCCTCCATTAGCAGGGGCTACAAGCACATCTGATCATGACTCCATTTTCCTGATCCCTGCTTACAGACAGAGATCACGTGACGCCGTCGTGTCACGTGAGGTAAAGAGATGGTCCGACCAATCAGAGGCCACGCTTCAGGACGCTCTCGAGGACGTAGACTGGAGAATGTTCGAGGGAAGCGCCAGTGACGTCAGCGAGTTCGCAGATACTGTTGTTAGCTTCATAGCAACCTTAGCTGATAGTATCGTCCCCACAAAGATGGCGAGGGTGTTCCCGAACCAGAAACCATGGGTGGACAGTACTATCAGAGCAGCTCTGAAAACTCGCACCACTGCCTACAACTTGGGCAGAAAGACAGGAAACATGGAAGTGTACAAGACAACAGTCTACACTCTGCGCAAGGCTGTTAAACTTGCCAAAAGGACGTATGCTGACAAAATGGAGGCACAAATGGCACAAAATGACACAAGAGGCTTATGGCGTGGGACTGAGGACGATAACTGACTACAAAGTCAGCGCCCCCTCAATGGGGAGTGACGGCGCCTCTCTCGCGGACAAACTCAACTCCTTTTACGCACGGTTTGGTGCAAACAGTGACAACGCTAGCTCACCGGCTAGTGACGTCACTGGCGCGCCGGCTGTTGTGGAGTGGGGGGGCATCCGCGGGGGGCGGGGACGCTCTCTCATTGATGGTACACAGTGTGAGAAGAGCATTTATGCAGGTGAACACCAGAAATTCTGCTGGCCCAGATGGAATAACAGGACGCATACTTAAGTCCTGTGCTAACCAGCTAGCCCCTGTGTTCACCACCATATTTAATCGATCCCTGGCGGAGTCAGTGGTCCCTGCCTGCTTCAAGATGTCTACCATTATCCCGGTACCAAAGAAATCCTCCCCAACAGGTCTCAATGACTACAGACCGGTGGCACTCACCTCTGTGGCCATGAAATGCTTTGAGAGGCTGGGATCACATTTGTGCCTCCCACCCAATGATATGGACCCTATGCAATTTGCATACAGGCCAAACTGTCAGGATCTGAACTTTTTGGACAGTATCCTCTGGCACCATCGTGTGCTCATCGGCGGTACTACGCCGTTCTGGACAATCCTGCCACTCCTACACATGTTATCCCTGATCCACCTTTCCCTCAGTATTGCTGTCCTCCCTGTGTATCTGCCATCTGTCCTGTGTGCTCACCAGTATGTTGTATTGTGATCTAGTCTAGTGTTGTCTCAGTGTGTGTATTGGTATTCGGTCCAGTCTCTGTCTTATTCTGTAATCTGCTCCCTGTCTGTGTAGCCCCCAGCAGTGGCTCATTATCATTACCTCCTGTATATATACGTGCCGCCCCCTGTTTCCAGTGTTGCATCATTGTTTGTTGTTAGGTCATCCCGTCAGTACCCTTCCGTGCTGTGTGTATCTCCTGTTGTCAGTACCTCCCCGTGCTGTTCTGCCTACCTTTGTTTTCCCCTGTAAACGTGTGCCTGTGGCTGTGCTCAGTAAACGTATTATTATCGGAACGTCGACTCGTTGCCTCGTCTCTCTCACTCCACCTTGTCCTGCGATTTAATCCTACACCCCTCCTGAACTCCAAATCCTCACAGTATGACACAACCTAACCAGGATTCAGCGGACAACGGGAGAGACCAAGCAAGCGGCTTGCTGCTGACCATGCACCGCTTCTTCGAGAGAGATTTCCTCGCTTCATCCTCGTTCGAAAGGATGCGGCTGCACGCACTGCTCACCTGCGCAAGTGGGACTTGCAGCTGCTCGCGGAACATGAACGGCAGCTGGGACTGATTATTCGGGCGCTCTGGTCCCCTGCTCCCAGCGAAGCCACGGCTACCAGTACGCCCTCCTCCACAAGTAAGGCCTCTACTGCTACCGCAGCTGTTAGCGTTGGTCCCGCGGCCTTCACTGCCCAGGCTGTTAGCCCAGCCGTTAGCCTAGCTTCCAGAGCCAACAATGCTAGTCCCCGCTCTATTAACACTGTCCAGGCTACTAGCATAGCCATTAGCCTAGCTTCCCCAACTAGCACTGCTAGCTCTCGCTCTGTTAACACTGCCCAGACAGCCAGCTCAGGCCCTATAGCTAACAAAGCCTCTGATGCTGGGACCGCCCCGTCGGCCGGCAAGGCCCCTGTTGTTAGCTTAGCCCCTGTAGCCAATGTAGCTTTGGCAGCTACCCCCTTAGCTCTCTCAACTAACACGGGCCCCATAGCTAACAAAGCCTCTGATGCTGGGACCGCCCCGTCGGCCGGCAAGGCCCCTGTGGTTAGCCTAGCTCCCGTAGCTTGCACAAGCCCAGTAGCTAGTACAGCCCCTGTAGCCATTGTAGCTTCGGCAGCTATCCCCTTAGCTCTCTCTGCCCCCACAGCTAAGTCAAGGGTTCCTTCTGTTCGGAGGCTCAGTGTAGGCCTCGTTCTCTACCACTAGCTTACTCCCTCCTGCTACTGCTGGTGAGGCTTCTGCAACTGGCAGAACCTTTGGTGATAGAGCAGCCTCTGCAGTAGCTACCTACCTAGCTGCCCTCGCGTGCACAGGCCCTATAGCTAACGTGTAGCCTCAGATGCTGGGGCCGCCCCTTCGGCCGGCATGGCCTCCGTGGTTAGCACAGCCCCTGCCGCTAGTGTAGCCTCGGTAGCTACCGCCTCTGTCCAGTCCGCTACCGCCTCTGTCCAGTCCGCTAGAGTCCCGCCTGCTAGCGTAGCACGCACTGCTAGCACCTTAGCCCTTCCTGCTAGTATAGCATCTACAGCTAGCACCATAGCCCTCTCTGCTAGTATCACGTCCCCTACTGGTCCCGTAGCCCCCCTCTGGGACGGGTTTCATGAGACACATTCCCTCCTACAAAAATGTTTGGGCAATTATTCTCCGGCCTACAGTCTGGAGGAGCGAAAGAACACTTATCGCCTGGTGATATCCATGATGAAGCGGAGTCCTGAAAGAGCATGTGAACTCCGGGTACTGACCGGGAACATGTTTAGGGTGCTCTTCCAGGACCCCAACTCCCCAGCCGACTGCCAAGCTGCTAACCCTGGTAAGGCATCTACCACCAGCATGGCCTCTACTGTTAGCATAGCTACTACTAGTTCAGTCCCTACTGCTAGCATAGCTTCCACAGCTAGCATGGCCTCCTCTGCTGGTGAAGCCTCTACTGCCAGCTTGGCCTCGGTTGTTAGCACAGCTACTGCCAGCACCATAGCCCCGTCTGCTAGCGTAGCTCCTCCTGCTAACAAGTCACGGAGAGCTAGAAAGTCTAGGAAGGCTAGCATAGCCTCACCTGCTAGGGTACCTGCTGCTAGCACCCCAGCCCTGCCTACAAGCCCTACTGTGTGTGTAGTCCCTGCAGCTAACCAGGCCTCAACAGCTAGTACAGCCCTGTCTGATAGCGTAGCCTCTGAAGCTAACCAGGCTTCCACAGCTAGTCCAGCCCTATTTGCTAGCCTAGCCCCTGCTAGCTTACTCCAGATCGCCCATGTAGCCTCTGTAGCTGGCGCCTTAGCTCTTCCTGCTAGTATACCCTCTACAGCTAGCACATTCCCCACTGCTAGCGGACTGTCTGCAGCTAGTACTGCTCCTGCACTTAGCTTAGCCCCTGCTAGCGTACTCCAGATTGCCTATGTAGCCTCTACCACCAGCATGTCTCCCACTGCTAAGACTGCCCCTTCAGCTAGCAAGGTCAGTCTCCCCGCTGCGAGGACTGCCTCTTCAGCTAGCAAGGTCATTTTCCCTGGAGCCGCCCCGTTGGCTAACCCCACAGTCTCGTCCGCTAGAGCCCCTGCTGCTAGCCTCTTAGTCTCGTCCGCTGGAGCCCCTGCTGCTAGCACCTCAGTCTCGTCCGCTAGAGCCCCTGCTGCTAGCCTCTTAGTCTCGTCCGCTGGAGCCCCTGCTGCTAGCACCTCAGTCTCGTCCGCTAGAGCCCCTGCTGCTAGCCTCTTAGTCCTGTCCGCTAGAACTCCCGCTGCTAGCGTCTCGGTCCCGTCTGCTAGGGTTCCTACGCCTAGTCCCTCAGTTCCGCACGTTAGAGTCCCTACTGCTAGCGCCTTAGCCCCGCCGGCTGGTGTAGCCCTAGCAGCCAGCACAGGTAGCTAACCTGGTCTCTACTGTCAGTTTAGCCCCTGTTAGGGCAGCTCTAGCTGCCCCTGTTCCTCCTCCGGCTCCCGGGGAGACCCCGACGTCTGGTCCGGGTCGTGCCCCTGCTCCTGTCCCCGGGGAGTCTCCTGCCTCCGGCTCGTCGTTTGGTCCCGGCTCGTCATCTGGTCCCGGCTCCTCGTCTGGTCCCGGCTCCTCGTCTGATCCAGCCCTGCGCCATGGTCTACTCCGTGGTCTGCACCGAGGTCGATCTGCACCAGGAGAGTCGTCTGGTCCAGCCCTGCGCCGTGGTCTACGTCGTGGTCAACGCCGTGGTCAACGCAGAGGTCTGCACCGAGGTCGATCTGCACCTGGAGAGTCGTCTGGTCCAGCCCTGCACCGTGGTCTACGTCATGGTCGACGCCGTGGTCAACGCCGAGGTCTGCACCGAGGTCGATCTGCACCTGGAGAGTCGTCTGGTCCAGCCCTGCGCCGTGGTCTACGCCGTGGTCAACGCTGAGGTCTGCACCGAGGTCAATTTGCACCTGGAGAGTCGTCTGGTCCAGCCCTGCGCCGTGGTCTACGCCGTGGTCGACGCCGTGGTCAACGCCGAGGTCTGCACCGAGGTCGATCTGCACCTGGAGAGTCGTCTGGTCCAGCCCTGCGCTGTGGTCTACGCCGTGGTCGACGCCGTGGTCAATGCCGAGATCTGCACCGAGGTCAATCTGCACCTGGAGAGTCGTCTGGTCCAGCCCTGCGCCGTGGTCAATGCCGTGGTCAACGCTGAGGTCTGCGCCAGGAGGGGCTCCCATCCGGGGTCCTGCTCTGGAGTGGTCGCCCTCGCCCCTTTGTTCCGGGCCCCCTCACCGGGCCCCTGTCCCAGTGCCCGGCCTCCGCCGTTGGGCTCCTGTCCCCGTCTCCAGCCCCCCTCTCCGGGCCTCTGTCCCTGTCTCCAGCCCCCCTCACCGGGCCCCTGTCCCCGTCTCCAGCCCCCCTCACCGGGCCCCTGTCCCCGTCTCCAGCCCCCCTCATCGGTCCTCTGTCCCTGTCTCCAGCCCCCCTCTCCGGGCCTCTGTCCCTGTCTCCGGCCTCCCTCTCCGGGCCTCTGTCCCTGTCTCTAGCCCTCCTCTCCGGGCCTCTGTCTCTGTCCCCCTCTCCGGTGCCCCTGGTCCCGTGCCCTGTGCGCCCTTCTCCGGGCTCCCCTCTGGTTCTGTTCCCCGGCCCCCCTGCTGCTGTGCCCCTCCTGGGTTCTTTTTTCCGCCCCCCGGCTCCTGTTTTCCGTGTCCTCATCCCCAGTTTTTTCCCAAACTGGGGTCTCGGCCCTTCGCCCTGCCTGTTCTGGGTCGATCGTGTGGGTCGTCTGGGAGCCTCCCCTTTGGGGGGGGGGGTACTGTCAGGATCTGAACTTTTTGGACAGTATCCTCTGGCACCATCGTGTGCTCATCGGCGGTACTACGCCGTTCTGGACAATCCTGCCACTCCTACACATGTTATCCCTGATCCACCTTTCCCTCAGTATTGCTGTACTCCCTGTGTATCTGCCATCTGTCCTGTGTGCTCCCCAGTATGTTGTATTGTGATCTAGTCTAGTGTTGTCTCAGTGTGTGTATTGGTAAAGATAGATAGATAGATAGATAGATAGATAGATAGATAGATAGATAGATAGATAGATAGAAACTTTATTGCCATTTCAACACTGTTGATTGGGATTTGTCTTGGTGCCACATACAGTACAGACAATGTTAAAAACATACAATATAAAAACACAAGAATACAATATAAGAATACAATATAAAAACACAAGAATACAATCCCCACAATAAAGAGTTTTACACAAACAATTAAAAAAGAAAAAAATGCTACAGTACCTAAAATAAATTGCTCAGTGTTCCAGTTTTAAAGTGCATATTGCCTTAAAGTGCATGTTGGCTGGTGCTAGCCCTTGTTGTGCAAAGTGCCTGTACATTTGTACTCGAGTTCAGGTGACGGACAGCCTCGGGATATGTACTGTTTTTAAAACGGGATGTCCTGCACCTGAGACTTTGGAGTCTTCTGCCAGAGGGAAGGGGGTTAAAGAGGTCGTAAGCAGGGTGAGAAGGGTCCCTGATCACCTTTTCCCCTTTCCGCCGGATTTGTGTGGCATAAATGGAGGCCACAGAGGGGAGCTCACAGCCGATGATTTTTGACGCTGTGCGTACAGTTCGTTCTAAATGTCCCCTATCATGGACGGTGGTGTTTCCGTACCACACAGTCATTGAGAAGGTGAGAACACTCTCCACAGTGGCTCTATAAAAACTGAGCATCGCCTCCCTGGACACACCAAACTTTTTAAGCTGGCGCAGGGAGTGGAGCCTCTGGTGGGCTTTGCTAATTATGAGGCTGGTGTTAACTTCCCATTTTAAATGATCACATATGGTGATGCCGAGGAATTTGAAACTGTCCACCCTCTCCACCTGCTGGCCGTCTATGTACAGAGGAGGGTGGACTGCCTCCCCGCGCCGGAAGTCAACTATAATTTCCTTTGTCTTAGAGATGTTTAAAAGCAGGTCGTTCTCCTTGCACCATACAGCAAAGCTATCGACTTCAGCTCTATAGGCCGATTCATCCCCGTTCTTAATTAGTCCCACTACTGTTGTGTCATCCGCATATTTAAAAAATCAGACAGAATCAGAGTGGGAGGCACAGTCATTAGTGTATAGACAGTAGAGCAGAGGAGAGAGGACACAGCCCTGGGGGGCCCCGGTGTTCAAGGTCCTGGATCTAGAGAACAAATTACCTACTTTAACCACTTGTTCTCTGTCTGAGAGAAAATCTAGAATAAAATAGCACAGAGACTCATCAATTCCGAGCAATTTAAGTTTTTCAAATAATTAAAAAAAAAATTATTCGGTCCAGTCTCTGTCTTATTCTGTAATCTGCTCCCTGTCTGTGTAGCCCCCAGCTGTGGCTCATTATCATTACCTCCTGTATATATATGTGCCGCCCCCTGTTTCCAGTGTCGCGTCATTGTTTGTTGTTAGGTAATCCCGTCAGTACCCTTCCGTGCTGTGTGTATCTCCTGTTGTCAGTACCTCCCTGTGCTGTTCTGCCTACCTTTGTTTTTCCCTGTAAACGTGTGCCTGTTTGGCTGTGCTCAGTAAACGTATTATTATCGGAACGTCGACTCGTTGCCTCGTCTCTCTCACTCCACCTTGTCCTGCGATTGAATCCTACACCCCTCCTGAACTCCAAATCCTCACACAAACAGGTCCACTGATGATGCGGTCTCCCAAGTACACAGCACCCTCTCTCACCTAGACCGCCAGAAGGGGGGCTATGTGAGACTGTTGTTCATTGACTACAGCTCAGCGTTCAACACCATAGTCCCCACCAGACTGGTGGACAAGCTGATCGAGCTGGGTTTGAGCTCTGCTTTGAGCGCCTGGATACTGGACTTTCTGAGTGAAAGGCCCCAGGCGGTCAGGGTGGGGGGTCAGACCTCCAACACCATCACCCTGAGCATCGGGGTTGTGTTCTGAGCCCCCTGTTGTACTCACTATACACACATGACTGTGTGGCCAAGTTCAGCTCCAACTCCATAGTGAAGTTTGCGGACGACACAGTGGTGGTGGGGCTGATCTCGGACAACGACGAGAAGGCCTACCAGGAGGAGGTTGAGGTACTGGAACGCTGGTGCCAGGACAACAGCCTGCTCCTGAACATTGGTAAAACCAAGGAGCTGATCGTGGATTATAGGAGAGGACAGCAGGAGACACACACACCACTGAGGATTAACGGGGCTACCCTGGAGTGGACAGGGTGAGCAGCTTTAAGTATCTGGGGGTCCACATCGCAGAGGATCTGACATGGACAACACACATAGACTCAGTCGTAAAAAAGGCGAAGCAACGCCTCTACCACCGGAGACAGTTAAGGAAGTTCAGAGTATCTGGGAAGATACTCCAGTCCTTCTACTCCGGAGCTGTAGAGAGCATCTTGACTGGAAACATCACTGCCTGGTATGGAAACAGCACGGCACAGGACAAGAAGGCCCTACAGAGAGTGGTGCGCTCAGCCGAGCGTACCACGGGTATTGCACTACCACCCCTGCAGGTTCTATACAACAAGAGGTGCAAATCCAGAGCCTGCAGAATAATGAAAGACCCACACCACCCCAACAACAGCCTGTTCATGCTGCTCAGGTCAGGCAGACGCCTGCGAACACCAGCTGCTAGGACAGAGAGACTTCGGCTCAGCTTCTTCCCCCAAGCCATCAGAGCCCTGAACACTGAACTCTCCACACACAAGCACACATGAGCACACGCACAACAGACTCACTGTACACGCTCACACACTAGCAGCCACTTTAACATGAGCAGGCACACACTCATGCTGCACACTTATGGCCACCAAGAAGGGTCACTTTAAAAATAGTATAGTATAACCGGAGATTGTATAAATTAGTATGTACAGAAAGACACTACCAAAGGACCTAGTATGTCCTCCATGCTCTGTAAATAACTTATGTACATATACCGATATGCCCTAACATGTTACTTGTTTATTGCACAATGTTACTTGTTTATTGCACAATGTTGATTCTATTATATGTTATTTGCACATCGTTGCGGGCAAGACCACCCGCATTTCATTGTATACTTGTATGCTGTGACAAATAAATCTCTTGACGACTTGACTTGACTTGACGATACAAAAATAGTCTAAAAAGAGAGTATATACATTTGAGGGGGAAGACACTGTACATTGGAAGAGGTTGGGTAGGTGGGGTGGGGTTGGGTAGGTGGGGAAAACTGTACATTGGTGGGGGTTGGGTGGGGGGGACTGTGCATTGGAGGGGGTTGGGTTTGGACATTTAAGTTTGTGACATACAAGATATGCAAATATGGTTAGAGTTATAGCACCGCACAAGACCGTCGCAGACTACAGAGAGTGGCCCGTTCAGCCGAGCGCACAATTGGAGGGGGGCTTCCCACTCGCCAGAACATTTACAACAAGCAGTGCAGGGGTAAGGCTAAGAGAATTATCAAGGACTCCAGCCACCCAAACAACTGCCTCTTTGAACTGCTGCGGTCAGGCAAGCGATACCGGAGTCTCATGCCAAGCACAGAAAGACTCAGAAGAAGCTTCTATCCCCAGGCAATCAGGTTGCTCAATGAACAATAACACTATGCAACAACCATCAAATGCACTCACAGCACACACATCCACACGCACACACTCACTTTAAACAAACAACCCACTGCAGCACCCACTCTACACACTTTAGAACACCTAGACACACTTTATATTGGCAAAGAATTTGCACTACAACCCATACCTCAGTACACCTTACTGTAAATTATACGTAAATTGTACCTCATCCCATTTCTGCTTTGCACTATATAGTATATTGTATATTAGTATATTGCATAGTATCAATCAATCAAATTTATTTATAAAGCACATTTCACATGACGCGTGTCAACCAAAGTGCTGTACAGAGGGTAAATACACAAGATACATATAGACAACAATCACACTCCGTTTTATGGGAGGGCACACAGGCAAACACATAGAAAAACAGGGCATGAGTCAGTGAACGGGAAAGGCTAGTAGGTAGAAGTGGGTTTTGAGCCTCGATTTGAAGGCATCTATCGAGGGGGCGAGCCTAATGGAGGTGGGGATGCTGTTCCACAGTTCAGGGGCTGCGATAGCAAAGGCACGGCCTCCCCTGAGCTTGAGGTTAGACCTCCGGACTGTCAGGAGCCTCTGATCGGCTGACCTGAGGGACCTGGTGTTGGAATAGGGGGATAGGAGGTCTGAAATGTAGGAGGGTGTGTGACCATTAAGGGCTTTAAAAACAAATAGGAGAACCTTAAAATCTATCCTGTAGCGTACTGGGAGCCAATGAAGGGAGGCAAGGACAGGGGTGATGTGGTCTCTCTTGCGGGTTCCGGTCAACAGTCTGGCAGCAGCGTTTTGTACCAGTTGTAAGCGGGACAGGGAAGACTGGTTAATGCCTATATAGAGGGAGTTGCAGTAGTCTAATCTAGATGTATATATATATATATTGTATATTGTATGGTAACTCAGTTACTTCTATTCTGCATTGAACATTGTACATATGTACATACTGAACACTTGTGTCTACGTACGTGACTTCTATTTTTTACTTGCTATTTTATTTCATACTTATCTTTTTTGTCTAGCACAGTCTCTGGAACGTAACAGAAAGAAGCATTTTGTATAAAATATTAAAGAAACTTGAAACTTGAGATTTACATTGATGGAGAGACTGTTAATTAACTGGTTAGAGTTACATCAGAATCAGTAAATAAGAGGTTGAATAAAATTATATGGGATATAAACTAAATTAAATATAGCACATATATGGAACGGCTACCACAGTGTCCCACTGCGTAAATCGGATCGCCACCTCACCACCTTCATCACACCCTTCGGCCGTTGGCGCTACACCAGGGCACCACAAGGTTTCCTGTCATCAGGGGATGGCTACAACCGTCGGTTTGACGCCATCCTCTCGGACTATGAGCGCAAGGAACGTTGTGTGGATGACACCATCCACTATGACACCGACCTGGAGCAACACTGGTGGAGGACCATCGACTTCCTGACGCGTGTCGGCCGGTCGGGCATCGTGTTGAACCCGGACAAGCTTCAGTTCGCAGAGAGGTGCGTCGATTTCGCTGGCTTCAGGGTGTCGGACTCTACCATCGAACCTCTCCCGAAGTACTTGGACGCCATCCGGGACTTCCCTACACCGGGCTCCACGACGGATATCAGGAGCTGGTTCGGCCGTGTCAACCAGGTGGCTAACTACGCCCAGCTGCGTGACACGATGGCTCCATTCAAGTCGTTCCTCAGCCCACGATGTGTGTTCCTATGGTCCCCCGGTCTGGAGGAGGCCTTCTAGACGTCCAAGCAAGCCATAATTGAGGCCATCCGTGAGGGCGTGGAGATCTACGACATGCAGAAGCGTACCTGCCTCCGCCCTGACTGGTCCAAGCGTGGCGTTGGCTACTTCCTGCTCCAGCAACACTGTCACTGTGCCTCGGGCATACCAGACTGCTGTCCTGGAGGATGGAGGATCACCCTTGCTGGTTCGCGCTTCCTGTCCCCTGCGGAGCAGCGTTATGCGGCTGTCGAAGGAGAGGCCCTGGCCGGGGCCTGGGGTCTGGAACAGACGCGGTACTTCACGCAGGGGTCCGACAACCTCGTCGTGGTCACCGACCACAAGACGCTGGATGAGATAACAAACTCTTGTCTATTTAGACTCAAGCAGCGCACCCTCCCGTGGCGCTTCGACATTGTGCATCTGCCTGGCAAGAGCAACTATGCCGCTGATGCCACTTCAAGGCACCCTTCCCCCTCGGGCCCGGCGAACGGCATCTCACTGGGGCTGCCGAGCGAGCCTGAAGCGTGGAATCAGCACTCATGGCCTCCATCCGTGACGATGCATGGGAGCTCGGTGCCGTCTCTTGGCCCCTCCTTGCACGGGAGACAGCGGCTGACGAGTGCCTTGGCCATCTCCTCCGCCTCATCGAGCAGGAGGGTGGGATCGACGTCAACGACCCCGCCCTGGCGAGTCTGTCATCGGTCTGTGAGTCCGTCTACGTGCAGGACGGTGTCCTGCTCTATCGGGACCGCGTCGTGGTTCCCCCATCCCTCCGTGAGAGAGTCCTTCGGCATCTCCACGCCGCTCACCAGGGGACTTCAGCAATGGGGCAGCATGCCCGAGCAATAGCCGGCTGATGGACCCTGCGACTCGTGGTGGGCACTTCCCCACCGGCGCCTGCTGATGAGGCGACCTCTGACCTTGCCGTTCCTACGGTGTGTGAAAGACTCCCGGTGCCGCAGTCGCCGCTGCCCCAGCCTACTCTGCCGGGCCGCGTGAGGAGGCCGCCTACACGATACGAGCCCAAGTCCGGCAGCTGGATACGGGATTTAGACCGTTAATCTACTCCGGCCCATAGCTTTCCGGTCTGGGGGGGAAGAAGAGTTTATCGCCGGCCACTAGAGGGCAGCGTCTCACTACTATCTGACCGGATATGCCATGCTCCTATTCAGCATTGCCAAGCGGCCATTTTAGTTAGCGTTACTGTTTCACTCCGCCTCCAGGCAAGACGTCGTTCAACTCATTCATGTGAGATTGTTTACATTATTGTTAGTTAGTGTGTATTTACTTTATATCCTTATATATATATTTATATGTCTTTATATATATATATATATATATATATATATATATATATATATATATATATATATATATATATATATATATATGCGTTATGTTAGTGACAACATGCATGTATGTAAAACTTTGTCAGCTTATTTCGCTGTATTGTCTGTTTCAGGGTGTCCAGGCAACTACCGCCCTGTTTCTATTCTTACCTCCATCTCGAAAGTCATGGAGAAAATAGTCTACGAACAGGTCGAAAAGTACCTGGCGGAAAAAATCTAATCTACGAATTCCAATCTGGCTTCAGAACGTCCCACTCCACTGACACATGCCTCCTCTATTTGAACGACCACATCAAACAAGAGGTGGACGCGGGCAAATACTGCGGCATGGTCATGCTGGACCTACAAAAGGCCTTCGACACTGTCAATCACTCCATTCTGATTGACAAGCTAAAAGCAATTGGTTTTGATAGTTTATCAGTGAGCTGGATACAATCCTACCTGGAGGGGAGAGAACAGATGGTAGATGTTGAATGTCGGATATTGCGTATTGGCTAGACATCATAACCTGGACTATACAGTATAGAGAGAAGGAATAAAACGCTGAGAGACAGGATTCGTGTATCAAGGAAGCAACATTTTTATTTGTGAAGGTCGCTCTTATATACACACACTCAGCTGATATTAATGAGTCCATCACTCAGCTGGTGTCAATCAGTCAATCACTTTGAATGGATGACGGGAGAGCACACTCATTATTGTCAACACCCCCACTTGCTATCTACTGACCTATCTAAACTGGAGGAAAAATAATAACAAAAAAAAACAATTTAATAACAATCAGTTATTGTAACACTTTTACATTCCATTAATCAAACGAAGGCCGTCATTGATATGGTTCCTCTCCTGAGTGAAACAAGAACATAAATCATTAGATTTCATTATTTACACTGGCACTCTTTTATAACATTTTGAAATAAACAAGAAAAACAAAAATGTGACCACTTGGTCACTACTCACACTGATGTGGTTTCTCTCCCAAACATAACCTTTGTGAACCTATTTAGTTTGTCCTTAGTTGCTGGTTTGGTAAATACATCAGCCACCATTTGATCTGTGGGACAGTATCGCAAACAGATCTGTCCATTTAGTACTGTAGATCTGATAAAATGGTACTTTATGTCTATGTGTTTGCATCTTTGTCTGCGGACTGGGTTCTTAGCTAATGCTATGGTTCCCTGATTGTCCTCATGGACAATGGGTGGTGCATACTTACATGCATAGGCGCCTACGTAACGGAGCAGGCGATGCACGTGCTCCAGGACTATTGAACTTGGGGGAGCACACTTGTCTCTTTGCTCCCTCACTTTTTGATCATATGATATATCCCCCCCCAATATATAAATCTTATCTAACCATAACTACGTAATTTCAATCAAATTAATAATACGCAATGACACTTAATAGCAAGTTTTTAAGTTTCCAAAGATTGCGACACCCCCCTGCCCGATATGGTTTGATCCAGTCCCGCAGACAGAGTGGAGCCCTGCGCGCCGCTGCCTGCAGCCTCCACTCCAGGTGTAACAGTAAGCTGGTACACAGGCAGGCAGCGTGATTCGTGAACACTAGTTTAGGCACAACGCACAAGTTACAACAACAGCAGGATTTTCCACTAAGTAAGTTCAGTTGTTCAAACAAACTATTATGTTAGACATGTCTTTACTGTCGAGTGGTAGAACATCTACCACGCAATACAATAAAAGTGTTTCACGGTCCGAAATGCCATCTGGTCATACCGTAAGTCCGTAATTAATAAATAATAATAATAATATAACGTTGGCGTTAGCCGCTAGCTAACGTTGTCATATTATCTAGAATAATAATAATCTCTGTTCTCTGTTCTCCTCCATCTCTGTTCTCTGTTCAGTGTGTGAATTATGTTAATCCCACAATTACTCAACTGCACTCAATATTTAAATACCAATGCTAGTCTAAATAAATGTAGACAGACAATGTACGCATTAAAAATATAATAATAATAATAATAATAATAATAATAATAATAATAATAATAATAATAATAATAATAATAATAATAATAATAATAATAATAATAATAATAATAATAATAATAATAATAATAATGCAATAAAAGTCTGAAAATGAAGGGATTATGTCCATGAGTGTCAGTTTTAGAAATTAAGGCCTGCCCCTTATATAACAAGTCTCTCTAATAAAGGCCTGGTGCTCTTTGCAGCTGAGGTAAATAGAAGACCTATATTTGAGGATTTACGGTAAATCAAGATTTTCAATTATCTTAAGGTACAATACCTGAAATGAAAATGTGTGTGTGTGTGTGTGTGTGTGTGTGTGTGTGTGTGTCCAGCCAACCAGGTACCATGGCAGAAAAAAGAAAAAATACAGACATCAGAGCATTTTTCAGTACACCAAAACGCAAAGTAAGAACCCTAGTAGCCTAATAGCTCAAAGACTTAAAGGGCGGGCTCCACAAATAATGGATTGCACGGTGTTAATTGCACCCTTACTTACAATTCATTATGAATTGTAAGTGGGGGACCCTGATGTAAACAAGACAAAAGTCTTTCTCTGGTCTGCATTCCCTTAACAATTGTGTGTATTGAGCCGTACTATATTGTACCCATTCTGCAATATGTTAATAACATTTTTAATCAATCAATAACAGATTGCAGAATGGGTACAGTACAGTACGGCTCAATACACACAATTGTTAAGGGGATGCAGACCAGAGAAAGACTTTCGTCTTGTTTACATCAGGGTCCCCCATTTTCAATTCATAATGAATTGTAAGTAAGGGTGCAATAGAAATGTTTCATAATGATGTTCAGTGTATTCATAAGTGTATTGCTCTCCTTAATGTAGAATGATATGGTGACTGTACAGACTCAGGAAGGAGAGAAAGAGACCCAAGAGTTACAGGTAATGGAAATATCAGACAGCTTAAAGTGTAGGATAACATAACAAATTAAGACACAAATACTTGGATTATATATCCCCCCCCCTCTCTCCCTTTCTTTACAGATTAGCATAAAGATTGTGTATTCAAACCGGTTCAGTGTATTCATAAGTGTATTGCTCTCCTTAATGTAGAATGATATGGTGACTGTGCAGACCCGGGATGGAGGCAGAGAAGGAGAGAAAGAGACCCAAGAGTTACAGGTAATGGACATTTCAGACAGCTTAAAGTGTAGGATAACATAACAAATTAAGACACAAATACTTGGATTATATATCCCCCCCCTATATATAGTCTATATTATTATTATTATTATTATTATTATTATTATTATTATTATTATTATTATTATTATTATTATTATTATTATTATTATTATTATTATTATTATTATTATTATAGTAATTGGCTATCATACTGCAATATAAACTGAGTTTTATAGTGAAAAGAGCACCTTTATTGGTCAAGATTTAAGGCTCTATATTGCAGGAAATTGCACGTACAGGTTCATTAAATGAAAAAAAAATCTGCTATGGAGGGGGTCGTGCCGGACCCCCTACAAACCACCCCTTGCCTGTCACTAAAAATTAACAAAAAAATAAATAAATAAATAAAAATTAAATTAAAAATATTAAAAAAAAAATGCACCCCCACTTTGAACTATAACTAGGCGGCCATGCTTACATGCATCCATATGTGTCAGCAGTTGTACCAGGTGTAAACACTCTTGGGTGGTTGCAGCTAGTGCCATGTACTCTGCTTCACATGTGGACAATGCCACCGTCTGTTGCTTTTTGGTCTTCCATGAGACCAATGGACCAGTCTCATGTAGACTAACACAGTACCCTGTTGTGCTGTGTCGGTCTGTGACATCTGCTGCCCAGTTCGCATCACTGTAAGCCTGTAACCTCAAATCAGAATTACACTTCTTGTAACACAACATTTTATCACTGGTGCCCTTTAAGAACCTCAATACATGTTTGACAGTAGCCCAATGTTCCTCAGTTGGTTTGTTAAAATACTGAGACAGTTTACTCACTATGAAACACAGATCTGGCCTAGTACACATAGTAAGATAGATTAGGCTACCGACCACCTCTCTATACCGGGTGACATCATTCATTAGTCCTGCCCCTTCAGTGTAATCGAGTGCCCGCTCACATGGTGTTGATCTGGGTTTACAGTCCTGCATGTCAAACCTCTCTAGCATGTTCTTTACACACTGCTTCTGTGACATTGTCACACATCCATCACACTGTTCAAAGTCGATTCCTAGGAAGTGTGTCAATCTGCCCATATCCTTCATCTGAAATGTCCTTGTGAGCATCTCTTTTACAGCCTTCATTGCATTATCATTACTGGCTGCAAGAACCAAATCATCAACCCATATAATCATGATTACCTTCGCATGCTCAGTTTCTCTTGTATATACACAGTGATCAGCAGGGTTTTGCACAAATTCATTCACAATTAGATAGTCATGTAACATGTTGTTCCAATTCCGGCCAGACTGTTTTAGACCATACAGTGACTTCTCTAGTTTACACACCAATGTCTCTGTGCCAGATGTCTGTTCATAACCCTCTGGCTGTGTATATCTCATAATCTATCGGTGCATGTAGGTAGGCAGTTTTAACGTCCATCTGATTTAAAATCAAATTTTCTTGTGCAGCTTTCTGCATCAATACTCTTGACACTTGTCAGGTCGGCTGTGGGAGAAAAAGTCTCTCCATAGTCAACACCCCTTCTCTGACTGTAGCCTTTAGCAACATATCGTGCCTTGTATTTATCTGTACCATCTGCATTTTTCTTGATAGCATACACCCATCGACCCCCCACTGCAACTTTGCCCTGTGGCAAGTTGGTCAAAGTAAATGTACCGTTCTCTCTCAGTGATTGCATTTCATCCTCCATGGCACTGTCCCATTCCTTTGATTCGGGTGACTTCACTGCATCACTGTAAGTTAAAGGTATGTTACACAACATTTTGTAACAATAATCAACATTAACCTGTGTCTGGTCTTGACTTACTTCATATACACTATCACCAAAATAATCTGGCTTCTTCCGGTCCCTGGAAGGATAGCGAGGAGACTCCTGTTTGACCTCCTGTTCCTCTCTAGCCTCATCCTGGCTGTTCTCTGGCCTGGTCACAGGAATCTGCTGTTTAGCAGTCTCTGGACTAGCATCCATTTGTTTGCTTGTGCTAGCCCTAAGTGGCCCACCAAAATCCTCATCATCTATGGATATCTCAGTCTGTGTCTGCTGCTCACCTACTGTTTTTGGCATAAATCTGACCAGCCTGTGCTTCCTCACCTTTCCACTGTCAGGGTAGAAAACCAGGTAAGCTGGGCTCTTCTTGTCATGCCCGACAAAGAAGCCCTTCTCACTCCTAGGGTCTAACTTTTTCTTGTGCTGTCTGTAGGCATAACACAGAGTTCCAAACTTCTGCATCCTAGACATATTAGGACGTTTCCCTGTCAGCAGCATGTGAGGTGTCTGTTTAGTGTGATTATTAAAACATCTATTCCTTACTTGAGCTGCAGTCTGTACTGCATAAGGCCATAATGCTTTTGGGAGCTTGCTCTCTAATAGCATGCATCTAGCCATGTCGAAAAGAGTCCTAAACTGGCGTTCTGCAGTACCATTCTGATGTGGCGAATATGGTGATGACGTCTCATGCTTTATACCATTTTTCCTCAGTAGCCCTTGGTACTCTTTACCAGTGTATTCTGTACCATTATCAGACCGGATGCGTCTGATCCTCCCATATGAGGCGGTGTCAGCTATGAACTGCTCTGTTGCTTGCACAGTATCACTCTTATGCTTCAGATGATAGATAAACACAGTACTTGAGTAGTCGTCAGTAAACGAAAGTGTAAATCTATGCCCATCTATGGACACTGGGTCAATAGGACCCACTAGGTCTGTGTGCACCAACTCTAGAACCTTTTTGGCTCTCACATCAGGCTTCCTGTTGAAGCTTTGTACAAACTTTCCCTGAGTGCACACTTCACAGTTCAGTTTAGACTTGTCAATTTTCCCTTTAATAGTCATACCATCAACAATAGGCTGGAGTTTCTCAACATCAGCATAATTGCAGTGTCCTAGAATTTCATGCCATGTCTGTATATCAAAACAGCCCTTGCTCTGATCACATTGGTCATCCACTATGGGCAAATAATACAGCCTATTATGCTCATGGATGCGAAATTCAGTACCGTCTCTGTGCTGTAGGACGTCTTCTCCTTGTCTGAAGATCACAGTGGCTCCAGTACCAGTGGTGGCTGCTCTCACAGAGAAGATGTCCTGCGGGAATGAGTGGATGTACAGCGCCCCTCTCAGTGTTGTAGTCAGTCGCCTCCCTCTGCTGTCAATCAAGCACACCTCCGCGTCCCCTCTGCGCTCTGCGACCCCGTTGCTCCTCGTGCCGTCAGCCAACTCCACGCAGTGAGACTCGGCCTGGAATCCGTCATCGAACACCTTGAACTTGGCCAGGTCGGTGATTATATGCGCAGTCGCACCGGTGTCCACCATCAGGCCCCTCTTCTTAACACCGCGTCCTGGATCGCCTTCCCTCGTCAGAAACGCATATGTGTTGTTGTTATGACAACTCACTTGCACAGACACGCCTCGCGCATCGTTCTGCTCCGGTCTCCGTCTGCAGGTCGCCCCTTGATGTGTGGAGCTCCTACAGTGGTGACACCACAGCTTGCGTCGACAGGTCCTTCTCATATGCCCACTTTGGCCACATCTGTAGCATATAATGTCTGTACGCTGTGCGCTCTGAATGCGCGCGTTCTGGGCATTCTGTGCACCCCGGTCAGACAGGGCTTGGGCTCGCATAACATTGTCATCCGACGTGGTAACGCGCATTTTCTCAGTGTCCTCAAAACTCCTGAGCTTAGTCTTAAACGCAGAAAACACTATAGTCTCATCACTCTGTGTGACATGTATCGCAAAGGGTTTAAATGCCTCGGGCAGTCCTTTTAATACCATAGCCACGAGTAGACTATCACTCAAAGTCTCATTTGTGTTTCTCAGTGCAGTTATTGCCCTTTCTGCCCGAATTACATAGTCAGTCACCGTTTCACTGCTAGACTTGTGCAGTGTAGTCAGCTCTATATAGAGACTGATAATCCTTGGCTTCCCTGAACCCGCATAATAATTGCGCAATATTCCGATGGCTTTCCGTCCATCATCAGACGCTTCTCGCATTACCAGCGATAAACTCTTATCGTCCAGAAACTGGATGAGCTCTGCGTATATCAATGCGTTTGTCTCACCATCTTCTCTCAACTCGTCAGCAGACGCCTCGTCAGGGAGATCCGTTTCGAGAGTGCCCTTTAGTCTCCGTAGCCGGAGATGGCCCATGAACTTGAATGAAGTCTCCCACAGTTCATACTTTTGTTTATCTCCGTCAAACGCTAGACGAGACCAACGCGAACTCCCTTCCGATTGTCTAGTCGTCATGATTCTAGCGCTCTGGGCCCATAACCTGTTGAATGTCGGATATTGCGTATTGGCTAGACATCATAACCTGGACTATACAGTATAGAGAGAAGGAATAAAACGCTGAGACAGGATTCGTGTATCAAGGAAGCAACATTTTTCTTCTTCTTCTTCTTCTTCTTCTTCTTCTTCTTCTTCTTCTTCTTCTTCTTCTTCTTCTTCTTCTTCTTCTTCTTCTTCTTCTTCTTATTGAGGTTTAACGGCGGCCGACCACTTGTTAGGGTATGTGCCGCCATCTACTGGTATCCTTTACCTCCTACAAAATCCAATTCCCCTCACCTTCATGGAGTGCAACTAATGCTGTTACTTTCTAATTGAGCCCCCCTCTGCGAGACACTCCTTGCCCCCTGCTGCCTGACTCTGTACTCCTTGGTCACCCGCTGCCCCCTTATTCAATTCCCTAACCACCTCCTCCAATGTCAGACCTTCCATACCCAAATGTTGAACCGCTATCCTAAGAATCATTTTTGTTCTATCTGTTCTACCCTCAATCTTTGCCGCAGTATTAACTACCCCTGCCACGAAGCCCACAATACTCAATTTCTCCTCCCACACCCTCTCTCTATCCTCCTGCCCTACCCTTTCTGCCAACTGCCCTTCTACAAACCCCTGCACCCTAACTTGACTTCCTTGTCCTACCCTCCTAGCCGCCTCTGCATACGATAACTTACCCTCCCTTCTAACACTCTGAACCACTACCTCCCTCTTCATCACCTCACAACCCCTAAACGCTACACTATGCTCCCCTCCACAACTACAACACCTCAGCTTCACTCCCTCCCCACACTTCCCATAGTCATGCTCCCCGCCACACCTAGCACACCTCTGTCCCTTCCTACATGAAACTGCTATATGACCAAACTCCTGGCACCTGTAACACCTCAGAGGACTCTGAACAAATTCCCTAACCCTATACAACCCACTCCCTACATACACCTTACTTGGAACAACCTCACCTTCAAACTTAATCACAACCGTCTCCGTCACTACCCTATCTGCCCCCCTCTTCATCCTTTCTGCCCCATTAACTTTCCCATTACGCACATCTCTCCCTAACTCTTCCACCAGCTGCTCTACGCTAACCTCCACCGAAACCCCAGCTATCACCCCCTTACATCCCCCCTCCCTCTTCTCCCCTACTCTCACCACCTTACTTATACCCACCCCTCCAATGCTCCTCATCTTCCTAGCCCTCTCCACCTGATCCACACTAACACACCCTACGGCCAGATTCCCATCCTCCAAAACTCTCGCATACTTTACCTCCCCTAATTGCTTACCTGTGAGTTTGGGCAACTCGAAAAACACTAATTTCCGCACTCCCCCCTCCCCCTCAAACCTAACCACTATATGAATCACTTCTGCAACAACATTTCCTCCACCCTCGCCTTCTGACCCACTCAAGCTATCTCCCCTACCCTTCTTCCTCTTTATCCCCTTCTCACTGTCCCTGCTCCTCTTCTCCACCTTACTCCACCCTTCTCCCCCGCTCTCACCCCCCTCCATACTCTCACCATCTGACTCCCTTCCCCTGTCACTACCATCCCCGTCCCTACCGACACCTCTCTCGCTCTCACTACCCGCCCCAGCTCCCAACGGCGAAAGCAGTTCATCATGGATCAGCAAGGCGGCCACATCCATCTCCTCGTAACCGATAAAGCCGTCTAACTCGACCCGGCACTTTTTACCGTCGATCCAGGAAACAACCCCCGGGTACCTCGCGCCTTCCCCCGACAGGTCAGCAAGACAACGAGATCCCACCCTCCACTCCGGTGCCGCCTCCACTTCCCCGCATAACTTTCCGTCATCAACTTCCAAACTCCGCGCCAGCATCCTCTCGTCCATGCTCTCGTCCATCCGCCGACACACTTCCTCCCAATTCTCAGACCCTCCCCCGCCCTGCTTCGACTCCGCTTTCTCTCTCCCTCTCTCTCTCCGAGCGACCGGGTCCAACCCTCCTCCGTGCCTTCCTCCTCTCACCGACGCCATTACACCCGGCGATGACAACTCATCCGCGTTTCTCTCTCTGAAGCAACAATCCGGAGGCCGACTGACCGCAACATTTTTATTTGTGAAGGTCGCTCTTATATACACATACTCAGCTGATATTAATGAGTCCATCACTCAGCTGGTGTCAATCAGTCAATCACTTTGAATGGACGACGGGAGAGCACACTCATTATTGTCAACAGTAGAGGTAAACGGTACTCTACCCCCCCCCCCCCCCCCCTCACAGTGAGCTGTGGTGTTTCACAAGGAAGCATACTAGGACCGCTACTCTTCCTAATTTATGCAAATGACATGTCGTCAGCCTGTGACTGCAGCTTGTTCCTGTTTGTTTCTCTGACAAGAACAAGTTGCAGGTTGAAAAAACCCTCAGCTCGGAACTAGGCTAAATCTGCATATGGCTCGCTGATAACAAACTATCATTACACATGGGCAAAACAGAGTCCATTCTCTTCGGTTCAAATAACAAACTCAGCAAGACCGACGGCTTCTCAGTTACAGTGGGTGACAATATTGTCACAAGGAAAGACGAAATTACCTACCTGGGTTCCATCCTAGAGGCAAATCTTTCCTGTGACAAAATGGCATCCAATGTAATAAAAAAAAGTCAACCAACGAACTAAATTCTTGTACCGGATCTCCTTTCTGGTAAACAAGAATACCCTGAAGACTCTGGCAGGAGCACTCATTCAAGGGTACTACGACTATGCTTGCACCTCATGGTACCAAAGCACCTCAAAGGCGCTTAAAACAAGATTACAAACATCACAAAACAAACTGGTCAGACTACTACTTGACCTTACCCCCAGAACCCACCTCACCCCTGCCCACTTTGACAACCTAGGATGGCTTAGAGTAGACGACAGAGTACAGCAACTTGCAATGGGCCTAGTCTACAAGATACACTATATGACTAAGGTACCCATGTACATGTCAAAATACTTCCCAAAGGTCAGTGAATACCACAACCACTACACCAGAGGAAGCTCAACAAATCATGTTAAACCCAGATTCGGCTCAAACAAGGGACTAAACACGTTTCGCAATTATGCCACATCAATGTGGAACGCCCTACCCAAAGCTGTAAAGGAATGTGAATCCCTACCCACATTCAAAACCGCTCTTAAAGAGCACCTACGGGAGGCTGCAATTCGAAACTGGCCACCGTAAATGCCCAAAACCCCCACCACCTCCTAATAGACAGTCTCCTCCCCACCGCATGTATATATTCCTCTCCCACCCACCCACCCCCTCCTAATGTACAGTCCCCTCCCCTCCCCCCCTACCCAACCCCCCCCCACCTCCAATGTACAGCCCCACCCAACCCCACCCCACCTACCCAACCTCCTCCAATGTACAGTTTCTATGTCAAATGTATGTCAGTATTCCAATGTACAGTGTGTGTCCCCCCTACCCCCCCCCCCCCACCTCCAATGTACAGCCCCACCCCACCTACCCAACCTTCTCCAATGCACAGTTTCTATGTCAAATGTATATACACTCTTTTTCTGGATTTTTTTAGTATCACAAACAGTACTGTATTTGCAAATCTGGTATGTCATAAATGTATAGATGTAGCAGTACTGTCTATCTGTATGTCGTGTGTGTCATATGATGAATTCAAAATGGAGGACCCTGATGGAAACAAGACGAAGGTCTTTCTCAGGTCTGCATCCTCTTAACAATTGTATGTATTGAGCTGTACTGTACTGTACCCATTCTGCAATCTGTTAATAAACGTTTCAATCAATCAATCAATCAATCAATCAATCGTCATCCTTGTCAATTAAATACTAAAACTGACACTGAGGAGTGTGTTCCTTCACCCATGATTGGGCGTACATGTCACATGACCTGGCCAATCAGAGACGCGGAAACACGAACGCGTTGTAGAAAGGCTACAGGCGCCCGGGATGCGTAATTACGAAACCTAGCCGCATTTCTCGGAGACGCTCTCTGATTGGCCGACGCCTGTTTCTACACTGGTTAAGCTTAGGCACTCTTCAAAGTTGGTTAAGGTTAGAGTTTGTCTTAGAGCGTGACGGCAAGTTCTTTCGACGGTTAAGCTTAGGCACTCTTTCAAAGTTGGTTAAGGTTGGAGTTTGTCTTAGAGCATGGCGATAGAACGGCAGGTAGTTTGCAGGCTGTTTGGCGTGGAAATGGGCAAAGACACAGCTCGTCAAGGATTGGGCAAACGCGTCAGTGGCCAATCAGAGAGCGTCCGTCAGTGCCAATCAGAGAGCGTCTCAGAGAAATGCGGCTGGGTTTGGTAATCACGCCGGCGGAGGGGCTTGTCGCGGCTCATGCGCATGCGCGCGCTCGGCCAATCAGAGCGCAAAACGGCAACGCGGAACTGGAACAACGTTGTAGAAGGCATACACGCGTCTGGGACGCGTGAATACCAAACTCAGCCGCATTTCTCAGAGACGCTCTCTGATTGGCCGACGCCTGTTTCTACACTGGTTAAGTTTAGGCACTCTTCGAAGTTGGTGGTTAGAGTTTGTCTTAGAGCGTGACGGCAAGTTCTTTCGACGGTTAAGCTTAGGCACTCTTTCGAAGTTGGTTAAGGTTAGAGTTTGTCTTAGAGCATGGCGATAGAACGCCAGGTAGTTTGCAGGCTGTTTGACGTGGAAATGGGCAAAGACACAGCTCGTCACGCTATTGGGCAAACATGTCAGTGGCCAATCAGAGAGCGTCAGTCAGTGCCAATCAGAGAGCGTCTCCGAGAAATGCGGCTGGGTTTGGTAATCACGCGTCTGGGGACTAGTCCAAGCCACGAAGCCCCGCCCAGACGTTGGGCTTGCGGCTCTGCAGATATACCCTACTCTTTCTGCCAGCTAACTAACGCCAGCTAACGTTGCCTATTCGAAGAAATGGATGCACTAGAAGTTGGTAGGTTGATCTTGCTTTCGGTCGAGAGAACAATATGCAATGCACGCCTGCTTACTGTACGTGATCTTTCTACAATATATGGATCTCGCTTACCCTGCTAACGTTATCTTTCAAACTCATGCTACCGCGGTTACTAGCGACATTTTCGGCTATAAGGCCATTGGCCACGCTATAGGGAACTAATACCAGACAAAGAACTGACACACAATAACTGATTTGGTGGCAGCTTTGCATCTTGCAATTATTTTAAATATGAGAGTGGGTTTCTAGTCCGCTTATAGCTGGTAGACCCAACCTACCTTTTATTTCCAATGTACAGTTTCTAGGTCAAATGTATGTACTCTCTTTTCTGGACTCTTTTTGTATCACAAACAGTACTGTATTTGCACATCTGGTATGTCATAAATGAATAGATGTAGCAGTACTGCCTATCTGTATGTCGTGTAGGTGTATGTCATATATGTTATGATGAATTGAAAATGGGGGACCCTGATGTAAACAAGACGAAAGTCTTTCTCTGGTCTGCACCCCTGGCTTAATTGGATGTATTGAGCTGTACTGTATTGATTGATTGATTGATTGAAAACTTTATTACCAGATTGCAGAATGGGTACAGTACAGTACAGCTCAATACATACAATTGTTAAGGGGATGCAGACCAGAGAAAGACTTTCGTCTTGTTTACATCAGGGTCCCCCATTTTCAATTCATTGTAACATATATGACATACATGACATACAGATAGACAGTACTGCTACATCTATATATTTATGACATACCAGATTTGTAAATATAGTACTGTTTGTGATACAAAGAGAGTCCAGGAAAAAAAAGTATATACATTTGACGTAGAAACTGTACATTGGATTGGGTAGGTGGGGGGGGGGGGACTGTACATTGGAGGTGGTTGGGTGGGGGGGGGGGGGGGGGGGGGGTTGGGTAGGAGTGGGGGGGGGAGTTTGGGTAGGAGGGGTGGGTGGGGGACACTGTACAACTGTACAAACAAAACTGTACATTGGAATATTGACAGGCCATACTTGGTAATGTACTGTACATTGGAGGGGGTTGTGTTAGGACATTTACAGGGGCCAGTTTTGAATTGCAGTCTTCCGTAGGTGTTTTTTGAGAGTGTTTTTGAAAGTGGGTAGTGATTCACATTCCTTTACAGCTTTGGGTAGGGCGTTCCACATTGATGTGGCATAATTGCGAAACGTGTTTAGTCCCTTGTTTGAGCCGAATCTGGGTTTAACATGATTTGTGGATAGTCATTTTACAGCTCATTCAGGATGTCTCTTGTAGAGTTAGATCCATTCATTGCCGACCGGGCGTCTGTCTAGCATATAATCTATTCCGAAGATATCTCTAAATATTCTAGACCTGGGTCATCTACGGCAGGTCTGCTAATAGCTGGTAGACCCAACCTCGACTACGCTCACCCGCATAGTATGAGGATGTTGGGAAAAATACCATAATATGCCAGAAAACAAATGCACATAGTTGGAACCATAGATATAGAACACTAGATGTGACGTGTCATAGTCCTTTCATAATCCTTGTGTTTCCAGTCCACCAATCATGTGTTTTATTCAAAAAAAAAAAAATGTATTCCATTATGTACTTTAATATTTTTTTTAATTACATTTGTTTAATTCAACCAGAATAAGCCTTATGGCAAGCCTCTTTTCATAAGCCTATTATAAACCTCTTCCAAGAGTGTCCTGACCAAGATGGGCAGCAGCGCACCAACTGGGACATACAATAATTGACAGACAATAAGATATTGTCCCATGTGGGCGGCTACGTGGCGTAGTGGGCAAGGCGCTCGCCACAAATGCGGAGACGCTGGGCTCGCCTGTTCGAGCCCAGCGCTCCACATTGCTTTCAGTTTAGCTGGTCGTTCATACTAATACACATTGGCCGTATTAGGGGGTGGGAAACTGATGGGTGGGGATCGGGCGTTGTGGACAGCGACTCCTACAGGTCGGTTGGTGCGCCTGCGCAGTAGAATCAGGAAGTGTCGGGGGCAGCGTGAGCCTCCCACGTGTTACTCCTGAGAGATCGAGCTGTGCAGGTGAAAAGATGCGACTGCTGTTACCTCAAGTACCGGAGGGGACTTGTGCTATGTATGACTTAGTCCACATTGCAGCCAGCTTGTGGGAGGCAAGAAACAGCGTTCGTGACAGGGGAGGGTTGAATTGGATGATACGAAATTGGGATGGGAGAAAAATATAGAAAATGGGAGAAAAAGTGGATAAAAAAAAAAAGGATATTGTCCCACGTGTGTAATCCTATAATCCTATTCTGTTCCTGGTTTCAGCAAGGGCGAAGGCCTTCTGGGCTCGCAGTGATGTGAATCAGGCTTTCGATGAGGTTTGCGAATATCTGCTCTACCTGAGATATGCGATCAAAGACAGCACGGCGACGGACAGAGGTAGTTATTCTGTATGATTGTGCTCTCTACAACACACACACACACACACACACAAACCTGTCTTTTAATTTCTTTCTCTATCTCTTTATGTCTCGCTCTGTTTTAGGGCTTTGTGATGTGGCCAAAAGGTCATATCATCACACAATATTATTATAATATTGTTGATGGTATTTCGTTTTCCAGTACAAATTATAATGTGATATGACGTTATATCTTTATGTCTTTATCTTGTAATATATTTCATTAAACATTTTCTATATTCTAACTTTTTTTTACTACAGCTGCAAATGAATACTTTTTTTATTAACTTAAAAATATACAGTATGTATATTTAACGGAATATCTTAACGGAATGTACATATCTCGTGGACCATACTTTTGCAGGGAATCCGACCCGTGATGATAATACCATTACCTTCATATTCAGTATACTGTACCTCGCTTCTCACACTGCACACTGCATCTGATGCAAAGTGTTAAGAGCGATGCACTGCTCTGTTGTTCTATTAAGTGTTATGAGCGATGCTCTGTTGTAAATGTTATTGTATATTTGTATTCAACTATTTTATCACATATTTGTATTGAACTATTTTATCACACTTTTTACTCTGTCTATTCTATTTACATTTTTTTAGTATTGCCTATTTTTAAACTGAATCAAACCGTACTTTTTTACTGTCTATTCTATTTTATTATTTTTATTACTGAATGAAACCGTAAGCAGAGAGGCCTATTGGGATGTTAGATCCTAATGTGAAAAACTGTGATTTACCTTACCTTGCTACTAGGGCTGGGCGATATAATGATAACGATAATTATTGCGATATATTTTAATAATTGATATCGGGGGGGAAAAACACAGGAAAAAAAGTATATAGATTTTTTATTTTGTTTTTGTTAAACCCAGAGACAGTGGACAGACTTGTCTTTCTTGCCTGCAACTTAAAGTAATGGCTTTGCTTGTCCAAATGACAATACTGACCAAATTGAGATTTATTTTTTTCTTGTCCATTTATTTTGTTTGCTTTCGAATGTAAAATACAGTTTGAAACCGTCTGTACACAGTAGGCTATGTGTGCTAGCAGAGCTAGACTCCAGTCACGAGTCACGGTGCACATGTGCGGTGGTTTGTCCACCAAAAAAGCGCCAAAAGATAGAAAAGAAACTAGCAGAGCCAGAACTGTTCAACTCCCCTGGAGCCACAGCCAGCAGAGAAGCCGCTTTACTTTCGCTTTCAAACCAGCTGCAGCCTGAGAACTGGAGTGTGTGAGGGGATGTAACACTAAAGATGGCGGCAACAACAAAGAATTGCTGCAAAATAAACATACACCTGTTGTTTAAAAAAATATATATATATATTTTGTAATACTTATAACAATATCGCTAATTATCAATATCGCGTGATATGATATTGTTATCGATATCGTTATCGCAATATAATTTTTGGCCATATCGCCCAGCCCTATTTGCTACCTCTCTATCTTTTTTATGCTAGCTTATGCCTCTATTTTTTACTGCTGTGAAGCACTTTGAACTGCAATATCTGTATGAAAAGTGCTATACAAATAAAGTTGTATTATTATTTTATTATAACAGGATTTCCCTCATGTAAAATCTTTTGCACAGTACATTGTACGTACAATCCTGACGGCACTTCTTCCCTCTTCCATTTAGAATATATCCAGGGGATGAATTTAATCAACCTGGTCCACTGTGCTCCGGCGTCCCCGATGCCAACCGCAGACGTTCCCACGGATGCTTTCGTCCGAGTGGTGATTGGCGCAGGTACAGTATACTCTCACGCTGTACTGTAGATACTAACTAATGCACTATGTTTCTCAACAACGCGGTCTCGTCCGGAAACTTAAATAAAGTACTAATCGGCCACAGGAAGAAAGGTATACAATGTATGTTATGTTACAGCCATACGTTATATAATATTATATTATGCTTGTTATATTATATATAATTACATTTTGTATTGCCAAAACAAACACTGTGACCGGTCGAACCAATAATGATTGAGTGCAATATTTATACTCCAACAGGGGGAAAAAACGTTTATTTCTACATACCTTCGTTCCTGTGCAATCCCAGGCTAAAACCCGTCCCGTTTCAAAATAATCCAGTCTCGTTTTCTGGAACGCGAGATATGACGTGTGTTGTGCAGCATGCGCATTCCGTGCGGGTTGCTCGCCTGACAATTATATTATTTCCAGGTCAAAGGTAAACACTACCATATATAGAATGTTTCTATTCACAAAACCACCAAGCTGGGGGGGGGGGGGGGGGTCCCTCGCGGGACTTGTTTTCCGACGCTGGGATCATTACAAAGACATGTTTTATGATGGGGTTCGGTAAAATAGACGTTACCTTTGTCAGCACGTCCACCAAAACCCCGTCCACTCTTGCTTCAAGTGTCTTGGGTCAGAACAGGAACAATAAATATAACATTAGTTACATCCAAACAGCCTGTTTGAAAATACTAGAATCCAACATAGTCTGGTGAAAACGCACCTTATCATCCATAAGTGTGATAGTTTTGTCCTCTTCATAATAATCTCCAATAGTTTGCGGTCGCCATTGCCGGTACCAGTTGCCTCTGGAGTGCTCTCCCGGTGGCGACTATACCACGGAGCGTTGAACAGAATACGCTACCTCCTCTGCCGGTTTGACTATAGCATTTTTATGATTTACCATAAGTGCTGAGTCCAATGTAGTCTGGTGAAAACGCACGTTATCATCCATAAGTGTGATCGTTTTGTCCTCTTCATAATAATCTCCAAAAGTTTGCGATCGCCATTGGTACCCGTCTACCACTGCTGCTGCCTCTCGAGTGCTCTCAACTCCGGCGTGAGAGACCCCCACACTAAACTAGCCCAGTTCAAAAGGTAGGCGATACTGCCTACTGATCGGGATTCGATCGTCATTTATTAGAACATTTTATTACAGCACTATGTTATCAATACACATTTATAAAACAAGGCATATTTAGCCAAAATATGCTGCTAGAACATAAAACAAAATGTATACTTGCCAATGCGCGACCCCACTGTCACCTACCCACGACCCCACTTTGGGTCGTGACCCGTAGTTTGAGAACCGCTGATCTAGTGAGATATCATGAGCAACTCTGGTGTATTCTGTCCATTCTGTACTTTTTAATTTAATTTAAAAAAAAAATTACATTGTAACTTTGACTTCCTTTTCGCCTCTCCGGTTTAGACGTTCCCTCGCTGGAGATGGTGTCGACCCGAGACGTCGACAGTCCCCGGACACCGCTGCCTCCCGAGCAGAGCGAGCCCACCTCCCCTCCCTCGCCGCCGCCCCCGCTCTCCAACGGCTCCGCAGACTCGCTGCTGTCCCCCGCCGCCGTCCACAGAGAGGACCTCATGGCCCCGCTGGTCCCCCTGCAGCGGCTGTACAAGCCCCACGACTGCACTACGGTCAGTGTTCACCTTAGTGTTCACTTCCTGCAGAGATAAATATATCTCTGGTATATATATATATATATATATATATATATATATATATATATGTAAGGGATAATGTATAGCTACGAGGTCATTGTCGCAAAATAATTGACCGACATGGAGTTTAAAATACAGAGGCGCCTCGCCGAGGTGTTTTAAACGTCAGTGAAGGTCAATTATTTTGTGACAATGACCGAGTATAGCTATACATTATCCCGCTTATTACATGGCTAACTTACTAACAATATACCTAATTCATTTTACACCATCGACAAGACGAGATCAAATGCAGGCGCAGTTGTTCTGTGGCTCCGTCCGCTGTCAGCCCAAATAAAGTTATTATTATCGCCGGCAGGTGTGTGGACTGATTGCACTGCTGCAGTGTGTGTCAGTGGGCTTGATTGCGAACAGCTGCGAAAAACAATAATCACCGGTGGTTATCGAAAAATAATTCACAGCTGTCAGGGGCTATTGACCAATCACAATCAAGCATTTCGGCGAATGTTAAAACGCCATGTAATAAATATATATATTATATATATATATACAGCATTATTGTACATGCCATCATCCAGAGTTTTATCGGTTATATGTAGGTATATAAAAAGTATTATATGCAGGTATATTCAGACAGATGTGGATCAAAGCAAAACAATTAAGAAAAACGTTCAACACAAAACAAATGAGCAGAAGCAACGATAAAAAAAATTATAAATACATTTTCATTCAAATTCATCAATAAATAAAAGTGTTGGGGGGGGGGGCAGTACTTTTAATGCGTACCTTTCTAAAAGCTCTGGATGTATTATTATTTATATAAAAAGATTACAACAATGTGGCAACCAAAACGCCTCTCACAGGAAACATGGGATTTTCTCATCACACCGTCTCTATAACACTGATCTCTCCCCCCTCTGCTCTGCCCTGCCCGTGCCCAGGCCTGCCTGCCAAACCTGCCCAAGTCGACCCTCCACTTCTGGGGCCAGAACCCCCTGACGATCCCCCTGCGCTGCAGCTTCCAGCGGCTGTGTGCCGTGGCCCTGACGTCCGAGCCCGACGCCGGGGACTCCGGAGGGGAGGGGGAGGGGGACGACTTTCTGAGCTCCAGGGAGGCGACGGACCGCGACGTCGTTTACAAAACGCCCTGTGGGCTGAGCCTCCGTTGCCACGCCGACGTGATGCATTTCCTTCTGGCCACGGAGAGCTACGCCACCCTGCAGGTGCTTCCGCTAGTCGACCACGCCCCCCTCCAACATTTAAAGGAGTACTTTACTTGTGTTTTTTTCTTCACTTGGCACACATGTTAGCCTATATTAGCCTTCCTCATTGTAACCAAGGGGAAATACTAGCATCATGCTTGCGGCTAGCTGTGCCCCCATGGTTTCAGTGATGAATGCTAATCAAGCTAACTTGCCATTTCTGGGTGAAGAAAAAAAAGAATCAACTGAAATTCTAAATATCAAAGTACTCGAAACTCCGTTGATTATTGCTGAGGTTTCCAAGTAGGATCTAGATTATATGTAGTATAATAGTTTTGCCCGTATTGTTATGTTTTATATATGCAATATATGTATGTATTCCATCAGTATTGTCGTTGTCGTTTAACCGTCGTCATTTTGATCAGATGGACTACTTCACCTTCAACCCCGGCATGAGGCTGGACCCCCCGCGCCTGGCGCGGCCCCGCGTCCCCGAGCGGGACCTGAGCCGCGGGGCCGAGCCCACGCCCGTGGAGGTGTGCCTCGGGGACAACGGGGCCAAGCCGGAGGACTTCCGCTACCGCAAGGACCGCTGGCCGCACGGCTGCTTCCTGAGCCGCGGCCCGACGCTCTTCAAGTCCTGCTGCGACTGCGCCGAGTCGGGCTGCGTGGACGCAGAGAGCTGCGCCTGCATACGTATGACCACCGGGGGGCAGCGCTACTCCGATCAGAGACTGTTCCAGCCTGTACCTGCAGGGTGAGGAGACCCGTTAGTGAGCCATTTAAAGGAACACGCCAACATTTTGGGAAATTAGCTTACTGTCTTCTCCAGAGAGACGAGAAGATGGATACCAGCTTCCTCTCTGTGTGCGTTCAGTAGAAAGCTATCTGGCTGCATGTTAGCCTAGCTTAGCACAATGAATGGAAGCGGATATGACCGGTTAGCCTTCGGGAGAGGTGTTAGTTGGACAATGCCTCGGCTAACCGGTCATATCTGCTTCCATTCATTGTGCTAAGCTAGGCTAACATGGAGCCAGATAGCTTTCTACTGAACGCACAGAGAGGAAACTGGTATCTATCTGGTCTCTCTCTGGAGAAGACGGTAAGGTAATTTCCCAAAATGTTGGTGGGTTCCTTTTAAATCTTAAAAAAAAATTGCTTCTTTTTTTGTGCAATTTATTCAGGGCTTTTAAAAGTGATAAGAATGTAACACCGTTCACTCGAGGTGCCGACCTGCTCGTCTGGAGCAGTTGGGCGTTAGGTGTCTCGCTCGAGGACATTTCGACACGCTGCCAGGATGAGCCGGAATTGAACCGCGAACCTTCCAATTACCGGACGACCGCTCTACCTCTTGAGCCACTGTTGCCGCTAGAGAACCATAGAGAGAGGGCAGAGAGCGGGCAGCCCCTCTCCTCGTTACTATGTGACGTGTGACGTGCTGTCTTTGACCACAGCTATTTGACCCAGATCACTATAGCAACCGCTCAATTGTTGATATTATCCCCCCCCCCCCTAGTTCTCTCTGTTCCACCCAGCTGATAACGGCCCTCTGTCTGCACAGTTTTGGCTGGAGACACACACACATGATGATGATATTATCCTCTTAAAACTCATGTCTATATAGGTTATACTTATAAACCAAATGCAAATCATCGATTTCCTTCAGACGCGACTGCGACACAACTGCAACACAACATGGTTGCAGATGTTGCAGAGGGTGTTGCAGAGGGTGTTGCGAGGATGTTGCGTACCTGTCCCCAAAATCAACCCGAGCGACTGCAACACAACCGTTGCGTTGATGTTGCGTAGCATTGATTGGTTGGTTAGTGAATGGGGGCGGGGCTGTCATATAAAATATTGGTCCCGCAGGCAGGAATACTATCCCAGATAGTTAACGTAATTTATACAAATGGAAGTATTGATTTATTCATCACAAATCATACAAAAAAATATACAGTCAACTGGAATATGTTAGTTCTTTACACATTATGTTGGATTATGTAATTGGTTTGTCATGACAAACCAATAAAAAATTTGCGAATTAACTGGTGGTTATCCTATAACCCTGGTTATATGTACATTTCAACAAAGTGGAGCTGCAGGGGACTTCCATAGCATACGCCTTCAAATCCTCTTACCTTGACGATTAAAAGCCTCCACAATTTAGTAAACAGTATTTCCATGGCTGGTGTTGATATTTTACGAGGCCAGCTTGTGAGAATTCGTTGTAGCCACCCAACTAATGTTAATGCCATTCAGAATTTATTAACATAGCTACAACAACACACATTAACGTTAATATAATTACATGCATCATTGTTTACAATGAACGGGTGGGGCTAATTCAAAGGACTGGACACAAGGGACACGTTAAACAGCAATCAATTAATTTAATACAACAACAGGTAGTTTTGAGCTGCATTTGTGCCTACGACCGCGCCACCGCCACAGGGATATACGGCTTTGTCGAGCTCTCTCTCTCCTGCCGATTAAAATCAGCAGCTCTTCCTCGAGTGCCTGTAGCTGCCTGCATTTGCACAACAGCGTCCATCCCTGCTGCTAGCTAACGTTAAAACTAACCTAAAGTTAGTTGTTCACCAACAATCTCAACATTTGTATTTAGCGTCAGCTCAAAAACACTGAACCGGTAGCAGCAATAATACTTCCAGTCGGGGTTTTCAAAATAAAAGAGCGACGTCTAAAACACCGGAAAAGATGTTTATTTTGTACATACATTTTACATTTATTTGTACAATGTTGCATAGGCTACGCGTGGATGTTGCAGAAGCATAAAGGCAGAGTGTCTGCAACATTGTTGCGCTGTCGATGTTGTGTCGCAGTCTAGTCGCAGTTGCTGTAGCATGTAGAGCCCTTTACTCACCATCCCACAAGCCAGGTTGCGGACCTTCGTGGACAGGGCTTTTAGTGTCGCTGCCCCCACCCTTTGGAACTCCCTCCCCATGGACATCCGAAATGCCAATTCTCTTGTCCACTTTAAAAACCTGCTGATGACCTACCTCTTCACCCAGGCTTATGATCTCTGTCTGATGCTCCTGAGCATCCTATTCATTCTGTTTGTTAAAATTTTTTGTTCTGTTCCATTTTCTCTGTTCTGTTTTTGTATTTTGTTTCTTAGTTTAGGTCACCGTTATCCTCCCCCCTCCCCCTTTTTATTTTAAAGCGCCTTGGGTATGTGAAAGGCTATTATTATTATTATTATTATTATTATTATTATTATTATTATTATTATTATTATTATTATTATTATTATTATTATTATTATTATTATTACACAGCTAGGGGTCCTTTGAGAAGGTTCCAGGGGGTCCCCAGAAAAGGTTGAGCCCAATGACGGAATGTGACCCGTCTAATCACAGGTTTCACTGTCTCCACTGTAGGGCTGACCCCTATTAGTCGATTAGTCGACTAATCGGTCGAAAGGAGCCGTAGTCGACTAGCCAACCTCTTAGTCGAATACAAAAAAAATAAAAATATTTATAATTCTTATTTTAATTTTTTTATCATTTTTTCCAAAAGAAAAGAGGCCTAGAAGCGTGGCTAACGCTAATGGCACGCATACCAGAGGCTAACTGCCTACGAAAACAGGCACAGAGGCACTGAAAGAGGATTTCACCCATCTAATGAACACACTAGACTAGACAAATATCAAGATGTATCCATCAGTGGACCAATTACATGCTTTTGCAGAGAACAAGAAGCCTTCAGTCGACTCCTTCAGACATTAAGCACCCCCCACAGCCCACATGGAATGATACAACATTTTAGAAAAAATATATATATATATTAAAAAGAAATATTACAAATATTATATATTTTTATTTTTTATTTTTTTTATTTAGATGTGCCTATCATCTTTTAATTCAATATGAATACAACTGTGTGTGTGTGTGTGTGTGTGTGTGTGTGTGTGTGTGTGTGTGTGTGTGTGTGTGTGTGTGTGTGTGTGTGTGTGTGTGTGTGTGTGTGTGTGTGTGTGTGTGTGTGTGTGTGTGTGTGTGTGTGTGTGTGTGTGTGTGTGTGTGTGTGTGTGTGTGTGTGTGTGTGTGTGTGTGTGTGTGTGTGTGTGTGTGTGTGTGTGTGTGTGTGTGTGTGTGTGTGTGTGTGTGTGTCTCAGGTTGTACGAGTGTGGTCCGTGGTGCGGCTGTAACCGGGCCAGGTGTCAGAACCGGGTGGTGCAGCGCGGCCTCCGAGTCCGTCTCCAGGTCTTCCAGACAAAGACCAAAGGCTGGGGAGTCCGTTGCCGGGACGACATTGACCAAGGCACGTTCATTTGCACATTTGCAGGTAAGATTTGACATTTTATTAGAAGGATAAGCCCCTTGAGATATGCTATCTCGTTTTCGAGGGGGGCCTTAACATAGGATACAAAACATACAATACAATACAATACATAACAAAACAAAACACAGGACAACAATACACTTATACACTGACAGACGCTCTCCCAAGCTCACCCCCACAATCCACACTGATTCCTTCCAAGAGGATCACCAATATATATACATATGTATTTTTTTTCCCTTATAAAACACATACAAAATTATAATTTGATCTGTAAACAACATGTAAGCCCTAACACAGTAAATCAATCAATAACAGGTGCAAGTAGTCTGTAGATGAGTGAACAAAGATATCTTGAATAACCGGTAAGAAGTGAGAGATCTGAGTGAACTACTGTAGGCAGTTTGTTCCAATCTGCTGGTGCTTTATATTTAAAGGCAAGTCGACCAATAGCTTTGGTGGTTCGAGGTATAGTAAAGAAAGGATGATCCGTGTGTCTTAAATTATAAGTTGAACTATATGGTGTTAAGAACTGCTTTAGATAGGGGGGATAATTAAAGTAAATACATTTGTAAACAAAAAGCAACCAATGGAAATGTCTTCTGAATGGGGGAGAAAGCCAGTTTAACGACTCAAACATAAGACAGTGATGGGTTCTATAAGGGCACCTCAATATAAATCTGCAAACACTATTATAAGTGACATTTAAAGGACGGAGATTTGTTAGTGTGGTGTTCTGATAGACTATGTCTGCGTGGTCCACTATTTGAAGTACCAGCTGTATAATGATTATTTTCCTAACTTGAAGAGAAAAACAGTTAATAGAACGATACAATATTCTCCGGCTACAATTTGTTTTCTTTATCACAGCATCAATATGTGACTTGAAGGTGAGTTGAGAATCAAGCCAAAGACCCAAGTACTTATATTCATCGACATTCTCGAGAGGAGCATCATCTAAAAACTTAATCGACAACTGATTCGATATTTGCAACAGATTTGATCTAGTACCAAACAGCATACTATAGGACTTCTTCTTATTTAATAAAAGTTTGTTAATAGCTAACCATTTCTGAACAGCATCACAATGAAGATGAATCCACCGTTCCTTGAATCACGCTCCATTGTTATCTTGTCACTTCCGGGGGGGGGGGGGTCTTCTAAATCGCCAGTCTGATTTCACGTGTGCACAGCGGGGCCGGGCGATGAATCCAGTTTCAATTTCAATTACGACGTTTGGCTTCCCCCACAATCATGAAGACGAGATAAATCGGCCAGTGCAACGATTATTGTGCCGCATGCCGTGTTGCTCATTTTGTCTTGTGTTGTAAATGCAGCGCACCCTTCCTTCACAGCGGTGCGCTCCGTCACTCCTCCCCTCGAGCCCAAGCCGTCGTTTCAGCTCATTTTGAGAGGGAGGATGGAGCCACGGCTCAATCTAAATAATCGTGTTTTTTTTTTTTGCCAATGTTGTCACATTTCAGCTGTCTTCCCCACCCCCCTCTCTCTCTCCCCTCCCCTTGCCCCGACCAGGACTGGTTCTCAGGACGGGCCAGGGTCCCGACGAGCCCCCGCCCACCAAGCGCCTGCGGGCCGAGCTGTCCTCGGATGACGAGGTGGAGCTGGTGACGGAGTGGCTGGCGCCGCCAGTGGCGGAGTCGGGACGCGGCAAGTGTCTGGAGACACTGGAGCCCTCCCCGCCCACCTCCCCCCCGCTGCACGTCCCAGTCATCCAGAGGCCCGCGGACGCCCCTCAGATCATCCAGGAACGAGGGGAGAGGGTGAGCGGCTCGGCCTGCTTCAATACCAGTCAAAGTAGATGCAGAGTATTTATATAGTAGCATGTGTGGAGGTCATACGGGCAGACTCTAGAGCAGTGTTTCTCAACTGGCGGGTCGCGACCCAAGAGTGGGTCGCGGGGCCATTTTGTAAAAATGTGTGTAAAAAAATATAAATATTTTATTTTATTTTTTAAATATTATTTTTGCACTACCTATCTTTGTGAAAGTGGCTTCTCAGCTCTGGTCCAGCTGAAGACAAAACAGAGGAACAGATTGGACATTGAGCATGACCTCAGAGTTGCTTTGTCCACCATCACCCCAGACTTTGAGACTCTTGTCAGGAGCAAACAACATCCCCAGTTATCCCATTAGTTCCCTGGGATAACTGTCTGCTAAGAAGCATATATTATTTATTATTATTTTATTTCATTGTGTTTTTAGCCCTAGTTGCACTTTTGTTGCAACCCCAGTTTTCCCATTAGTTCCCCCAAACTTACTGTAGGTCTGTTATGTTAAGCTAAGAAGTCTGCTAAGAAGCATAATTATTTATTATTATTATTATTATTATTATTATTATTATTATTATTATTATTATTATTATTATTATTATTATTATTATTATTATTATTATTATTATTATTATTATTATTATTTTATTTCATTGGGGTTTTAGCCCTAGTTGCACTTTTGTTGCAACCCCAGTTATCCCATTAGTTCCCCCAAACTTAGGTCTGTTATGTTAAGCTAAGAAATCTGCTAAGAAGCATATTATTTATTATTATTTTATTTCATTGGGTTTTTAGCCCTAGTTGCACTTTTGTTGCACTTTTTTGTGTTTATTTCATGTTTTTAACAGTGCATGAAAGATCGTGTATTACTGATCATAGTGGTTAAAAGATTTGGGTCGCAACTTAATGACTAAGGAAAATGTTGGGTCCCGAGGCTAGACCCGTTGAGAACCACTGCTCTAGTAGTGAAAAAGGTGATATGATCCAAAATCAAAATCAGGCAGGGGGGGTCCTGAGGGATTCTCCCCCGGAAGAAAATATCAGTGATTTTTTTTTTTTTGTATATGCAAATTAAGCCTTTTGGAGCGTTTTGTGATTTCAGTGTCTGAGTAGACTCTGACTCATCTCTTCAATCTGTTAAGACTTCAGTTGTGGTGAGAGAGAAATTACATCGATTTATATGTTGAGACATTTTTTAATAATAGTTGAATAATTCCACATATAAATATATTAAACACATGTATATTGTTTAATGTTTTCATGATAAGTAAACATTGATATTTGCCTTGCATTCCGTAAAAGACATTGCCCTTGACGTACAGTATTACACTACTGTCCAAAAGCTGTATGTAGTTAGATGTCTCACCAGTAGAGGGCAGCAGAGCTTATCTTCTATGCAGGGGTAGACTGTGCCGCTCTGGCACAAATGCTTACTTCCTGCAGCTCATCACTATATGGCCATGTAGTTATACTGTATATACTGTAGTTATATGGCCACAATGCAGTAAAGTAAAGGCAAAGTGCCGTTTCTGCTGTAAAGCTGCCAGGCTCAGCGTGAAGGTAAAACCTACAACATGCTGGAGATTCACTTCACTCTCATTGCCTACACACAGTACACCCTAGGCTCTGTTACCCATACTGTACGACTCTGAACTCTTTATACCTACCTACTGCTTTCACTGTCTATCCATATACTCTGTATGACAGCATGTACAACAGTGCTGTATATACAGCATATTTACATTTATATCTTATATAATTGATATGTACCCATATTTGTCTGGCTATACCTGCATATAGGCTAACCCCTCTATATACTTGCTTGTACACCTGCACATAACCCATAGCTCTGTATTATTGCATGTACAATAATACTGTATATACCATATATATATATATATATTCTTGCCGCATATATACCTATGCTCACCTGTCTGTACTTATCTGCATATAGTCCTTTACTATATCTATATCTATTCTGTACACATCCTACTCTTACTAGTACGCTGCTGGCCAGTAGTAGTCATACTGTCTTTATTTATTATACTGCAACTCTGTACATACATCTGATTAGCACTACACTTAGTAGTACTCATTTGTATATTTTGCACCCAGTTTAACCACATGTACTGTACATTGTATATTGCTGTTGCACTTTACTTTTACATTTGCACTCTGGTTGGAGTGAAAATGTTGTACTGTACTTGTGCTGTATGATGATGACAATACATTTGAATCTAATCTAATGTAATCTCATCTAATCAATCATCACACGAGTACAAGTGTCTCACTTGGGCATTTTTGCAGATACAGTACTCTGCCCTTTGGCCACAATACCGGTCACTGAACCGAGCAAACCAATAAATAAGTTGTTTTCCCGTCCAAAAAGCTTACCTCTATGGTCCACGTTGGATCCGTTGGACAAGGTGGCTCGGGGGTAGAGGGTGACTCCACTTAAAGCGGACGTCACATAGCAGATGAGGTTAAAGTTCTGAAACTTCATTATGGATTGATTGGATTGATCGCTTCACGTGAATGACCTAGTTGACGCTAAAAATAAGTCACAAGTCTCCCTCTGTAACCTTTCTGATTTTTACAGATTATGAAAGTACAGAATGTAAGCTTTCAAATGATGTGTCATACATCGACTGTGAAAATATTTTTGAAGAAGGTATGCTTATTTTAATCTAAACATAAAACATAAAAAACATAATGTGTTTGGTAGATTATTTCTCTGTTGTAACGATGCTTCTTGGCAATACATTTTATACCGTTGGAAAGCCTGTTTATTTACCTTTTTAAATTGTGCCCTGCCCCATTTGTAAGGAACATGCATTTGTAAGATGAGTGTGTTGTTACATTGTTACAACAGAGAAATAATCTACCAAATACAAATTTCCAAACTTTATGTTTTATGTTTAGTTAAACCTCAAGTCTTGTAGCAGAGAAAACGGAGACAATTCAATCTAAAATTTGACTGCACACCTTGGCAGTCAGGTACTAGGTGTGAACAATAGCTCTTATGTCCATCCCTAATATATATATACATTCACCTTAAACATTCACACACTTTAGACACTTTAAACACTTTTTAAGATTACACCATATTTTATCTATTTATTCTTACAAATTTGCACTCCCTCTTCTACCTCATTTTTGCATTTAGTTTTGTATATTTTGTATAGTGTTTGGTCGTTTACTTTTTTATTTTACTTTCTGTAGTGTACTCAGGCGGCTTGTACAGAACCAAGCATTTCACTATAATGTACATGTACCTTATGTGTGACAAATAAAAAAAATAACTTGAAACTTGAACTAGTTATACACAGAGCTCAATTGGCCTGAGATAGTAACCCATCTTGGTATTGCATATAAAAAAAAACACAATTCAGTGTGTTAAGCTGAATTATAAAGAAATAATCTTTACGAGGTACAGGGATGAGGAAGGGATTTGACATTCACAGGTGTTTACATTTTTATTTTATTTCTTTCATGTTTTACATAATATAATTTTTTTGTTTTGCATATATATTTGTTTTGTAAGGTTTTAAATTAGTACATTCATTTGAGTAGTGGAAAAGGATTAGGATTAAATAAGTGTATACTTCTTCCTACTCCTTTTCGAACATGTAAATTGAGTTGTGTTTTGTTTTTTTGTTTTCTATTTAAAAAAAAATCCATTTCATTGCTATAGATCAATGATTTGTTTTTGTTTTATATTGTTTGTATTTACATGTTCGAAATAAAGATATATAAATAAAAATATCAAATCAGTCTCTATTGGACCTGAAGGGAACTGGAGTTGTAACCCTGCTGTGTGTGTTTCTCAGGTGCAGAGCGTCGTGGTGGGAGGTCCAGATCCAGGTACAGTGGTCCTCTGTTCACCAGCTGACTTTACTTTTCTACATTGCACTGTAGGATTATTGCGTCCTCATTTTTGCTCGTACGTCGTTAGTTGGGTTGTTGTGTTGCACTTTGACACATTTGATTTAATGTTATTGTCTTGGGCAGATTTGTAGGGCATTTTCTTTGCCCCTTGCCCCTGTTTACTTCCTTCACTGGATGGTGTTAAGTTGAATGATACAACAATACCCATTTAAGTATCTTTATCAACTATACATATTAAGAAATTAACATGAAATATACTGTTTCATAAAATGTACAATTTGAGACAAAATATACACGTCACACACATTGAATTTTTTGTATTCTTTAACCCTTTCACTGCCACACTACATACGGTTAACAATCTGTAGTGTGGTAGTGAAAGACGGTTAACCATCTGTAGTGTGGTAGTGAAAGACGGTTAACCGTCTGTAGTGTGGTAGTGAAAGGGTTAACCTTCTGTAGTGTGGCAGTGAAAGGGTTAACCTTCTGTATTGTCGTAGTGAAAGGGTTAAACCTTTGGTAGTGGTAGCAGACCAGGCTGCAGAAATAAATTAGTGGGGGGGCATAAAATGTTCTCGGGGGGGCACAATGGTTTTTCAACACGGGTTCCCTTTTATACGTTTCAGCTGGGACAGCGGCGCTGTGGCTTGCTTGGCGCTGCCCACGGTGCTGAACTAAACAGCAGAGAGGCAATTGAAAAATCTAATTTCTCTCTATCTTAAGAACATTCACTTATACAAAAACAGACTGAACGGATATATATAACAGACCTGCTGGGGCAGCGGACTGAGAGCAGGGGACACAAACAGGCTGGATAAGATGGTCAGGAAGGCCAGTAGCGTGGTTGGGGTGGAGCTGGACTCCCTAGCGAGGGTGGCGGAGAGGAGGAACCTTGCTAAGCTCCAGGCCATCAGGGAAAACCCCTCCCACCCACTATACACAGACTTGGCTGACAGGAGGAGCATGTTATAGGCTCACACTACCTAAATGCAGCACTGAACGGCACAGGAAGTCCTTCATTCCCACAGCCATCAGACTATACAATGCATCACTGTGCCTCACTGCATCACTGAGCACAGAGTGACAGTTACCATCTTCCTGGACTCTTACTTTTTAAACAGCATTGTGCAATATTACACCTACTGTAGACTTCAGTATATTTTTACTGTATTTATTTACTGTATCTTTTATTCTATTTCATTTTATTCTATTCTTAGGCCATTTGTTTTGTTATTCTTATTTGTGACTTGTTCTGTCTAAATGTTTAATGTTGAGTGATTTGCAGTGTCAAATATCCCTCAGGAGAATACATTTCTATTATAATCTATATCTTTGAAAAGTCTCCATTTATTCAACACTTCTGAATTCACTGACAAACTGAACTGAACTGACAAAAATAAGGTGCATAAAAAAGCAAATAAAATTCCTCCACAGGCTACTCACCATCATTAGTAGAACGGCAAGCGGCGTTTGGGGACAGAGTGAAATCTTCTTAAAACACTGCCCCTCCACTCCTTCCTGAACTTTTTTGAAGTCCTTCTCAAATGCCAACTGAATTAAATTGGCCTTGCGTCGATGAAGCATACTAAGGCAATGTTCTGTAAAGAAGTTCTTAAACGAATTCTCACAGAGTGCCGTGCTAGCTTCATTAGTGTTGTTGTTGAGACCAGTGCCCACTAGGGCTGTCCCTGACTAAGGATTTGGATAGTCGCATTTTTTATTTTTTTTACCAGGGTGGGCATAGCCGACTCAGTGGGCGGGCCCGGCCCCCTAATGCCCGCCCATGGCGCCGGGTCTGAGTGGTAGTGAAAGGGTTAAAAGATTTTAACTAACTGACTCACTCATTTGCCCGTGGTTATCTGCTCTGCCCCTTAGTGGTGGCACACGTGCGTTGCACTTTGTGTAAAACGAGTTAGCCACACGCATCTATGACACCGTGTGTCCTTGGTCTCTTCTGGAGCAGACACGGCACCCGACGCGGGAGAGAGCGCGAAGTTGCCGGAGCGGACGATACCGAATTCTGAACCGGTCACCAAGGAAGTGAGCGCCACAACCGAAGCCGACGTGGAGACGAGTCCGAAGATTGTAAAACGGATCGGCACAGAGAGCACATACTATCTGGACGCCACCAAGGAGGGCAACGTGGGAAGATTCATAAATGTAAGTGTTTCAACAGAGCTGCTACTAAGAATTATTTAAGTAATCGAATCATCCGACGCCAGACAATTTCAACATTTTCATTTAAGTTTACTCGCAATTTGTGCCATGATAGGTTTGACCTGTTAGTGACATGACACTGCATACAACCCATATTTCGGGGAAGGTCAGAGAAGAATGTGAAAAGTGACAAGTTCTGCACAAATTACAATCTGTATAGTCATGCCTCCAAGGAGAGTTAAAACCCCCTAAAACTAAAACAAAAAACATGATTTTGAATGGAGATGTTTAATAAAACTATAAACATCATTGTGAAGATCAGATTGTATTTCTTCTCTCAAAGGGAAATTAATCTATTCATACTATTCCATCGCAGACATCTTGGTTGGCAAACAACAGGCGATTGTAATCAGCTAGTAGGTGATTATCATTAAATGACAATCATGGCCAAGGATCTGTGTGGCCCTGCGCTAGGTTGGCGAGATGTATCATGGGAATTGTAGATATTCATTGAGAATAGAAAGAATTACGTTATATACTGTACGTAAATTTCCCGTTATCATCATCTGAAATGGGGTGTGCCATGTTTTGTGTCTCGTCTTCTATTTGTTGTTGACGTTGAACCTCTCTGTCTCTATGTAGCACAGCTGTGAGCCCAACCTCTTTGTTCAGAACATCTTCACTGACTCCCATGACCCCAGCTTCCCTATGATCACCTTCTTCACAAGCGAGTAAGTGGATAGCTAAATGGGGGGAGGGGTAAGTGTCGTCACAGAAAGCTAGAAATGGAATTATGTTGACCATGTTGTTGAAATACTCGCTACATAATAGGGCTTTCGCCTTCTTTATTTTTTTACATTTTATATCGATTCATATTCAGGCGCCTTGTTCTCACCAATACAATTCCTTGTTACAACTTCCTCATAAATGATAGTGTGATCTTGTGAATGCTCAATTTAATATCGTCGATTTTTGTGAATGCTCAAATTAATATCGTAGAGCTTGTGAATGCTCAAGTTAATAGCGTAGAGCGTGTGAATGCTCAAGTTAATATCGTAGAACGTGTGAAATGCTCAAGTTAATATCGTAGAGCGTGTGAATGCTCAAGTTAATATCGTAGAGCGTGTGAATGCTCGTTAATATCGTAGAGCGTGTGAATGCTCAAGTTAATATCGTAGAGCGTGTGAATGCTCAAGTTAATAGCGTAGAGCGTGTGAATGCTCAAGTTAATATCGTAGAGCGTGTGAATGCTCAATTTAATATCGTAGATTTTTGTGAATGCTCAAGTTAATATCGTAGAGCGTGTGAATGCTCAAGTTAATAGCGTAGAGCGTGTGAATGCTCAAGTTAATATCGTAGAGCGTGTGAATGCTCGTTAATATCATAGAGCATGTGAATGCTCAAATTAATATCATAGAGCTTGTGAATGCTCAAGTTAATAGCGTAGAGCGTGTGAATGCTCAAGTTAATATCGTAGAACGTGTGAATGCTCAAGTTAATATCGTAGCGCGTGTGAATGCTCAAGTTAATATCGTAGAGCGTGTGAATGCTCGTTAATATCGTAGAACGTGTGAATGCTCAAATTAATATCGTAGAGCTTGTGAATGCTCAAGTTAATATCGTAGAGCGTGTGAATGCTCAAGTTAATATCGTAGAGCGTGTGAATGCTCAAGTTAATATCGTAGAGCGTGTGAATGCTCAAGTTAATATCGTAGAGCGTGTGAATGCTCAAGTTAATATCGTAGAGCGTGTGAATGCTCAAGTTAATATCGTAGAGCGTGTGAATGCTCAAGTTAATATCGTAGAGCGTGTGAATGCTCAAGTTAATATCGTATAGCGTGTGAATGCTCGTTAATATCATAGACCTTCTTGTGACGTTAACCGCATAATAGGAGGACTCTACAGTGTATAATGAATATGTTTAGGCAACATTTCCTCATATTCACTTTATAAAAGTGTTCGTATTTATTTGTTGCATTACTTTCTCTTTCCGTAGAGCGGTGAGGGCCGGGACCGAGTTGACCTGGAACTACTCTTGTGACCCAGGAAGTCCTCCGGTGCTGGAAGTGCCGTGTGATTGCGCGAGCGACGAGTGCCGAGGGCTGTCGGACAAGAACATGTGTGAACTCTGTGACGTCGGGGTGCCGGACGGGGACAGAACGGGCGTGGTTTTTCCATAGGTTCCATCTGAACCACTTTTTCGGGGGGAACGATCTCACCGATGGGATTAGAATTTTCATTCTAATGATGATGTCGCAATGGCTGCTGACCATTGAAAGCTATAGACTGGTAGAATTTAGAGAAAAAGCTCAACAACGAAAAGGCCAACGTACATCTGAAAGGTTAAAGGAAAACTCCAACATTTTGGGAAATTAGCTTATTTGCCATCTACCCTGGAGTTAGACAAGAAGATACATACCTTTTTCTTCTCTGTGCATGCAGTAGGTGTAGGAAAACGTTGGGAACTAGGCTAATGGAGGAACCTACTTCCAGTGACTGACGCTAAGCTAGGCTAACGGTGCACGTCTTCCTACTCCTACTGCATGCACAGAGAAGAAAAAGGTATGTATCTTAACACTCCAACATTTTGGAAACCCTGGAGTTAGACAAGAAGATGCATACCTTTTTCTTCTCTGTGCATGCAGTAGGAGTAGGAAGACGTTGGGAACTAGGCTAATGGAGGAACCTACTTCCAGTGACTGATGCTAAGCTAGGCTAACGGTGCACGTCTTCCTACTCCTACTGCATGCACAGAGAAGAAAAAAGATATGTATCTTCTTGTCTAACTCCAGGGTAGATGGCAAATAAGCTTTTCCTTTAAATCAACCTTCCAACGTGGCCAGTTAATTCAGTGGGAGTTATAGTTCTGTGCACCTACAGAAGAAGTGGCTTCAGGGAAAGTAGAAAGCAGTGACACAGCATAGTTATTAGAGATATTATCCACTAACGCGGAATGCCGCTGAGCCACGTGTCGTAGAACGTTGATCGGCTCAGCTGACCGACAATAAATCAAAATGACACCATTCACCATCGTAGCCTATAATAACAGGGCCTATCAACCGGTTTTAATAAATTAATTATAAAAAAAAAATATATATATAAAAATAATTATATATATTTTTTTCGACTCTGACATGAAAATCGAATGTGGAGACTGGCACAACTATTCGAAAATTCGAACTCATCCCTAGTATAAACAGTTTTGCGGTTTTATTTTTTTATTTTTTTTACGGACCCAAGATGATTTCCTATCGCAGCCTTTTGCTAATACTGACGGGAAATGAACGTGGGTCCAGCTCTTCCCAAACAATGCAATTCCACCTAAACGGTCTATAACGATGACCTCCTGGGACATTGGAAATCACGTTGATTGTATTAACGCCAGGCTAACTGGCTGAGATGTGGTCACAATGCGTTAAGCCAGACTACCTGCAGAGGACCTCCTTGTCAGTGCATAGTAACTATTGCTTTTTATTTATTTTTTTATTAAAAATTGACACGTGCTGACGGGACATGTCTGCTGTGGTGAAACACGCCAACCTCGTCCTTTTTAATTAAAAAATAATAATACTATGTATTGATGTTGCCCTGAAATACTGACCTGGGATCAGGCATTAGGATTTTTGTAGTCTTGTTATTAACCTGCTGTTTGTACACTGACTGTGACTGACTTGTCAAAATACTCTTATTTTTGTACGACCATGTTGTAAATAAAACCTTTTTCAAAAAGTTAACCGAACCAAGATGTTGAACTTGTCGAGTGTCTGCTCCACTTGACATGATGATGGCAAGGAAGATACCATGAAGATACCACCTTTCCTGGTGTTCACAAATCATGTGTGGTGTTCACAAATCATGTGTGGTGTTCCTGGTGTTCACAAATCATGTGTGGTGTTCACAAATCATGTGTGGTGTTCACAAATCATGTGTGGTGTTCACAAATCATGTGTGGTGTTCACAAATCATGTATGGTGTTCACAAATCATGTGTGGTGTTCACAAATCATGTGTGGTGTTCACAAATCATGTGTGGTGTTCCTGGTGTTCACAAATCATGTGTGGTGTTCACAAATCATGTATGGTGTTCCTGGTGTTCACAAATCATGTATGGTGTTCACAAATCATGTATGGTGTTCCTGGTGTTCACAAATCATGTGTGGTGTTCACAAATCATGTATGGTGTTCACAAATCATGTATGGTGTTCACAAATCATGTGTGGTGTTCCTGGTGTTCACAAATCATGTGTGGTGTTCACAAATCATGTGTGGTGTTCGGGGCGTAGCTGGGGGCGGGTAGATTAGGATGATTCCAAGGGCCCAGCACTGGGGGGGGCCCCAAATTTTTTTTTTTTTTTTTTTTTTTTTTTTTTTAACTAGACATCACTCAGGTGTATTATTGATGCTCTCATTGATACTATGTTTGTTTCTGAAGTGTGTGTGTGTGTGTGTGTGTGTGTGTGTGTGTGTGAGATATATATAGAGAGAGGGGGGGCTTTGGTAGACTATTGCATTGGTCCATTCATTGAAGATGAACGCAATGCGACATCCTTTACTAGGCTCACCCACCAACAGTGCAGGTGCTGAACTGCTGATCTGAATGTATAGGTAAAAACCATATTATGTTCATCAATAAAAAAATTGCCCATTTTTTTTTTTGCTCGCACGCTTACGCGCGCTCGCATTCACTGGGGGCCTACAAATACATTCTTTCATGGGGCCCAGAATCTGGAGCTACACCCCTGGGTGTTCCTGGTGTTCACAAATCATGTGTGGTGTTCCTGGTGTTCACAAATCATGTGGTGTTCCTGGTGTTCACAAATCATGTGTGGTGTTCCTGGTGTTCACAAATCATGTGTGGTGTTCCTGGTGTTCACAAATCATGTGTGGTGTTCCTGGACCTGGTGTTCACAAATCACGGGGGACATTACTGGTGGGAAATGTAACCTTTTGGGAATTCAAAGGCAGGCATGGAACAGTCGACACTGGACAGTTTGTCCGAGGGAAGTAATCAGTTGTGATTGGAGGATCAAAAAAAGAGGGCAGGGTCAATGACATCCCTCTTGTAGATTTAATTAACAAGCCCCTTGTTATGTTTGAACAAAGACTTCCTTTTAGTTTATTTCACGACTTTAAAAAACAAAAGAAACCCGTTTACATGAAATCTAAATACATCAAGGAACATCACGCAAAATGTCCCCAGACTTCCATCGTGGTTCTTGCTGGAACAGCGACAATGTGAAGATATGACTACAGCATTAAGACTATAGAGGCTTACTGCACACAAACCCTAACAACATTATTAGAATATACTCTCTGAAGTGTGTGTGTGTGTGGTGTGTGTGTGTGTGTAGCAAGCAAGGCACTAACGGCCAGGTTTATGGGTTCCACTCACTGTCACTGAGTAGAGTAGAGCGCATGACCAGATTTACCGCTGTCCCATATTTTAAATCGATTTATTTGCTATGGAGCGCTGACCTCCAGTCAGATCATACCTTTTTTATTATTATTATAAAGCATTGTGCAACATGTTGCTGTGGTGGCCCCCTCCACCGGGTGAGCCCATCCGAAAGTCACGTGACCACACGTCCCTCTTGATCACCTGACCACAGTGTATAATAACATAGGCTGTCTGCCGGGTCGAGCACGTCGCGCCCGCGGGACTGTGTAGTAGTAGAGTAAGTTATTCGGGATCACTGAGGGAACCGATCGACGAACACAATGCTGTCGGCTGTCTGTCTCCTCCTCGTCGCCTTCCCCGGCTGCGTGTTCTCCAGGATCCCTCCTCACGAAGAGGTGGCCAGGGTGGCTCGTTTCGTCGCCAACCGGTGCGACTGGGCGTCCATGGCGACGATCTCGACCCACGAACCGGTCCAAGGACAACCCTTCTCCAACGTGTTCTCCATCAGCGACGGTCCCGTTGGCTACGGGAGTGGAGTGCCGTACATGTACCTCACCCGCATGGAGATCTCTGTGCAGGATCTGGAGGTAGAATGAAGCGTTATAGCTAACTTTAGCTTGAGTTGTTGTCATTAATAATGTCTATTATGATGACATGTTGCAGGCTGTGTTGGTACCGACGTTATTAATGCATGAAACAATAAAGCTTGACTTCCGATTTGCTCTTAACGCTTTCTGCAAGAGTATGCAATATTGATGTGCGAAATTGTTTGTCAATACGTGACTCGGCTAATTGTTGGAATATGACTCAGCGTGTTTTAGAGTGACTTCATGACTTGACACATTACAATCTTGTTGTGACTGATCATGAACTGACCGCTGCAGACGAAGCCACCTTGATCATTCGCACGCAGGCGGCAGGCCTAAACAATCATCTGTATCTGACACATTTCATATTCCAAGATGTGTAATAATCCTAGACTGCTAATTACTATTTATTTCTTATTAATACACCATAACATTGATTCCCTAGAAAAAAGACATACAGAACACACACATACATACATTATGCACATTACCTACATACAAACACCCATACATAAATATACACAAGTATACACACATATATTTTTTAAGTATTATATACATACTACGTATGTACACATTTATATGCTATAAAAAAATCCACCCCCCTGCCCCCTATATATAGTATAGTCTATAGACTATATAATCAACCATGTATTTTATATTATTTATTATATACCATGGTCATGTTATTAATTATTACATATTATCATGCCATAGTAGTCGGACAGAACAGGGATGAGGGCACAATGTAGTTAGTCACTATGTGACCAGGTTCTCAAACATAAACATAAAGACGGACAACACGCTCATCACAGACAAACTGGATGTAGCCAATTACTTAAACACTTTCTTCACAAACATAGCCACAACACTGGTAAACAAACTACCCTCCTACAAGAACCTAGGCGTCCACAAAGACAATTTCAAACTGGAAATGGTAACTACAGATGAGGTACTCAATAAACTGAGCGCCCTCCAACCGAACAAGGCCACTGGCCATGACAACATCCCCTCCAAATTCCTCAGAGACTCAGCAGCCGCAATCACCCCAGTCATCACACACATAATAAACCTCTCCATAAAACAGGGACACGTCCCCAAGGACTTCAAAATAGCGAGAGTAACACCCCTGCACAAAAAGGGCAGCAAATTAGACCCAGGCAACTACCGCCCTGTTTCTATCCTTACATCCATCTCGAAAGTCATGGAAAAAATAGTATACGAACAGGTCGAAAAGTACCTTGCGGATAAAAATCTAATCTACGAATTCCAATCTGGCTTCAGAACATCCCACTCCACTGACGCATGCCTTCTCTATTTGAACGACCATCAAGCAAGAGGTGGACGCGGGCAAATACTGCGGCATGGTCATGCTAGACCTACAAAAGGCCTTCGACACTGTCAATCACACCATTCTGATTGACAAGCTAAAAGCAATTGGTTTTGATAGTTTATCAGTGAGCTGGATACAATCCTACCTGGAGGGGAGAGAACAGATGGTGGAGGTAAACGGTACCCTATCCCCCCCCCTCACAGTGAACTGTGGTGTTCCACAAGGAAGCATACTAGGACCACTACTGTTCCTAATTTATGCAAATGACATGTCGTCAGCTTGTGACTGCAACTTGTTCCTGTTTGCGGACGACTCAGCCCTGCTGGTCTCTGACAAGAACAAGTTACAGGTTGAAAAAACCCTCAGCTCGGAACTAGGCAAAATCTGCATATGGCTCGCTGGTAACAAACTATCATTACACATGGGCAAAACAGAGTCCATTCTCTTCGGTTCAAATAACAAACTCAGCAAGACCGACGGCTTCTCAGTTACAGTGGGTGACAATACTGTCGCAAGGAAAGATGAAATTACCTACCTGGGTTCCATCCTAGAGGCTAATCTTTCCTGTGACAAAATGGCATCCAATGTAATAAAAAAAGTCAATCAACGAACTCGATTCTTGTACCGGATCTCCTCTCTGGTAAACAAGAATACCCTGAAGACTCTGGCGGGAGCACTCATTCAAGGGTACTACGACTATGCTTGCACCTCATGGTACCAAAGCACCTCAAAGGCACTAAAAACCAAATTACAAACATCTCAAAACAAACTAGTCAGACTACTGCTTGACCTGACTCCTAGAACCCACCTCACCCCTGCACACTTTGCCAACCTAGGATGGCTTAGAGTAGACGACAGAGTACAGCAACTTGCAATGGGCCTGGTCTACAAGATACACTACACGACCAAGGTACCCATGTACATGTCAAAATACTTCCCAAAGGTCAGTGAATACCACGATCACAACACCAGAGGGAGCTCCACAAATCATGTAAAACCCAGATTCGGCTCAAACGAGGGACTAAACACGTTTCGCAATTATGCCACATCAATGTGGAACGCCCTACCCAAAGCTGTAAAGGAATGTGAATCACTACCCACCTTCAAAAACACTCTCAAAGAACACCTACGGGAGACTGCAATTCAAAACTGGCCCCTACAAATGTCCTAACCCAGTTGTACAATAAAGACCAAGCATGGCTTTGTCAGTATTCCAATGTACCCCCCCCCCCCCCCCCCCCCACCTCCAATGTACAGCCCCACCCAACCCCACCCCACCTACCCAACCTCCTCCAATGTACAGTTTCTATGTCAAATGTATGTACACTCTTTTTCTGGATTTTTTTTAGTATCACAATCAGTACTGTATTTGAAAATCTGGTATGTCATAAATGTATAGATGTAGCAGTACTGTCTATCTGTATGTCGTGTGTGTCATATGATGAATTGAAAATGGGGGACCCTGATGGAAACAAGACGAAAGTCTTTCTCAGGTCTGCATCCTCTTAACAATTGTATGTATTGAGCTGTACTGTACTGTACCCATTCTGCAATCTGTTAATAAACTTTTCAATCAATCAATCAATCAATCCATATAGTTAGTAAGAGAGGACTTGTGGTTTCGACCATAAAGCCTATGGCTAAGTGATCTAGTAAGGCAGAAGAAACTAAAATAGCAGAAAACCTAGCGATATCTGGGAGGACTCCTCTTACTGTACACATCACAACAGGATATTCTGACCCTTAAGATTACATCATCAAAATAGTAAATACATAGCAAGGTTGTGCATCGCAATTGTTGTACAAGTGCATACGCTTTGGGTCCATGAGAGTATACCTTAAATTAAAGTATGTTACAGGTATCCCTCCCAGCTCTTATACAGTATATAGTTAAATGTGCTGTAAGTGTGGTATTTTCTTTGTTCAAATAAGTCATCTACATGTTAAAATAATAGCTCTACATTCCAACAGCCATCACTGATGTTGTAGATGTAGAGTATCTGGTCAGTAGCATGCGTCTGCCCAGTCCCTCCGCTCTGCAGTAAACAGAAAATACATTTCTTGGTATCCCGTTCTGACATCATCCAATCTCTCTCCTTCTCTATCCCTCTACCCCCCCCCCCTCTCTCTCTCTCTCTCTCTCTCCTTCTCTCTCCCCCTCCCCCCTCTCTCTCTCTATCCTTCTCTATCCCTCTACCCCCCCTCTCTCTCTCTCTCCTTCTCTATCCCCCTCCCCCCTCTCTCTCTCTATCCTTCTCTATCCCTCTACCCCCCCTCTCTCTCTCTCTCTCTCTCTCTCTCTCTCCTTCTCTATCCCCCTCCCCTCGCTCTCTCTCTCTCTCCTTCTCTATCCCCCTCCCCCCTCTCTCTCTCCTTCTCTATCCCTCTACCCCCCCTCTATCTCTCTCTCTCCTTCTCTATCCCTCTACCCCCCCTCTATCTCTCTCTCTCTCCTTCTCTATCCCCCTCCCCCCTCTCTCTCTCTCTCCTTCTCTATCCCCCTCCCCCCTCTCTCTCTCCTTCTCTATCCCCCTCCCCCCTCTCTCTCTATCCTTCTCTATCCCCCTCCCCCCTCTCTCTCTCCTTCTCTATCCCCCTCCCCCCTCTCTCTCTCTATCCTTCTCTATCCCTCTACCCCCCCCTCTATCTCCTTCTCTATCCCCCTCCCCCCTCTCTCTCTATACTTCTCTATCCCCCTCCCCCCTCTCTCTCTCCTTCTCTATCCCCCTCCCCCCTCTCTCTCTCTATCCCTCTACCCCCCTCTCTCCTTCTCTATCCCCCTCCCCCCTCTCTCTCTATCCTTCTCTATCCCCCCCCTCTCTCTCTCTCCTTCTCTATCCCCTCCCCCCTCTCTCTCTCTCCTTCTCTATCCCCATCCCCCCTCTCTCTCTATCCTTCTCTATCCCCCTCCCCCCTCTCACTCTCTCAGGTGAATCCGCAGGCCTCGATGTCCATGTCCCTGGCTCAGACAGACTACTGTAAGACCCAGGGCTTCGACCCACAGGATCCGCTGTGTGCCCACATCATCCTCTCTGGCTCAGTGGCAGAGGTACTGATTGTAATGGTGTATTCTAGTCCCTGGGCATCTTTCACACAGGAAGAAAACCCCATCTTATTATCTATGTGTGAGGGGGGAAATTAAAAAAAAAACATCCAAAAGCCTAGTAGTGAAATAAAGAAACATTTAATAATAATTAAATGATTACACCCCCCCCCCCCCCCCCCAAAAACACAAAAAGGTGTTAAAGAAAAGAAAATCCTTGACATAATTTTCACCTAAAAAGAACAAAAAATTGAAAAAGAAAATACTATAGTAATACTTTTTCATCCTCATAATTGAATTAGAATGTATTTGTTTATTTGTAAGGGACAATGTATATTAATGAACATTTAGCATTTTGCAATAAAACATTGATGTAAATACACCCGAATTAGCCTCGGCTCATTTTCATCGTTAGTCCCCACATAAAAACACATAGTGTTGTATAAGACATTGGTACAATTGGTAATTTCGTTGGATATACACTGTATACGGTAAAATATTATTATATACTTTTTTTTGTTTTCTGTTTCTGTACTTGCATGTCATTTTAGCCACCTTAATTGTTAGTTTCATTATGCATTGTGTGTTGAGTACTGACTTTTAACAATTTTGTTTTGCAATAATAATAAAAAAAAAAAAAAAAAACATAGTGCATACAGTACATAAAACCAAAATGCTAAAGTGTGAGCTAGACTTATCCTAAAGTGCTCTATTTTTTGTTTTAAAGTGCATATTAGGCAGTGCCTATCAAAGTGCTCATTGCTATCATAAGACATTCTCTTCACTCTTGTCTTCCAGGTGAACAGCACAGAGGCAGTGTTTGCCAAGAAAGCCCTGTTCAGCCGGCACCCTGAGATGGTGGACTGGCCCTCTGACCATGGCTGGTTCTTTGCCAAGTTCAACATCACCAAGGTGTGGGTGCTGGACTACTTCGGAGGGGTGAAGACCGTCACACCGGAAGACTACTTTAACGCCACGCCCTTCAAGAACCACCATCACTGAGCGTGGGGTATGACACTTTTTTGAATCTGTAGATGGGCAATATTGAGCATTTTAAACTGGATCAAAATCAATATGGATAACAGTGGGGTAGGGGCGTCACGATTACATTTACATTTTTGTCATTTAGCCGACTCTTTTATCCAAAGCGATTTACAAGTTTTATGTGACAAGTCAGCAGGAAGGGCACAACTCTTATCAGCTGAGTAACAAGTGTTCAAACTTGAGTGCTACAGTGTCGAGTGTATGTTAGTATATTAGGAAGAGTGCATGGCTGTAGAGGACAGTAAGAAGTTTATTTATATTATTTAAAATATTGATTGAAGAAGTGATATTGATTGGTCGGGTTTCGGCTGTCCTAACTGTGGGGGGAAGTTCGTTCCACCATTGTGGAGCAAGGACCGAGAATAGGTGGCTTTGACTGAATCGAATAAATCCATTTACAAAAGATAATGGATTAAAAAGGACATCAATGCTTCCAAGCATTTCCTTGATGGAAGTGAAACTTCACGATTTAAAGCGTCTAGTCATCTGACAGAAATGCAAAAGAAGAATTTTGTTGAGAAGCACTGGATTGTTCAATAATGCTAAATGCATGCTTAACTCATTGACCGCCGGGGATTAGCCTTATCCTGTGGTAGTATTGCCACTCTGTAAACAATGGGAGTTAGTCACCTTGTTTGTAGAGCTAAATCTATATTCTATATTATAGCCATTGGTACAATACTATAGTCATTTGACATTGAGTTTATTCCGGTCAAGATGCAAAAAAGAGAACATTTTTCCATCCATACGATCCAGTCTTATACCGTGGTGAATATAAGTGGTTTTAGAGCGGTCTAGGGTAATTCATGAAATGCTTAGTTATGGCAGTATACGTCGATTCCATTGTAGACGTTGCCGTTTCTTGCCTGAACCCGCTATTGTTCCGGAATCAAATCTACATCATGGGAATTATGTTCCATCATGAATGCATGAAAGGGGGGGGGGGGTCGTTTCTGATTATTTGATTGTCGGTAACGGCATTCGTATTCAACACTAAGAACGCTTATCAGCCCGATCGGTACAAAAGCCTTGCAGTATCAAGCTAAAATTTACGTCAAATGGTCCTTACCTGCGACCGGCAGTATTCCAAAAACAATATTCCAATTTCTTGATCGCCATCTGGTACATCCAATGTCCATTTGCTCGACGGCATAATCCACCATAACATATGGATCGGGCATATTTGATGGGCTTCAATGTAACCGGCAGAACCGTTCGTCTTGCCAGACAAGGACAAATGTAACTCGAAACCTTTGGCCATCCCACAGCCCAGGATACAATGTTAGAAAGGGTGCTCGATACCGCCGTCTAGCGTGATGTGGCCGGTATTGCACATAGGCATTCTAAATGCGATTCCCAATGTTAACCCCGAGTCAGTGGGCCTGTAATGAATAGAAATATCGAATAAAAGAAATAACGATCAAATAACGAGTATACTCGTTGTTGGCGTTCAGCGATTGGCGGCCAATAACGAGTATAATCGTTGTTGGCAGTGAATGAGTTAAAATGTTAATCTAAATGCAGCAAATAATCAATAAAATAATTGTTGTATGAATCTCTTACTTAAAGTGGTATTTTGTTGTTAAATTAAGTGTTAAAATAGCTCTACATTCTGACAGCCATCACTGATATAGAGTGTTTGGTTAGTAACATGGGTCTCCTAGTCCCTCCGCTCTGCAGTAAACACAGAATAAATGTTCTGGTATCCCTTCCCACTTTATCCAATCAGGCGAGAGAACCCTAGATATTTATTTTACTTATTTCTTGCCAAGCTAAGAAATCTTGCTAAGCCAAATTTGCTTACTGCACTTGTTTCAAGCATATATTTGCTTAAAACTAGTTTTCATTGCGGTCAAGTGGCGTAGCGGAGATTGCGTTCGTCACCAACACCGGAGACGCTGGATTCGCCTGTTCGAATCCAGCTCACAGCTCCGGCGTTGTCACCAGCTTGGCTGGCCGTTCACACTAATACAATTGGCTGTATTAGAGGGTGGGAAAGCTGGCGGGGTGGGTCTGGGTCGTTGTAAACAGCGACTCCTACAGTTCGGTCGGGGCGCCTGCTCAGCGCGGATAGGATCTAAGGGGGGTAGTGTGATCCTTCCACACGTTACACCCTCTCAGTGAGAGTCCGCGCTGCCAGGTGAAAAGAAGCGGTTGATTGGCTAGACGTGTGTCGGAGGAAGCACGTGATAGCCTCCACTCTCCCAGACCGACTGTGGGGGGTAAGTGCGCAGCGACCAGGAAGGGGATTGGGAATTGGCATAACGACTAACATTGGGACGGGAGAAAAATCGGAGGAAAAAGGAGGGGGAAAAAGATTAAAAAAAAAAAAAAAAAAAATGGTTTTAATTTATTATTTTTGTCAGTCTGTTGCATCATACATGTGCGTATGTGTGTGCATGTCTGTGTATATTTCGAAACGTCACTTTTTATTTTAGTGTCCCGTTATTTTCCCTTTGTTTTGATTCTATTAATTTCTTGATTTTTAAAGTGTCTGTTACTTAATTTTTTCTTTTTTTGTTGAATTTTTGGAAATAGTTATCCGTATGTATGTTTTTGTTTTGTTCTATGTGGACCCCAGGAAGACTAGCTGTTGCCTAGGTGATGGCTAATGGGGATCCGAATAAACAAACGGTGTACATTTTTGTCTGAAGCTTAGCGTGACTGTCTGACATTAATAATTATCATTATTGTAGTGTTATCAGCACTTCAGGTAAGTGAACGTTTTCTATGGCGATTGCTGACTGTCATGTTTCTCGTCTCACGTGTCTTCACAGGAAGTGGTGCGTGCAGGCATGTGCCCAGAGTGCAGACCATAATGAGTGCTGCCAAAACAGGAGATCCTGAAGGCCACTTCACGGGAGCAGGACTATATTGTGACTTTTCCTTGTGGGTCGTAAAGAGAACGCAATCTCTCTTGGCCACTGGTTGAAGCCTGCAGACAGAAACCTGGGGATTTGATCAAAATCCTCATCAGTGTTTTGTTTTTCTAGGGATCATTACATGGTTGAGTAATATACATTATTCATAAATATAATAAAGGTAGTATAGAAGGTAAAGTAAATGTTGATGGTGCACAATGCCATAATACATGAAATACATGAAAACTGCACAACCAGGAAGGAATATACATTTTTGATCAAATCCCGGTCTTGCATTAGAACCTAAAAATGTGTTTTATGAATGTACGAGTGTGAATACCTATGGAAATCTTTATATACAATTATCTTTAGCCGAGTGATTTTGTAGTAAATGGGGTGTGAACCACTCATGCAAATCAAGTACAGGTATTTCGCAAAATGAAGGTACCTCAATGTCACTGAAAAATACAAGTGAGTGAATGAATAAAATTAGCTTTTAAGGGCTTCAGAAATGTACATTTTGGTTTGACAACATGTTGCACTTTAATAAATCATTCACTTTTTTTAATCAATGACGGATGATCTCATCTCTCTTAACACATTGAGCGCCATAAGCTTCCCCCATCCTTCACTGTCTATAGCGCCAGCTTTTCATGACCATTTTCGTGATATTTCACGATCTTTGCGGACACTTGTATATTCTATATTATAGCTATGGAGACAATAGTATGGCTCATTTGACAGACCCTATTTCTAGTCCAACATGTAAAACATATTTGTTTCTACACACTGTAGTTTGTAGTTTATTACATGCTAAACATCGTCCATTTCCAAGATAATCCAGTATTTTTCCATAGATTGCGAGATAAAACGTGTTATATGCAATAAGCCCAAACCGTTCTGGTTGATCCCCTGAAACCTCAAATACTCCCAAATCAAAGGTATATACCATGTACATATGTGCATTCACAAAGTCATCAAGGGGGGGTCGTTTTAACTCAAAACTGTGATCGTGTTTGTCGAGCACGTTTTACGTCCGGTAAAACACAAAACTGATCGTTACTGGAACATGTTTCAGGTTTGGTCAAATAGATATAGGGGGTCCTTACGTTAGCCAGAAGGTAATCCAAAAAGAATAATTCCAATGATCCCATCGGCGATCGCGATTACTTGTTTATATGTAATTACATGTGTTTACGGGACACTATAGGTTTTGAGACAACCAGATCTTCTAGCAATTGCTTTGGAAGAGCTCCTCCCCCTCAGAGGGAGTCTCGATAGTCCGGTTCATTCATTCATTGCCTCTCCTGGCCCATTTCTTTCAAAAGGTAGGCGATACTGCCACCTGGTGATATTCGATCGGCATTGGAATTCCAACGTAGGCAAACGAGCCAGGGACACATAGAATGATCTGGATGATGGTTTAGAACAGGGATCAGAGGAAAAATCGGGTATGGCACTCAACCGCTGGCGAGATAATCTGAGAAATGTCGGGTATGGCGCTGAATGAGTTAATATGTAATGAAGGTATATTGAAAGCCAAAAAGCAGAATTGCCATGAAGGCCACATATCTCACCACGAGCAAGAAGCTCTGGACAACATTAAAATGGCCTTATGCAGTGATTTGTACTTTCAAACACGACCTTTACATTTTTTATGCTGATATAAGTGTACTTTGATATCTGCAGAGCTATATATTTTTGGCAAGGAAAAATAAAAGGTTTATTAAATAAAACTCATGTCCGGTTTTTGTCTCATTTCCTGTGGTTAGTACTAGGGAACAATGAATGAATAAATGAATGAATTATTTATTTTATTTTGAATGTTTACAAATGAATAAACAAAAAAAAATCGAATTTTTTACAAATAAACAAGCGAAAAGGATAGGTTTGAAGCCAAAAGGCTTAGAGCAACCTACCCCTAATTCAAAAACAAATTCAAAAAAGTTAAAGTTTGCAAAATAAAACAAACAAACAAATCAACAAAAAACGTTCCCGAAAAGAACATACAGTAAGCCAACATAGGAAAATCAATACTTAATCTGCAATACCCGAGTTTCATGGTAGAGAAAACAGATTATGCATGTAGGTTAAATTTGACTATAAGATTCTAGAACCCTGTCTTTTTAACAATTGTGTGTATTGAGCTGTATTGTACCCATTCTGCAATCTGTTAATACCATTTTCAATCAATCAATCAATAAACTATGACGTGATCTGACGCCAGACTCATCATTTGAGCACAGACCTGGGTCTCGCTTGAAGGAGGGAGGGGCCAGTAGCTGTGACGTCACGCAGGGCAGGAAGGGAGAATCCCTGGCCTGAAAGGTCTCTGATACGAGATCGAGATATCATGCAAACAACTCGTCATTCTTTGTTATTATTATTGTTAATATTCACCAACAACGTTCCGATTTGTCAGGAATGTATAGCGGTATGCGGGACGACACCCCCCAGCATTGTAAGTCAAAACAACATTAGACACTTAACATTATATAGCTTGTTCCCCCCCGACTGGACCTTTACAATCATTTAGCCGAGCAGCAGCAATGACTAGCAATACAAACAGCTCGTTATCGAAATGCTACATTCGTTTACAGCCAACTATTGTTATGGAAAATGATGAAAGGCATTAATTGGTATTATTTGGAAGGCAACTGGCGTGTTGACAAACTACTTTTAGCGTTACTTCTACTACTGTCACTGACGTTAGCTTTAGGGAGACAACAAGTAGTAACTGTTTTTAGTTTGTTGATTTACTCCGATCGCCTTCCAAAGACTTCACCTTCATACTTGTTTATAACAGTAGTTGGCTATAACTATAATTCAGTATTTCGATGCTGGCAAATTCACGTTAACTACTAAGTGGCCTCACCAACAAGCTGTTTGTGTAGCTAGCAGTAGCAGGGCCTCGGTTTTGATTGATTGAAAACTTTATTAACAGATTGCAGAATGGGTACAGTACAGTACGGCTCAATACACACAATTGTTAAGGGGATGCAGACCAGAGAAAGACTTTCGTCTTGTTTACATCAGGGTCCCCCATTTTCAATTCATCATAACATACATGACATACAGATAGACAGTACTGCTACATCTATAAATTTATGATATACCAGATTTGCAAATACAGTACTGATTGTGATACAAAAAGAGTCTGGGGGTCAAGGGCTTTATATGAGTGTGTGGCAGAAAGGTGGAGTACATGTTGGGCACATTACATATACAAACGTGAGAATCTTTCAGAAGGTGGACGACCATTAGCACAGGGTTAGGGGGCTTATGATCAGTTACAGTGGGTGACAATATTGTCACAAGGAAAGATGAAATTACCTATCTATATGAATTGAAAATGGGGGACCCTGATGGAAACAAGACAAACGTCTTTCTCAGGTCTGCATCCCCTTAACAATTGTATGTATTGAGCCGTACTGTATTGTACCCATTCTGCAATCTGTTAAATAAAGTTTTCATTCATTCATTCATTCACCTACCTGGGTTCCATCCTAGAGGCTAATCTTTCCTGTGACAAAATGGCATCCAATGTAATAAAAAAAGTCAACCAACGAACTCGATTCTTGTACCGGATCTCCTCTCTGGTATTTGATTGATTGATTGAAAAGTTTATTAACAGATTGCAGAATGGGTACAGTACAGTACAGCTCAATCCATACAATTGTTAAGGGGATGCAGACCAGAGAAAGACTTTCGTCTTGTTTACATCAGGGTCCCCCATTTTCAATTCATCATAACATATATGACATACATGACATACAGATAGACAGTACTGCTACATCTATACATTTATGACATATCAGATTTGCAAATACAGTACTGTTTGTGATACAAAAGTGTCCAGAAAAAGAGTGTATATACATTTGACGTAGAAACTGTACATTGGAGGAGGTTGGGTGGGGTGGGGTTCGGTGGGTGGGTGGTGGCTGTACACACTTTCAACCGTTTTCGGCTTGCCATTGCCCCGACTGCTGTGTTGTTGAATCAAGTCAAATCCTAGGTAAGCGTATATTGTGCGTGTGAACGTTGACACACACAAAAAAAAAAAAACTGTAAAAAAAATATATATATATATTTAACAGTACCGACAACGGTATCTCACGTGAATCGATACTCGGTCGGTAGTACCGACGTGTTTCGGTAAGTACCTTTTAAAAGTACCGAATTCGGTACCCATCCCTCATAGGATAGATAAAGATATATATATATATATACGATACGGTAAGAATATATATATATATATATATATACAGCATTATTGTACATGCTATCATACAGAGTTATATAATATTTGTGAACATGAGCTACTCCCAAACCCGTCAGCGTTTCCCATACACACACTTAGCAGCGGCTATATACGCTGCTGGAACATCACTGCTGCTGGAGTTAAAACCACTCTCCCATAGCAAACGACCCTGTAGTGCCTTGTAAATGGGACACGCTTCCATGGAACAGTTGCTCATAAACTCATTTGAAAGGCTATTTTGTTCAAACGTTCTAAGCTAAGCTCCTTCAGCAGCGTCATATAGGGCCGCCAAAACACTCCTTATCTTAATTTTCTCTGAGCATGAATGCTCTTTTTCAGCCACGTCCCCACTTCACATTCACACAGTTCGATTCACACCTGGGAGCTGCCCAGTACAATCACAGGGGGGTTAAGTGCCTTGCTTAAAGGCACTTCGGCGGTTGGTATAGATTGGGCAAGAGAGAGTTATTCATTCACTTCCCCCATCTAGATTTTCCCCACCGGTCCATTGACACTGTTGGCCACTAGGAGCTGCCCAGTACAACCACAGTCTGACACCGTTGGCCACTAGGAGCTGCCCAGTACAACCACAGTCTGACACTGTTGACCACTAGGAGCTGCCCAGTACAACCACAGTCTGACACTGTTGGCCACTAGGAGCTGCCCAGTACAACCACAGTCTGACACTGTTGACCACTAGGAGCTGCCCAGTACAACCACAGTCTGACACTGTTGGCCACTAGGAGCTGCCCAGTACAACCACAGTCTGACACTGTTGGCCACTAGGAGCTGCCCAGTACAACCACAGTATGACACTGTTGACCACTAGGAGCTGCCCAGTACAACCACAGTCTGACACCGTTGGCCACTAGGAGCTGCCCAGTACAACCACAGTCTGACACTGTTGGCCACTAGGAGCTTCCCAGTACAACCACAGTCTGACACTGTTGGGGGGGGGGGGGGGGGGGGGGGGGGGTTAAGTGCCTTGCTTAAAGGCACTTCGGCGGTTGGTATAGATTGGGCAAGGGAGAGTTATTCATTCACTTCCCCCATCTAGATTTTCCCCACCGGTCCATTATTAGGCCACTGCTGCCCCTTATCTCTTTATATTTTGCACTAGTATGGAACACTTCATATCCAGGTCAGCAGACAGTATAAAGAAGAAACTTTGTACTTACCACATAATGTCAGCACGACAATTATATCAACACGAGCAGCGACCCAGGCAAAAGTCGGATGTCGATGGGCGAGAAGCAGTGTTATACCACAGACAAACACACTTATTCAAACTGTATAGAAGAAAAACCCTTGTTGTCTACACAAAGCACTTGAGTCTGGCACCGTTAGACGAACAATACCACTCTCTCTGTTGACCGCTTGGAGTGTATCCCCTAGCTGGCTTTGTTGTTACACAAGTTGCTTTGGTTATAATCGTCAGCTAGATGTATGGAGCGGCTCCAGACTTAATACCTGTGTGAACGGTCAGTGAAAGGGTTAAATGTTTGGTAGTGCGGCAGTGAAAGGGTTAAGTGAAATGAATAGATGGCAGTTTTCAAGCGGCGCCGTGTGTTTACCTCGTTCACCAGAGCTCCATATGAACGACCCACTGTTGTGGTATTCGCGACAAGTGAATGAATGAATGAATGACTTATTTATGTAAGTGGACATTTTCCAAAAAATAGTTCACAAGTCGTGACGTTCTTAAAAACGGACTCATGATCGGAAGATCACCGGTTCGAGCCCCGGTCAAGGCTGCTGTCGGAAAGTGGTGTTGTTGTCCAGGAGGGGGCACTCTGTCCCCTGGACTTGTCAGTAACAATGCCCCTGTTATGGTGATAGGGACACCGTACAGCTGTGGGTGCTGTCCTTCGGATGAGACGCTAAACCGAGGTCTTGACTGAATTCGGTCGTTAAAGAACCCAGGGTGTCTATCGTAAAGAGTAGGGGGTTCCCTGACGTTCCTAGCCAAATTCTCTAACATCAAGGCCACCTAATCATCCCTTCCCCTTAATTGACTGATATCAATCTCTGTCTCCTGAGCCATTCAGCCATTGGGTAGTGTGATGTGTGCCTGGTGCCATTGTATGGCAGCCATTGAGCCTGCTGTAGTCCAAGGTTGGGTGCTACCAGTGGTGGTGAAAGCACACCAAGCATATCGTGTACTCGACCTCCTCCATCGAGACCACAAACTCACAAGTTCCATTGGAAGGCAGCGATAGAGTGTGTATTAGCGTGTCATGAATGGGAAAATGCACGACATTAAAGTATCTAAGTTCCTCCTCTCCTCCATTGTTGGGGTGACGTATTCCTTTTAAGACACATTTTCAATGTGAACGCCTATATGGCAGTGGTGAATCGGCAGAAAATAACTACCAAATTTTCCAGTAATGGGTTAAAAGATTATGAAAAAAGAAAGAATGAAGAATGACTCGCATGTCAAAAAGATGTGGTCCTTTAAATCAGTGGTTCTCAGGGACCTCGGGACCCAACATTTTCCTTAGTAATTTAGTCGCGACCAAATTTTTTGAACCACTATGATTTATTTCAAATTCCTTTTTTTGCAGTAATACACAATCTTTCATGCACTGTTAAAAACATGAAATAAACACAAAAAAGTGCAACTAGGGCTAAAAACCCAATAAAATAATAATAAATAATTATGCTTCTTAGCAGACTTCTTAGCTTAACATAACAGTAAGTTTGGGGGAACTAATGGGATAACTGGGGTTGCAACAAAAGTGCAACTAGGGCTAAAACACAATGAAATAAAATAATAATAATAAATAATATATTCTTCTTAGCAGACTTCTTAGCTTAACATCCCAGGGAACTAATGGGATAACTGGGGATGTTGTTTGCTCCAGTCTCAAAGTCTGGGGTGATGGTAGACAAAGCAACTCTGAGGTCATGCTCAATGTCCAATCTGTTCCTCTGCTCTGTATTCAGCTGGACCAGAGCTGAGAAGCCACTTTCACAAAGATAGGTAGTGCAAAAAATATATATTATATATAAAATAAAATAATAATAAAAAAAAATTATACACACATCCGCGACCCACTCAAGATGGCCCCGCGACCCACTTTTGGGTCGCGACCAACCAGTTGAGAAACACTGCTTTAAATGGTACCTTAGCTAACCTCCTGTCTTTCCCTCCAGATGCCCCGCAGCCCTCGGCCTGTGGAGAGGAGTTCCTCCCACAGCAGCAGCAGGAGGACTCCGAGCCGCCGCTCATTAAAGAGGAACAGGAGGACCTGTCAGTCAGCCGGGGGGGAGAGCAGCTGGAAGGGCCGCAGGAGGCGGATACCGGAGACCCCGTACCTCCCGCCGCGGGACGTCTCCAAAGCCAGTCCCCGCGTCTCAACCGGGGTCCGGAGAACGGAGAGGGACGCCGTGCCCATACGCCGTGCCCGGTGAAATCGGAACCGGACGGAGAAGACCGGGGAGCGTCGGAACCTTCCAGCCCCCGTCGGCTAACCCTCTCCGCGGACGGTTCACCCGACGAGAATGAAGACGGCGACAGTGAGGGAGATGAGCGAGGAGGGTTCCGGTCGGGTTTAAACACGCCGGGGGTAAGGGCGGAGGCGGCCCATATGGAGGGCGGCACGTTGACAGAGTCGCCCGAGGAGAGACCCGACGGAAGCCCTTGCAGTTTGGACGGTGAAAGGGTGGAGGGGACGACGTATTTCGAATGCAATTTTTGTTGTAAGTTGTTTCGCCACGCGCACCACCTGGAGAGCCACATTAGGATACACCTGGGAGAGAAACCCTTCAGATGTAACACCTGCGACAAGTCGTTCACTCAGCTGGGGAATTTGAAACATCACATGATGACGCACACGGGGGAAAAACCGTTCGAGTGTCAGGTTTGCCACAAGACGTTTTCTCAGAAGAGCAACTTGAAGACTCACATGATTCAACACACGGGAGAGAGGCAGTACGTCTGCAAGATCTGCAACAGCACGTTCATGCACGCCGCTCACCTGAGGGTTCACATGAGGACTCACACGGGAGTGAAACCCTACAAGTGTTCCGTCTGCGAGCAGGAGTTCACCCAGAGCAGCAATCTGAGGACGCACATGAGACTTCACACGGGAGAAAAACCATACCGTTGCAGCTTCTGCACCAAGGAATTTGTTCAGGTCAGCGGCTTACAAAGGCACACGCTCACTCATACTCAAAAGAAGAATAAGCCTTTCGGTTGTAAAGAGTGCGACAAACAATTCAGTCGGATGAATGCTTTGAAAAGACACGTGAAGCAAAAACATACGAATGCTAACACTCTGGTTGATGTGACAAAAAAGAAATAGCCCCTTCCTTTTATTGTTTATTTTTATTAGCCTCTTTGAATCTAATATATTTTACATATTATCTAAAAGCAACCTCATTTTGATGTATCCTTTACAAAAAAGTATCATGGTATTTCCAAAACGAGCCCAAAACCGTGCAGACCCACGGTACCACCTGCGCATACATCCCGACAAAACATCCCCGCTGAATCGTTGAGTGATTGATTGATTGAAATTTGTATTAACAGATTGCAGAATGGGTAGAATACAGTACGTCTCAATACACACAATTGTTAAGGGGATGCAGACCAGAGAAAGACTTTCGTCTTGTTTACATCAGGGTCCCCCATTTTCAATTAATCTTGAGTGAGTGAGTGAGTCATCTCCATTTGCCACAAATAGCCCCCGGGGGCAGTCCTGAGCTGTGGGGAAATAGAACGGTGTGTCCTGTCCATAATTTCCTTTGGTCACGAGTCAGTGGCAAAAGAAACAATGTATGGGATTACACCGTCGTGGTATTTATTTAAGTACAAAACCTGGTAGGCACCACAGCGATGGATGACTTTTACCACGGTGGTACCGCAGTACATCATTTATACAATGATCAGTAGTAGTACCGTGGTGAAACTGAAATGACCCGTCGGAATGCCATGATGCTTTCTTTGTAAAGGTTGTAAAGCGCAAGGCATTGCAACCCTGTAGGAAACGTTACAAATAAATACATCTTGATTGAACCAGTCCAATTACTCGCTTTTCTTTTTGTCATTTTGAAGAACATACTTTATTGACAGAACAACATATATATATATATATATATATGGTCTTTGATAAACGGCCTTAAAATATATGAATATACATATATAATATAAAAATATGAGACTGGAAATAATGTGAAGTATGGATACTGTGTTGTGTGGATATCTTTCTGCAGACCTCTACTCGTGGACTTGATTTGTATTGTGTGACAATCTGAGCCATCAATGTAATGAAGGAAATGGATATATCTGCACACTTGATTTCAGCTCCCGATACTTGGCTGACTAAAAGGCTATGTTTCAAGCCAACAGGTGTCTCCATCTGGCAAACAAAAATCCTCTGAATTACTCCCTCCTCCCATATTCCTTTGCCTGGGGTTCCCACCCTGCGCCCCCTATACTAGCCTACAATAGACTGACCCCTGAACCCAATATCTGCCCCTTCTCCCCCTCAGTGTATGAGGTTATTGGTCCCTTTAGTTGTATTTGATTCATCTGTTGCTTTTTAGTCAAAAGTATTGGGAGCTGTAATTCATTGTGTGGGTCATAGAACAATTTTATATTAGAATAGAATAGAAATACTTCATTCATCCCGAGGGAAATTTCACCGTTATGCAGTGTGAATGTATCTGAGAAGAACGTATTTGAACACACCACCTGACGACCGGCCGTGTTGTTATGTGTAACGGAGGTACCGCAGTATATCCACAGTCACGTGGTACAAGCAGTTCGGTGGCTGTGGATGGTAAGCGGTACTGCAAGTAAAACTCACTCCCCAGAGGCATCCAAACTGAGCGCTTAGGGGGGATATCCTTTCTTGGCGCAGCGGTTTGTGATGTCGGCCCCGGTGCGGGAGACCGGGCTTCAACTCCCACTCAGGGCAATCCCTTAACAGGGGTCGAATCGGAATTTGAAACACAACGCAGAGCAATACGAGACCGGTTACATATGCAAAGTAGTACTTAGCAAGTTGGCGCATCAGTCGAGTGCAGCACATTCCTGTGTGCACGCGCGTGCACATCCGTGCATGTGCGTGCGCGACGTGCTTCTGCTCACAGGCTGGTTGCACGGCATGCAACCCCGTCCCATGAGCAACGCATGCCTGTGGAGGAGGCATGTGGTAGTTCTACACCCTCCCTAGGCCGACAGTGGGGCAATGCGTGTAATTTCCTGTAAACAGTCATCGGTTATATGAAGACAAGAGTTTCTTTTTTACATTTCTTTTAAAGAGGGAGACAGACTGGGACATTTTTATGGAGTCGTCGAGCTCCTTCCATATCTGCGCATTACACTCTTTGTTTTTTCCCTTTGATTAGATGTTTCTTTCTGGTGTAATGTGCATGCAGGGGACGGCAGATAATATTGTTAACAAAATTGCGGGCCCTGCCTTTGTAAACAACAGCAGTGAAATAGTAACTTTATTCAGTTATGAAAATATACATTAGAAATTATTCACTTCTCTGACTCTCACAAAACGACGTGCACCTTTTTGATTGATTGATTGATTGATTGAAAACTTTATTAACAGATTGCAGAATGGGTACAGTACAGTACAGCTCAATACATACAATTGTTAAGGCCAGGGGATGCAGACCAGAGAAAGACTTTCGTCTTGTTTACATCAGGGTCCCCCATTTTCTCAGACTCAGTGCATGTGTGTGTTCCTTTAATTTACAGTATCTCCCATTTGCAACCTTCTTAGCATTATCACGCAAAGCCGTCAACTCATCACTAACCTCGTTCCCAGTTTTATCTCCTCCGTGAAACGCATCATCATTCATCACACACATACTGTAAAGTGTAAAGCATAACAGTGTCATGGCTTTACAGTATGTTTCCACAAGGGGGCACGCTTATCAACCTTATACACACATCTGAAGAACACTTCTCATCTTTATCCAACAACAAGGGTCAACAGCATTTGAAAGAAGATTAAAACAAATTTTATGTTGCATTTTTCAACGTGTTTTTCACTTATGTACCCTGCTGATTTTGTGGAGGCTACACAGTTTGAGGGTACAGCATAGGGTTAGATAAGTAAAATGTTCCTTTTAATCGTTGAATCGACGTCCCACTGTCAAACATGTGCATATCATATATGTCACAAATGTAACAGTACTATATACCTGTATGTCACTCATGTATGTCCCTATGCCATAAATGTCATGATGTCATGTATGTTGTGTATGTCTTAAATGTCACTATGAATTGAAAATGGGGGACCCTGATGTAAACAAGACAGACGTCTTTCTCTGGTCTGCATCCCCTTAACAATTGTGTGTATTGAGCCGTACTGTATTGTACCCATTCTGCAATCTGTTAAATAAAGTTTTCATTCATTCATTCAAATAAGTGTTTAGCAGGCTGTGACGTACGTACGTAACACCCACGTAGCACATACATTTAGATAGGCTACCACTAGGTGGCAGTGAGATCCTGTAACAACAGGCGTGGGGTCAATTCCACGCACCTGAGCACCGAGGACGATCGGATGGGAGCGTGTTTCACGGAGGGCCTAGATACAGGTAAGATTCGATAATCAACATCTTAATTCCGCGATTTACACTTTCTCCCTATACCCACCTGTCGATCAGTGTATTATGGAAATAGTAACATTAATGAAGCATTGAAATAAACTCCCAAGTTTAGTGTTATTATGGTCGGCGCACCATTTCACGAGAATCTCCACGTCCACGTGTGTGTAGCTTGTCAGTTAGTTTGAAAACATGATGCCAGTAAAGCCTACTTTTGCACAATCCGCTTCAATGGCTGTTATTATAGTGAACATTCATCCTAACACATAATATACACAGTGCTATTCCAATGATCTGTGGTGGTTAAATCGGACGATATCTATAAACAACGTCACCGTATAAATGTCGCCTACTGCCAGGAGGCCGCAATTCGAAACTGCCCCCCCCCCCCCAATGTACAGTACAGCTTCCTCCCCCTCAAATGTATTCTCTTTTAGAAACTGCCTGTAAATAAACAGTACTGTATAGCTGTATGTCATAAATGTTATGAATTGAAAATGGGGGACCCTGATGTAAACAAGACGAAAGTCTTTCTCTGGTCTGACTGCATCCCTTAACAATTGTGTGTATTGAGCCGTACTGTATTGTACCCATTCTGCAATCTGTTAACACAATTTTCAATGAATCTATCAAACGTAGACTACTCCCTCGGCTGGAGATTTAGCTTCAAGTCTCTTGAGAGTTTTCATATTTTTTGGAGTTGGTCATGAGATTAGTCTGACACCGACTTTGTGGACTTGCGGAATCTTTGTTTTAGCTCCCTGTGGGTTGTTCCATTATTCACTCACTATGGTGCAACGTCAGGGTTTGTCTCTTGATGATATCATCACAATAGGCTTGTCTCTATTCAGGGTGATGCCTGAGATAACACCCAAATTAATGATTCTGGGTCTAACTAATTTAAACCTCATTTGGGTGTAAGAGCTCACACAAACATTGTATGGCCTCCATACATTCTGACTGGAGAAGAAGTAAGATGGTGGTGCAGTGGTTAACACTGTCTCCTCACAATATATGATTAGAATTAGAAGGTCCTGGGTTCAATTCCCGCTTGGGGACCAGGTTGCCGTTTTGACAGGTACCCAGGTGGGGTATCTCCCGGGCCTTTCTGTGTGGAGTTTGCATGACGTTCTCCCTGTGATCGCAAGGGTTTCCCCTCCAGAAGGGGATAAACCCAATGGAAAAACATGCAGAACAGATCACTAACGCTGTTGCGTCCCTGACAAAGACAGACAGGAGCACTTGGATTGGACCCCGGGCATGGCCCACACCGCAGACCATGTCTGCTCCCGGCTGCCCTTGGGGGGGAAGGACGAGGGGATGGGGAAAAGTGCAGAGACATTTCATCAGCGACTCAGTGCATGTGTGTGTTCCTGTGGGTCATCCACCTTGCATGCATGTGTGTTAATCTGCATGACTATTAAAAAGACTAATTAAAGAGCAAATTTCCCATAATGTTGGCGTGTTCCTTAAAGGAACATTTGGGGAAATGAGCTTACCGTCTTCTCCAGAGAGGGCCAAGAAGATGGATACCAGTTTCCTCTCTGTGCGTTCAGTAGAAAGCTATCTGGCTGCACATTAGCCTAACTTAGCACGATGAATGGAAGCGGACATACGGGTAGCCAACGCATTGTCCAACTAACGCCTCTCCCGAAGGCTAACCGGTTATGTCCGCTTCATTGTGCTAAGCTAGGCTAACGTGCAGCCTGATAGCTTTCTACTGAACGCACAGAGAGGAAACTGGTATCTATCTTATTGTCTCTCTCTGGAGAAGATGATGAGCAAATTTCCCAAAATGTTGGCGTGTTCCTAATTTATTTCCAAACCAAATGTTTTTCTTGTTTTTAGCTCTCACCTGGAGATGGCATCGCAGGGCAGGTGGCAGGGCCCTGACCTGAGGAGACCTCCTCCTCCCGCTCTGGCTTCGCCCACCTGTCCCTGCGGTGTCCTCCTGACCTCTCCAGTCCCGCCCTCCGTTACCTTGCCTCCCCTGCTGCCAGCAACGGCACACCGCGAGACCGAGCGCACCCAGACACGGAGCGGCACAGAGAACCGTCGGTGCGTCGGTTGCCGTAGCGGCCGGGCACAGCCGGACGGATTCCCTTTGTTTGGTTTGTTCGAGGAGCTGTCCACCGCCCTGCCGGGACCTCTCGCCTCCGGCGTTGTGAAAAGCGGCTACCTGGGAAAGCGGAGACGGAACTGTAGGAGATATTTTGTCCTGAGGAGGGCGAGTCGAGCCCGGCCGAGCTGTCTGGTGTGGTACAAGACGGAGAAGAAGTTCCGAGAGGCGGAGAGGTCCGCGGGGGAAGACGAGCCGCTTGGCCCAGACAGGTGGGTCATCGAGAACCTGTTGTTGTTCTGAACTCGTCCTTCAGAAACATCTTCATCAACCCTTTTAGTCTACATCCAGAGTTCAAACTTCACGTCGACGACACGTTAGTCCAAAAGTCATTTTTTTTCTTTTCCTACTCTAAATGTTTCAATACAAAACGGATGAACAGAAACGACACTCGTGAAACAAAGAGAAAATGAATAACAAACGAAATAGTTGAAAATAACACGAAACAAAAAGATAATTCTTTTCTCTCTGTATTTTACACGGTCGCACAGATTCTGGCCTCAAACTCCCTCCATCTCCTCCACCTTTCCTTCAGTCGTCTCCCTCTGTGCGTCAACCTCTCCATCACACAGATCACTTCCATCCTCTCCCTCCGTCGTCGGCACCACCGGACTCATCCACTTCCTTTGCGAGAGCCTTTTTGGTCGCCACCCCTAATATGTTAAAAAAATATACTTGTCATCATTATCCCTCATATCAAAATCTATTTTCCCCAAGTACATCACTTAAAATGTGTATGGTATTTCTACTTGTAGTATTTGTTCCATGTACCTGTGTCCATAGAGGGAGAATGGATGAACACCCCAGAAGATATGATAGTGGTATGGTTGGTGTCTTTATTCCCGCGTTCCCTCCAACAGTCGGCTCCTTCATCTATATTTTATTTTTGATTGTTCCAAAATCCCAATAATAACTATCTCATTCTGGGGGGCGTCTGGGTAGCGCACAATGCATGAAATAATAGGGGAAATAAAACATTAGGAACTTGTTACATTCACCCACACAAGGGCTGATTAATCACACCCCCCCCCTCTCTCTCTCTCACACACACTCTCCCAGCTCTCTTTCTCTCTTGCCCCTTCCTCATCTCTCTCACCCCCCTCTCTCTCTATATCTCACACACACGCACGCACACACACACACACACACACACACACACACACACACACACACACACACCACACACACACACTTCAGAAACAAACATAGTATCAATGAGAGCATCAATAATACACCCGAGTGAGGTCTAGTAAATTTCTTTTTGTAAGTAAAAAAATTTAAGAAATCGTACAAGTTAATCGTGAGTTAAAAAAAATAGTGCCGTTAATAGAATCGGGCGATAACGCGTTAATACTGCGTTAACTTTGACAGCCTTAATTAAAATGTATTGTCATTATACAGCACAAGTACAGTACAATGAAAAGAGGTTTGGCATCCAACCGGAGTGCAAATGTAACAGCAAGTGTAATAGTAATATACAATGTACATGTAATTAAACTGGGTATGAAATATATAAATGAGTACTACTGAGTAATGGTGTTAATCGGATGTATTTACAGAGTTGTAATATCAATATGTACAGTGATAAAGGTATAAAGACAATGTGGTAGTAGTCATACTGGCCAGCAGCGTAACTAGTAAGGGATATGTACAGATATAGTATCTACAGATATGCAAAAGGATATGTGATAGACAGTGGATAGATGTATATTATGGTAAGAATAAATATATATACTATGCTATGCAGGTGTATATGTAGGTATTTCAAAGGAATATATGCAGTGAATATATGCAGTACATATATAAATGTGTACATATATAATGAAACCTCAGTAAAAAAACAAATGTTCTCAACATTGTGAAAGACGAGTGATGTTGAAAAGGTCAAGTCATCCCTTCAACTTTCCAGGGCCATATACCTGCCACACTGCCTGGGTGTGAGCAAGCTCGCCGGTTCCAGGCACGGCCACATGGTGGCGCTCTACGCTAAGGATCTGTCCCTGTCTCTGGTAGCGGAAGACCAAGGGGAGCAAGACGAATGGTACGCGGCCATCAAGAAACTGATGGCGGAGGAGGAGAAGGGAACTGGAGAAGGAGAGAGGATGGACGGAGTGAACGAAGGAGAAGTTTTGAATGACGAGGACGAAGGTTACTTGACCTACCCACCTGCGTCCGTCTTCAAAGAGGTTCATCCATGTTTCTGCTAACCAGTAATGTGTTACTTTCAATGAGACCGCACAGCCATGAGTTACAGCCCAGGGCTTTCCCCATGAATTTCAAACAAGATGCTGCCGAGGTTCAACTAGGGCAGGGGTGGCCAACCAGTCGGAGACTAAGAGCCACAAAAATTACTGTGGTACCACAAAGAGCCACACCATATACCAGCGTTTCTCAACTTTTTTTTCAGTCACGGCACCCTTCATGTGTTTATAGGTCTCACCCTCTGGCCTCTGAAGTTGCTAATGTCTTTTTTATTTGGGCCTCACAGGGTTAAAAGTACCCTGTGAGACCCACGGTTGCAAAATTACAAAATCACTTTTAGCCATTTAAAAAAAAATAATGTTTATTTAAAAAATGTTAAGCACATGTACCGGTATAGTCAATTGGTCCTGTTGTTCAGCCTCACAATGCTATTTGATAGTAAATGTGTTTTATATGTCCCACCCTCTGGCCTCTGAAGTTGCTAATGTCTTTTTAATTTGGGCCTCACAGGGTTAACCTCTTAAGCCCGAGATATACAGTAAAAGTGTATATTTTCAGCATTACGTTTGTTTACCAATTATTTTAACTGTTATTAGTGAAGTATAAGATTATAGAAATCTAAGGGCATTGAGTCGGAAACCGGCGCATATTTACAGGAGGAAGTGGCACATCCAAAAGTGAGTAGTCTTTTGAAGGAAGAGACTCAGGGCTTTCGAATTTCGAAAAACTACCCTACCCATCTCACACCAGCCCCTGTCAATCATCTGACTTCTGGATTTACTTTTTTATTTCTCTTATTTTTTGGGATTATCTCCCACAAACCTGAACGTTATTGCCATAAAACAGAACGCAGTTAGTTTCTCTACCTTTCTGTGAACGTCTTGCAAAAAAAACGGTGTTGCAATACGATGAAAAATGGTGGAGAAATTTACATTATAAAAAAGATGGCAGAATTCAGTACTGTATCTACAAAACCTTCTGTTTAATCATCTTCCCTTTATTCATTTGCTTAAGATTGTTCAGGTCTGGTCAATTTTAGCATGGTGTTATTCACAGTCAAAGAGGAGTCACATATTGGACAAGGATGCGTCTGTTTCTAAGCTGCCCCCAAACTTTCACTTCCAAAATGTTTTAACATTTGCATAAACATAGTGGCGCTGCGCCCCTATATCCTTGTTTAGGGAAAGCCCTGCAGCTTAACAATAGAAAAGTACTTAAAGGATTGATGTATCCGTTTAATCTGCCTAACATGAAGTCTGCTAACCCCCCCCCCCGGTCTAAGGTTTGGTCCGTCACTGTGAAGCCCAGGGGGCTGGGTCGTACCAAGTCCCTGGCGGGGGAGTCCCATCTCTGCCTCTCTGCCACGTCCCTCCTCTTGGTGCGCGTGGGCCCGGGTGGCACGTCGCCGGCGGTCAGGACGTCGCTGCTGAGCGTGCGCCGCTGCGGCCACCGGGACGGGCTGTTCTTCTTGGAGCTGGGCCGGTCGGCGCCGTACGGCCCCGGGGAGATCTGGATGGAGGCGGGAGACCGAGGTAAAGGAAAAAGGGGTGTAAATATCTGATTCTCTTGGTCCCTTTTTTTAATGAATGAATGAGTCGCAGCAAGCGGGATACACCGATTTTTGCGGATGTACACGACATGTGTTTGAGATTCTACCCAAATGGGCTAGTGTTGTACAATACTGTTGCACGTCCTGAAGCAGAACATGTAGATTAGATTCAAATGTATTGTCGTCATACAGCACAAGTACAACAAAACAGTTTGGCATCCAACCAGAGTGCAAATGTGACAGTAAAGTGCAATAGTAATATTATACAATGTACAGGTGATTAAACTGGGTATACAATATATCAATTAGTCGGTGTAGTGCTATATCAGATCTATGGAGAGTTGTAATACAGGTATAAAGACAGTATGACTAACTAGTAAGAGTAGGTAAGGGATATGTATAGATATACTGTGTATTATCTACAGATATGTAAAAGGTTTATGTGCAGGTATGTACAGACGAGTGGATATATATATATATATATATATATATATATATATATATACGGTAAATATACATATATATATATATATACAGCATTGTACATGCTATCATACAGAGTTATATTAGTTATCTGCAGGTGTATAAGTATTATATGCCGGTATATTCACATATATAATGTATATATCCAGTATATACAGCACTGTTGTACATGCTATAATACAGAGTATATGGGTAGACTATGCTGCCCTGTCAAGGCAGACCGCAGTAACTTCCAAACAGTGAAACTGAGTGTAGTATCTGCTTTTTTGGGGTTAATTAAAATAATTACGTAATATTTTTGTATGCCTAAAGATTACTTCATTAATACATGTTAAATCGGGGTACTATCATCTATCTACCTATAACACATTTTGGATGGCAAGTCAAAAAACTTTAAAGCCATTTTTCTCAGTTTCACTGTTTGGAAGTTACTGCGGTCTGCCTGGGTTTTGAGTGATGATTTTGTAGTTACTGCAGTTTTTAAAACACCCCATATCTCCAAAACTGAGCGACATTAACATCTGAAACTTGGTCACAAGATAAAACATTTATTGACCAGTTCAATTTTACTCATAACTCAATTTTGACTTTTTTTTTTCTTCGAGTTACTGCGGTTAGCCTTGACAGGGCAGTATAGTATGAGGTGGGTAGGTAAGATTATTATTATGATTACACTAGTGTAGGGCAGTTGAGTATAGGCAACAGAGTCATACAGTTTACCTGTTCCTATATAAACTCCTCCTGGGCACATACAGATTAATGAACCAACCCACGGAGTGCAGTCATCATAGAGGTGCTCTTTCCCATTCAATAAGAGGAAAACTCAAAATGGAAGAAAAATATCCCTGCTATAATGTGACTTACAGGAGAATATCCATTAAAAAACAACAACAACATCCAAACATGTATGGTAGCACTCGCCAACTTTAAGAAAAATGCCAAGGACCGTTGCTCAGTTTCACCAATTATTTTGATCAAACAAAACATTCTAACATTTCGGCCTAGTTAGCCTTCGCGAGAGCATACGGAGGAGAATATACACGTTGTCTATTTACATGATGGCTATAGTGACTTTCCTAACCAAAACTAAACTAGCCACTGAGGGGCTGCTATAGACTGACTGACGCGTGGCTTTGATGTACGTCAGCCAATGCTTAGCATTTATTACTCACCACGCATTTCCAGGAAATCAGTTCAGGCACTCATCCACGATACCATTCACATATCATCAAACAATATTTGTGTGATAGCTACTTGTGTGACCACGCTAGATGTCGGGAGTCGGGTATGGTGTGATATTATAGTAGCTCCCTATGACCACGCTAGATGACGGGTACGGTGTGTGATACTATAGCAGCTACCTGCCACCACGCTAGATGACGGGTACGGTGTGTGATACTATAGCAGCTACCTGCCACCACGCTAGATGACAGGTACGGTGTGTGTCTGATACTATAGCAGCTACAGTACCTGTGACCACGCTAGATGACGGGTACGGCCTGTGATACTATAGCAGCTACAGTACCTGTGACCACGCTAGATGCCTCCCACAAGCCGGCTGCATGTGGACGAAGCCTTGCATCACGTGTCCCCTCCGGTACTCGAGGAGGCAGCCGTCGCATCTTTTCACCTGAACAGCGTGATCTCTCAGCGGCGAGGGTCTGCGTGGGAGGGACACGCCGCCCCCGTCGCTTCCTGATTCTACTGCGCAGGCGCACCAACCGACTTGTAGGAGTCGCTGTCCACAACGTCCGATCCCCACCCACCAGCTTCCCACCCCCTAATACTGCCAATTGTATTAGTATGAATGACCAGCCATCCTGGTAGCAACGCCGAGAGCTGGGCTCGAACCCAGCATCTCCTGCGTTGGTGGCGAGTGCCTTGCCCACTGCGCCACCTAGCCGCCTGAGTTAAGAATGTCTAATAATAATAACTTTGTTTTATATAGCGCCTTTCAGAAGACCCAATGTCGCTTTACATAGGGGGAAAACAAACATAGTGGACAGACGCAACATACAAAGTGTTTATGTTATGGTTCTCATGATATATCAAGTTATCAACACATAGCAACTGTTGTCTCTTCCATTGCCATGTACAAAACAATGGTTGCTATGTTACAGGCTACACAAACATTCCCTGCAAGGCCTCTATTATAGTTTGGAGAAGTGGAGAATATTTCCCCAGTTTTCCCAGTGCTAGGATTCTGAGCCTTTGTCATATGTGGTGCTCTATACAGGTGACCAGGTACTGGCCCAGTCTATGCATGAAACGGTTCTGGAGACGATGAGGGCGCTACGGGCTCCACCGGACTGGTCACCGACATCCGACCACAGCTGGCAGAGCCGCCCTGCACCGCGGCTGAGCTCGAAGCTGAGCGCACCCAAGTGCAGAGAGAAGGCTGGGCATGTGCGGCGAGTCGCACCGCCGTCCTCCACGCCGCCTAAGCTCCCCTCTACATTCATGAGTCTATCTAGCCCAACACTGCGCCACCTAGAGCATCGCAGCCCCGACGGGATGGACCGCGAATCTAGCTTTGGGTCCAGCTCAGATTTCACCCCATCCCTCCGCCTCAGTCCTGTCGCATCCATTCTCAGCACCGGATCCATTCCTAGTCTTAGATCCGTTCCCAGCCCCAGATCGTTACCCTTTCGATCTCCCGACCCGAGCAGCAATGACTGGTCCTCTGCGGCAAGACCTCCAGGCCTTCTGGGTCCTCTGGCCGGATGTTGTCCCGACGCAGAGGCCTCTCGGTGGGACGAGGAAGTGGCTTGCCGACCCCGGGACCCGTGGGGCTCTGGAGCGGAGACCGGAAGCCACTTGGAAACGATGGACCGAAAGGATGGAGATGGGGTTTCCACGGCGATGGGGGACCGGAACACCATCGCGACAGGGGACCGACATTCCATTGTCATGGAGATGAAGGACAACTGCACGGTGGCAGCCCGGAGGCCGGGTGAGGGGGAGGGCCCAGATTATATGACTATGTCGCCCCAAGGTGCCAGCGGCCTCGCAGCACCTTGGGACGACTACGTGAACATGACGAGTCCACATATGCACACCTGGCCACCTGCTGCCCCGCCCTCTTCCTCCTGCCCCCTCCAGATGTTGTTCAACAGGTACGATTACTTCCCCCTTTTGAGGTGCGAGTCTCTTTCACTCGTTTCCTCCTAGAACTCTATAGCTTTCAATGAGCAGTATTTCTTAGGGCTTGTGTCCATATAGTGTTGTTTTCTGGGCACTGGCGTCTTTTTTTTCAATTGTTCCCAATGAGGAGTGAGCATACGCGGCAGCCTAGAGGAAAAGCACCACGCCTGGCTTCTGTTTTCAGAAAGCTTGGTTTCTTTCTTTTTTTTATTTTTTTAGTGGCCGCGTCGAGCATTTCTAGTTGAAAACCTCTGAACTTTTCTAAAAGGCTCTGGTGTCGTCACCGTCGCTCCTTTTCAGACGACCAATCCTATCCGGCGAATCGCGTCGCGCGCCCACATCCTCCTTTGCTCTGCCGCAGTCGGGTTGACGGCGCAAACGTCACCGAATCATAATCGGAAAGGTCTTTATTGCACATACAAAGAATTTGGTTGTTTTCGATGCAACATTAACGGACAGACAATAACAGACGGATAATAAAATAAAGAGGTGGAGTAAAATAAAATGAAATATGAACTAAGTTAAGCACAATAGAATAGAATTATGAAATTAAATATAGGCCAGGGCTGTACAACTGTAAATAAAGAGGTTGAATAAAATAAAATGGGATATATAAACTAAATTAAATATAGCACAATGGAATATAGTATGAGGGCAAGCATCCTCCGGTTGGTGGTCATCGCGACAAAACACCAATACAGTAAAATGACAAATGGTACACCTTGGCGCTCCCCGGTGCTTTTCTGCCAGTAAAAACACGCTATATGGACACAAGCACTTACGTCTTCATTGCATTCAGTCCTCGGAATTCTAAACATACTTGTGTGATCGTACCGGGTTACAGGGATGATTTACCCTATACAGAGTTTTGTTATGTATCCTGTGATGTTGGACAGGTGTTAAGTCTTGAATGACGTGACTACCGTTACGTGTATATGAATATCTCCTCATCTCTTTTCCTGTAGACCCGCTGCTTGCGACGACTCTGCTCTACTGAATCATGGCACCGACCAATCAGATAATTGGAGGCCGAATACATTTACAGTCAGTCTCCTGTCTATGGACCAGCATGTACAGGAACAGGAAGTACTCTCACACCTCATGTCCACTACCTGTCCCTTGGAGACTAACTCGGAATACAGCCAGGCCACTCTGGTTTATATGCCAGGACTAGGCCGCTCTAGACCACCGCGGTCAAGTTCAGTCCAAACTGCTCCAGACCGGTCCAATCCGGTTCGAGCCGCTTCAGTCCAATGTGGTCCAGTCCAGTCTGTCTTTAGAAGACACTGGCTGTCGTCATGTCTGCCTTCATGTCTGCAAGCCAAAGGTAAAGACTGACTTTGCTCCCATAGCAACCGAATGGAACAAAAAGTCATAATATAGTCATTTACAATGGTAATTTCAATACAGCTCTTTGTTTTCACAGAGCGCAAGTTGCATTTACCCCCCCTCTCTCTCACGTGACGGCAGTATGCGTTCTGTTTACATGGTAACGTTATAGTGATAGACTGTTCAATGTGTAAATGGACAAAGCAATGAATGAATATAAGCATCCAGGTTTTGAAAATATGGGAAACAATGTCTTGGTCTTGAAAAATATGAGAACCTAAAAACAACCCTGTTAAATATAGAAAACTACAAAAAGAAATCATGAGAGTTTCAAATGAGTCTGGAAATGTGCCACCATGTTGAATTACTTAACTCAGAGAGAGAGAGAGAGAGAGAGAGAGACTGTTAAACACTGAGGATCAGTAATACCATAAGCATACAGTATAGCCCAAGGTGTAAAACAATCGGTCTGCAATGTGTCTGACAATAAAGTCAATTCTGGAAAAGTATTTAATTTGTGGAAAATATGTAGGAATTCAACTCCTGTTTACTTCTGTGTTTCTACCACGTTTGAGAGTGATGGTATTGCTGATGCACAATTAATCAGAAGCTTTGGACACAATTTTTCAGAAGCCTTGTGAATCTAAAAATCTTGCAAGTTGTTAAAAACGTAAATATTTGTCCGGTCCCATTCGACGGCTAGGAGTTTATGTGGCAAAAGGATCGTTGATCCCTTTGGTTCAGGTATTCCGACGTAAGCTAGCAGACGCAGTAGGAATCGTAAACAACAATGAATGGCGGCTACGGAGCGTAGCAGTGAGACTTGTATCGGCAGATATAGCTTCCGTTTATAGCCTACAAAAATCAGATGCCGTGTAACAAACGGTGCAGTGATTTTTGATGACATTTCAGGGCCACCACATGCCTGACTCGTGATTGTACGGTGAAGCCATCCCTGTTTTGAAATGGCTCTCCCAGAATGTGAGACCAGATGAGTCTTGCATTTGTGAACAACGCACAAGATTCTTTCTGGCTTGCGAGGCTAAGGTTCTCTGGGGTTTTGTTTTGGAAATGTCTTTTTTGCAACTTAATATGTTCACTGTGTTCACTAATAATATGTTCACTGTTAAAACCGTATAATGCTCATTGTCGGTATGTTCTCAGTTTTGCAGGTGAAAATGCAACTATAGCACTGTTGTCGAATGAGGATAACTTGAGTCGTCTGCAAACTTTTGAGAATTTGATCTCATCTTTTCTTTTCTTACTACTTTCTCTGTAGTATGGAGTCAATTTCCAGTTCAGTGAATTTGAAATATATGCTGAAAAGTGCAATTAATTCACACACCGTATGACTTAACTCTGTCTTTATTGACATTTCTATTAGTACTTTGCTTTAGGGAGAACAAATAATGATGAAGTACCTAGGAATTTATGTTAAATCGTAGGAACAAATACTTGAGGTAAGCGGGTAGGAAATTGGGGAATTCAGATGGACAGTTATTTACTGAATGTGTCGTTGGGAAGCACATTAAAAGCCATTCTAGAAGGATTTCCCTGCTCTGAAACATCAGGTCTGAGACTTGAGTAACTGATGGTTAATTAACAGTTCCTCATTAGTTCCTAGTAGGTAATTAATCATTGTGCCCCTAAAGTAAAGTGTTTATGTGGTTTCTTCTAAGTGTAACAGAAGTATTGTGAACAGGGGTGTAGGTAAAAATTAAATATATAATTATAACACCACATGATAACAGGATACCTGTGTGCCTTTAATTACACTCAATCTGTGATTATTTTGAAATTGGGATCATTCTTTGAATTGAAAGGTACAAAAAAACGTTTTCTGAATTGGTTGGTTGTACAGTAAATTAACCAAACTGGTGTGTTGATTTTGTATGTCACACTTTTACATGTATGGGGAATTAATGGTGATTAAAGTGAATGCAAACACTGATGCAAAAACACAGTTTTCTTCTTGATGTGTCTCTCTAATTACAGGGATATCACTCAATTTGAGAGTACAGGGTCTACATAATCCAAGAGGATTGGTTATCGTCAATGGTAGACGACGTAATCGTGTAGAGTTGTGCCCACATAGCAACTAAATGGATTCAGTCAAATATGACAAGTTTTGAACTACCTGAAAAATAAATATAGATTAATTCTACACAAGACATGGGCATAATAGCAGCATGGCGGTGGGGGGGGGGGTACAGGTATGGGCATTGTAATAGAAGACATAAATATAAGCAATGAGATTATAAAATAAAAAATAAATATCATTTACTCTGATTACTCTGTTTATTAATAGTTATATTCAAAGGTGCAGATGAGGGTCTGTATGCCCTATCAATTATATTATACATTACAATAATTATGGGCAATGAATAATTAGAATCTGAATAGACTACGAGTAAAGTAAACGGTATACACAGGTGCTGTATATACATGGTACCCTAACTGGCATGCTATACTGTACATCATCAGTCCATGCAGGTGGTAAGAGTCGGGACATTCCTAGTACTTGAGTTCAGACACCGTTAGTCCTCCGGCTGCTGGCAGGCCATACAAATGCATATTTCAGCAATACCATCTTTTACTACCACTTAAAACCATTTATTTGTAAAGGTAAAATCTGTAATGCCATCAAATGGCAACCTTTAGTTGAAAGAGTTCCTCTTGGTACTGTCCTTTGTTTACATTTCTTTGTTTTTATTTGATGTGGGAATTTAATTTGAGTGGTTCCTATTTGCTCAGGCTCTAAGGCGTGGCCAGCAATACAGATGCCTCCCCTAAACCCATCAAATTCAAACCAAAACAAAAATGTACAGAAACAAAGAAAACCGAAAATCAAGATTTGAAATAGGCTGGTTGACTTTCCCTTGAATCTCTAATGCTCAGGGTTCCCACATAGTATTAAAACATCTTGGTCTTTAATTTAATAATCAGAAAAATATGATTGTGATTGGTCTTTAAAATGTATTGCAAAGGCAATATGCACTTTAAATTGGAACACTGGGCTCTTTTAGGTACTGTAGCATTTTTTTATTGTTTGAAATAATTCTATTGTGGGGATTGCATCGCATGTATTAAAAAAGAATTATCCACTTTTTCTCCTTATTTTCTATTTTTCTCCTATCCCAATTTCGCTGTTTGCAATTCTCCCCTGTCTTGAACGCTGCTCCCATATGCCCCCCCACAGGTCGGTCGTAGGGGATAGAAGCCTTGCATCACGTGTCCCCTCCGGTACACGAGGAGGCAGCCTATCACATCTTTTCACCTGCCAGCGCGGACTCTCATTGGCGAGGTGTAACGTGTTGGAGGCTAACACTACCCCCGCCATTTCCTGTCTCTGCTGTGCAGGTGTCCCCCAACCGACCTGTAGGAGTCGCTGTCCACAACGTCCAGATTACCACCCTTCGACTTCCACCCGCTAATTCTGCCAATTTAATTAGTATGACGGCCGGCCCAAGCCGGAGGCAACGGCGACAGCCCGAGTCGAACCCGGTGTCTCTTGCGTTGGTGACAAGCGCAATGTCCGCTGCGCCGCCCAGCCACCCGCATTGCATGTAATTCTTGTGTTTTATATTGTATGTTTTTATACTGTATGTACTGTGTTTGGCACCAAGACAAATCCCAATCAACCATGTGTTGAAATGGCAAAGTTTTCTATATCTATCAGTAATCGTTTCCTCCCCAACTATGCATATGGGATTACTTCTTTCATAGTAATTTTCCTTTTTTCCCCCAGTATGGTCGTGAAATGGGTATGAAAGTGTTCTTAAAAAGTCTTACATTTTACTTGTTGAAACCTGCAGGAACCATGAATGCTGGATCTAGTTGGGTTTTCTTGTGTGATCACTGGTCAATGATTTGGATAGGTCTCAGTGATCTGGTATGTGGAATGACTTCACTGACCCCCCCCCCCCCACACACACACATTCATAGTTTTCAATGACATCAAAGATTGCAGTCATATTGGTATGCAAACGATGAGTGATTGTAAGCAGATAACTCATTGGCCACTGTTGTCATTTAATGAGTTATGTGTGACTTGACAACGGCAACATTTCTGCATTCACTGCCCCCGAGCAGTGGTTCTCAACATGGGGTCCCATTCACTTCCCCCGAGCAGTGGTTCTCAACATGGGGTCCCATTCACTTCCCCCGAGCAGTGGTTCTCAACATGGGGTCCCAACGGTCCCAGAGAAAAAGGATCGGGATCAGTTTGCATTTTCCTATTTCATTGACGAAGTCAGCCCAGTGAGAACATTTATAAAAATGATTATTCTACTCTGTTATCTCCTCAACTACGGCAAAACATCTTCTCAGATAGCGGTCCATGGGAACATGGTTTATGAAACTGCAGCTCATAACCTTAATGCTGGAGGAGTCCTTGAGATCCACTGCACTAAGAGTTGCCTCAAGAACCAACAGGTTTTTCTAAAATCAAATCAAATGTATTTGTAAGGCCTGACGACACACGTTAATGTCCCCATGGGCCGGACACGTCTTCTTTAAACAAGTCAAGAAGAAACATCACAATAAATCAAGAACAAAAAACACCATGAAATCCAAAATGCATGTAAAATAAATAAATGCAAAGGTAAGGAACAACTCGTAGCAATAGGAAAAAAGCACCACAGGCAATGTGGTGGAGAGAAACCTTAGAAGGGTCGTTCAGGGGGGGGGGGGGGTTCGTTGCTATAATTATGGATGATCAATCTATGGAATCTATCCATTCTACTGACTCCTCTCTCTAGCCTCTCCAATAAGCTTCACATCTCCAGCCACAACCAGAAGGAGCACCTGCATGTAAATTCTGTTGACGCCCTACTGTGACATGTCTTCACACTTCCTCAGAGGATCACATGAGGCTATCGTCACTCTCAAGCGGGTGGCAAATGAGTGGTCAAACCTGCGCCCTACCTCCTGGTACCTCCTGTACCCTACACAATGACGATATAACTAAACAAATAAATGTGTTTTGTTGAAATTGAATGCACACAGACTAAGTTATATAGACCTTGCTATAGCCCTGTTTGACCTGTAGAAGCTATTGATAACCGTTGGGGCCTCACAGCAGTCTCTCTGGGGCACCACGTCCTCATCTGTGAGTTTCCAGCAACCAGGGATTCAGTGGTCAAATTAAAAGGTGGGTGAATCAATCGTGACCTCAAGTTGATATCCCTTATACTCTAGTTACGCTGCTACCATAGTGTCTTTTTATACCTGTATCACTACATATAATAAATACTACAACTTTGTACATTATACATCTGATTAGCACTATACTCTGTGTAGTACAAATTAATATATTTTATACTCTGTTTAATCACCTGTACATTGTATATATTACTATTGCAAGTCACCAATGGGGGACCCTGATGTAAACAAGACGAAAGTCTTTCTCTGGTCTGCATCCCCTTAACAATTGTATGTATTGAGCTGTACTGTACTGTACCCATTCTGCAATCTGTTAATAAAGTTATCAATCAATCAAACCAATATTAATATATATAATTCATGTATATATGTTCCCCCTGAATGGCATTCGTTGGTAATACGTCTTCATTCAAAGTACACACATTATTTTTCTATCTAGCCGAATTTCATTTATAAAGGTGGGGGCTTAAACAATTTCACAAATGTACAGTAAGAGGTGGGCCGCTATTATACATGCCTGCTAGTAACCCATAATCACTGCAGGGGGCGCATTGTGACGGCTTGCCTGGCGGAGAGGAAAGGAGCTCCACTTGTCTCTAAAGATCCCTGTCATCATTACAGGCCAGTGGGGCGAGAGAGAGAGAGAGAGAGAGAGAGACTGCGGCTTCCAGCAACAACACGGAGCCCAGTGGAGGAGAATCAAAGACCTGCGCGCTTCTTCCCTCAGTTTACTGTATAGCATGGCACCAAGAAGGATGGAGACCAAACCAGTGATAGCCTGCCTCAAAACGCTCCTCGTTGTCTATTCCTTTGTATTCTGGGTGAGTAGAATTTTATTTAGATTTTTCACGCGTGCGATCCTGTGATTGAAAAATGTAGTTTGTGTATAATTTTGTGTAATTGCGTATTTTCATTGTAATAATAGGACAACGCGTTGTGTATGAAATAAGTGTACCATAGGCCTTTAATAGCCTGCCCGTTTGTTATCTCTAGATATCTGACTGGTTTAGTATAGGCTATTAAAGGAACATTTTATGGCTTGACGAAATATCAATATGCGGCTGCATAATATTGCATCAGTTATTATTATTTTTAATCTTGTGGCTTTAGCATTCGGCCTATGGTTGCCTTAGAGATATGAGCGCATGTTTCTCGTGGATGGGTTACAAGTTGACTCTTGATTTGAGCGAGTATGTGAGAATGTTCAGAGGAGCGCATAGTGGATCAGGTGATGGACTGTGTCAACATGTCAACTGATGATGGCACCACCCCAGTCGAAGCATTGTATCCGTCATGTTGTCTCTTAAAATGACTCTTGCATGAGAGCATTATATCACCCTAGAATATTAAAGTTTGAATGACCGGAGAGATAATATAATATAATATCCCATCCTAAAATACATGTGAATATATAGCCTAGATATTCATTTGGCTATCTGGTTTAAAGAGGAATGCCACTCAATTTCAGAACAACTCTCTCTACTATGATATACGCATATGTGATATATAATCTCTGGACTCTTTTTGTATCACAAACAGTACTGTATTTGCAAATCTGGTATGTCATAAATGTATAGATGTAGCAGTACTGTCTATCTGTATGTCGTGTATGTCATGTTATGATGAATTGAAAATTCATGTAAACAAGACAAAAGTCTTTCTCTGGTCTGCATCCCCTTAACAATTGTATGTATTGAGCTGTACTGTACTGTACCCATTCTGCAATCTGTTAATACAGTTTTCAATCAATCAATCTATTAGTAACAGTGGAAAAAAAGAGCTGACCAACTCCAGATGTTCACAGTAACGCCAAATAATGAACAATATATATATTTTTCAGAATAGTGTTTTATTGTCCTCATGCAACTTGCATTAAAGGAACACTAAACAGCCTAGTTTAGCTCAAGGACTGAAGCATCAGGGAGTAGCTATAGCCTATATAGCGCAGTCAAAAGTGAAGAAAAACAACTTCCACCAACTCTAAAACTAGTTCCTGTTTGAAGTGTTTGCTAATACAAAAGCTGACAGGAAATAATACTCTTAGGCCCAAGCTGTTCCCCTGGCAACGGAATTCCAGTGAAAAGGTCTGTATAGCCTATATGCAATCTATGAATTTCAACCATAACGATTTATATCCATTTAAAAAGGTGGGTGAACTCTATTTCACAAATACAAAGATGGGTAAACTGAGCCCTGCGATACTATTTTGCAACATTGCTGCATCCATGGCTTTAGTGCCACCCAGGATGATTGTGATTGGTTTAAAGAAATACAAACAATCTATAGCGGAATAATAATAGGTTCACCCAGACCGAGCCGCTGACATATAGTGCGGAGAGAGGCATGGCTAACCAGTAACATTCTGTCAGGCCACAAACATCTTTCTGCCATTCATGATCTGTGGAGCAGTTCCAGATTGTATTATTCTATAGCCATCTCGATGACATCACAGATTCAAGTCTTTGTTCTCATCCTTACAATTATTTTAAAATAAATAACGTACCATGGTGCTGCCATGGTGAAAGTCATCTACTTGCCATGGTACCACTTTTGTAGTTAAATGATACCACAGTAATACCATGGTACTACACACTCCTATGCAGCGCTGCCCCTACGTCTGCATGTCACAGCCTGCAAAACAGCTCTGCCCCAAGTGCCTTATAGCTGTACCAAATCCGGTAACAAATATACAAGCTATATGAGGAAATATACATCAACCACTATATCAAATGTCAGCGAGTTAACAAGGCACCAAATTGCAGATGATTCTGACATCCGAGGTAAATAACCTGTTTAAATGACATGGCCATAAACAAGGAGGTGGCTGATCCCATTCAACTCAATGTTTGGCAGAACTGAACGTTTCCACACTTGGCACCAATGTGCGTCCACGCGCTACACATAGGCCTTTCACACCGGCCGGGCTCCGTGCGGGAGCCGGTTCCCGAACGTAATCTCGAACCGGCCGGCGCGTTCACACCGGCAATAATTGGTTCGGAACATGAAAAATCGGTGCTCAGTGTTTTCTTAGAGGGACGAACTAAAGCCTCTGTCATGTTCCGAACCAATTATTCCCGGTGTGAAAGGCCTAACAGTTATGTGATGACCCTTCCTTCTTTTATAGTTTCCTTGTTTTGGACAGTGGAACGTCGTCCAACTTTCTGCATAGGAGTGTGACCAATATAGCCCAGTTAAACCATGATACTGATGGTACATAGTCGGGCTGGGTGATCAATCAAATCTTATTTTGGCTTGCAACGATTGTGAAAACAAGATAATCGAGATAAAACTATTTTGGAAATACACTGTTAAAAAGGAAATCATTTTTTTTTTTTCATACAATTAAAAAAATGCATAATATGTTTATTTATTGTTTGATTATTGTTTTCAAAGTCGATGATTTAATTGTGTTAAATAATCGTAATTATTTTGACCAAAATTATCGTGATTAGGATTTCTTGCCATAATTGAGCAGCCCAAGTAGATAGCATAATATTTTTTGGTAGTGGTCATTGGTGGAAATACCATGATATTGTTTCATAAGGTCAGGTTTCTGGCTTTGTGACGCAGTAGTTTATGTTCATAAATATTGATTGATTGTCCAGTGGTTCTCAACCCACCCATGTGATGCCACACCTCTCGCATGTGTGTGTGTGTTAATCTGAGTGACAATTAAAGACTTCTTCTTCCATGACACACTTATACATAAATAAAGGTTTCCAAGGTACACTTAAGAATTTGGATTAAGAATGTCTGAAAGCGCGGCTGGGTGGTGTAGAGGTCTAAGCAGAGACCCGAGGTTCAAATCCCAGTGTCAGCGGTACCCCGGTCAGTCGTCCCTACGAACACAATTGGCAGTGTTCACGGTTGGGAAGCCGTGGGGTGTGAGTCCTGGTCATTGCAATAGCGACTCCTACTGGTGAGTCTGCTCAGCAGGGAGGGGAGGCACGTGTTAGTCTACACCTCCCCAGACCGACAGTAGGGCAGCATGTGTTAGTCTACTCTACACCCTCCCCAGACCGACAGTAGGGCAGCATGTGTTAGTCTACTCTACACCCTCCCCAGACCGACAGTAGGGCAGCATGTGGTAGTCTACTCTACACCCTCCCCAGACCAACAGTAGGGCAGCATGTGGTAGTCTACTCTACACCCTCCCCAGACCGACAGTAGGGCAGCATGTGGTAGTCTACACCTCCCCAGACCGACAGTAGGGCAGCATGTGGTAGTCTACACCCTCCCCAGACCGACAGTAGGGCAGCATGTGGTAGTCTACACCCTCCCCAGACCAACAGTAGGGCAGCATGTGTCTACAGACCACACCCTCCCCAGACCGACAGTAGGGCAGCATGTGGTAGTCTACACCCTCCCCAGACCGACAGTAGGGCAGCATGTGTCTACAGACCACACCCTCCCAAGACCGACAGTAGGGCAGCGCAATGACCAGAAAGTGAATTGGCATATTGACTAAACTGGGGATATGGGACCGCAATGGTCTAAGTCTAAGTCTAAGGACTTTCTTGCGCTATCCTGATGTATTTTTATACTGTATGCACCTGTGTATTGTATTTTATTATGTCAAATAAAATCAATCAATCAATCAGCAAACTAGAAACATTTTAAAATAAGAAAAAGAGTGAAATCAGAATAGTAATTTGTATATATATTCTTTACATACACATTTTGCTCAATTATTTGAAGACATTATTAGTGACAACAATTCCCCATTATTCTGGGAACCCCCTGGAACCCCTGCAAGGACCCCTGGGGGACCCCAGACCCCACTTTGAGAACCATCGGTATATAAGGCATAGAATGATCATAGATGGAAACATACGATCAGCTGCTGGCAAAGGAGCAAAATGTATGAACTTTGATTAAGTATTATCATGATAGATGATAAGACGATAGAGAATAATCTATTGCCCGCCCCCTACTTCTAGCTAACGGGGGAGACTTTGATCCCATAGTTCTCTCAATTAATCAGTCGCGCTCGGATACGCTTATGACATTATAAAGGGGAAGGTCTGCTTCTGAGGCGTTTCGTTGTCTTCGGTCCCTTTCATTCTATCCGGTGAACGGAGGAGTGATTAGTGACGCCTGAGTAGAAACAGGCTGCGGGCCGCTGCTTGGCATTCATGGACGAGTGTAGCCCTCATCCCGCAATGTGGAATTGGTTCTCATTGTTTTGGCCCTTTTCCTCCGTTTAGAAAGTGAAAGTGAACATTTCTCTATTAGGTTGATTGGTATGATTGTCCGTGTCTGCACCTGTGGGTCATAATAAAGTCGGAGGGGCCTAATCTAACGACAGGGGGGGGGGGCTGAAGTCGAAACACACGCTAAAAGCATCATCTCTGGTAATGGAAGGGGGTAGGGGGGATGATAAAGGATTTAGTCATTTTGTTGTATTTCCACAATGAAAATAAGCTTTTAGGTGTTACTGTGTTCATCCTCTATATACTATTTACAAAATATATTATGTCACCTGGTGAGGCTGTTTATTATTTATATACAGCCTATGTTTTATATTGTCAATTCAGTCAGTTCGTTCTTGGACTGTCGGGCAATTTACGGCACAAAAACACCGCGCTTGACATTTCACTGTTTCCCCCCCGCGTAGCTTTGTTTGTGGCGCCGCCCACCGCAATATCAAAATGGAACCCGCCGCAAATCCATTTCCCACACCGATACAGTAACACGTTAATGATGTATCTGCGTGTACGCGGTGCTTTGCCCCAGCTTGCCACCACCACAAATAACCTTAACGGAGCTGTGGGAAACACTGTCTTGTGTCTCTGAATGCTTTTATGATGTGTGCATGAAGGGGGGCGGGCAGGGGTAGTAGGGTGGTGAGAAGAACTAGGGGCTGTGAGCAGAGGTGCGTTGCTCGTGGGACGGGGGTTGCACACCGGCTCTGTGAGCAGAAGCACGTGCACGGAAGTGCACACAGGAATGCGCTGCACTCGACTGATGCCCTACTGCACTACTTTGCATAACAATAGCGCCGGTCGTCAGGTGTGTTCAAATACGTTCTCAGATACATTCACACAAAACTTGTGAATGAAATGTGTTACATTCCAATCGTAGAGGCAATTAGGCACTGTCTTTAGTCTGTGCTTATGCGAGGGAACATTTATGTGCATGTGTGGGAGTGCGCGTGCACGTGGCGTCATTAAAACAGCGTGCAACCAGCTTTGATATCAGCAACGCAACACCGGCTGTGAGTATAATGTCTTTCTTGTCACATCAAGATATCTGTCCTTCAAGTACCCTCTTCTCTTTTCTTCTTCTCTTCTATTCTCTTCTCTTCTCTTCTCTTCTCTTCTCTTCTCTTCTCTTCTCTTCTCTTCTCTTCTCTTCTCTTCTCTTCTCTTCTCTTCTCTTCTCTTCTCTTCTCTTCTCTTCTCTTCTCTTCTCTTCTCTTCTCTTCTCTTCTCTTCTCTTCTCTTCTCCCTTTTCTTCTTATCCTCTTCTCTCTGCTCTATCCATCTCATGAATCAGATAATTTTTTTTTTACATTACATGTCTCCACTGACTGGTGGGCACTGGGATGAGGAAGGCCATAATGGACTGTTTCAACATCTTTACTAACTGCATTATAGTTATTGTGTGTGTGTGTGTGTGTGTGCGTGTGTGTGTGTGTGGGGGGGGGGGGGGGTCAAGCATAGGGGTAGATAATGGATTGGAGAACTCCAGCATGACTTTGACTATGCAGGTTGTTATTTGCACAGAACTTGTCACCAGAGCACCGTTTTCACATTCTTCCCCCGGAGAGGGAGGGCTTCTTTGTACTTCCCTGAAATCTGATTTGCATGTGTGATGTCACTAATAGTTTGAATCTCTCACGGTCCAATATAACTTGACACCTTTAGCTTCAGCAGCTGAGTAGATATTGACATGTCTCGAAAGAATAATAAGCTGATGACTTGGATTTCCTGGTAAATATCAATGGGTGTTTGTTGGCAATTAGCATATTCATAGAACCTTGCATTATCAATGAGGGTAGAGGAGATGCTGCTAAGCCATTTTTTGTAGTTTATAGAAGTCGTTTGGTAGGAGGGAACAACCCTACCCCCTCATTATGGAACGTCCCCTTCACAAAATCAAATCAAATTTATTTGTAAGGCCCGACAACACACATTAATGTCCCCATGGGCCAGACACGTCTTCTTTAAACAAGTCAAGAACAAACATCACAATAAATCAAGAACAAAACAAAAACACCATAAAGTCCAATTTTTTTTAAATTAATCAAATAAATGCAACACTCCCAGACATACCCCACGCGAAGGTAAGGAAAAACTCACTAAAACCTAGCAATAGGAAAAAATGCACCACAGGCAATGTGGAGGAGAGAAACCTTAGAGGGGCCATTCATGGGGGGATCTCCCTTCTTAGATGTCGGTGATAGTAGTGTTGCAATAAAACAGGCAAAACAGTTCGTAAGCATGCACTCATATGTGTAATGAAACATGCATGAAACATACATGCGATATCAACTGAACATTTTGAAAGATTAAAAATAGAGCTGATGGCGGATCTATTTGAGGCAAGGGGGCGGCGCAGAGAGAGTCACATCCTCCAGGTCATCATCACAGGACGTCCAACACTCCGGTCATCACTACGAGACAGCCACTCACAGGGAGACAGGGAGACGGGACAGGCGTTAGACAGTTCGCGTGATTGTGATTGGCGGACATAGCAATAGATACAAGTGGTAAGCATATATGTGAATAGAATAGATATATGTAGTAAGCATATTATGTGAATAGAATAGAAGTACTTAACCCGGCAATGAACTCCACGTCTAAGCCACGTTGACAGACCACGGACAGAAGACGGTAAGAAGCTGATCCATGGCCACGGTGGTGCACGTAGAACAGTCACTGCAATCTTGGCCAAGACCCCGAGACATCCACCACTTTGGTCATCACTACGAGACAACCACTCAGAGAGATGAGGGGGGGGTTAGAGAGTTCCCATGTTTGTAGTGGGCGGATATGGAGCAATAAATACATGTAGTGAGCATATGCATACATGGTGACAGTAGAATCATAGTATATAAGAAAATTGTGAAATTGAGTAATAGATCGAACTACTGCAACGTATGTATACAGGATGAGATACAAGACAATAGCTCAGGGCCGTATGCCCCGGGGGGCAGGAGAAACCACTCAGAATTGGTCAGGCCAGACAGAAGGCGGTATGAAGCTGTTCCATGGGACCGGTTGAGACAGAGACAGAGGTTAAAAAGGTTCTCCCCTGTCTGCAGAAAAGCAGACATGGGAGCAAATAGACATCCTAACTAAACTAGACAGATTAATCTAAGGGTCAGTCCCCGACCAGGTGAGATCAGGGTAGGTTGAAGGAGAGAGAGAAAATATGGTAAGTAAGGTGCTAAAGGTGCTAAGGTGCTAAAACTAATTAAACAGTTGACAATACACTGAAACTCGACTTAAGTATAGCGTTACATCAGTTGATAGTCAGCTGGTTTTGTGTTTTGATGTTGAAGGCAAGGAGAAGGCTATAGTAAATATCTTTTATATGTTCCTTGGTTGCACACGAGGGAACTATAAAAGAAGGAAGGGTCATCATGTCACTGTGTGGCGTGCAAACGCACATTGGTGTATTGTGTGGAAACAGTCAGTCCGGCCGACATTGAGTTGAATGGGATCAATCATCTCCTCGTTTATGACCCGTCCTCCACCAATTATTACCTCGGATCTTAGAATCATCGGTTGATTGGTTGATGTATATTTCCTCAGATAGCTTGTATATTCTGCTTCTCCATGGGCTTCAAATGAACTGGCACCAAAATCTGGCACCAAGCAGAGCATAGAACGCTGGTTTTCTGACGTGATGACCCTTCCTTCCTGTTATAATTCCCTTGGTTGTGGACAGGAAGTTCACCGGCAACAAACATACCGTTGCCTAGCAACTGAAAATGTCATTGAACGAGACGAGGTCTAAAGTCCATGCTTCAGCATGAATGACCTCTGGCAAACGAGCACCCCTCAGAGGGATTATGAACGTCCAGCGGCGTCTACCGACCCTTTTGCCCTCTCTCTTCATCCTTACCGTCGGCCTACGCAGCAAAGAGAAGCGGATGGCAACCCTTGAAACATCTGGCAAACCGTGTTAAATGCTAGCTGGAAAGGTACCAAAAAGGTTCTTTGCTCGATTGCTCTTAAGTCAATCTGACGTGTTTGTTTTAACTACAGTAAGCACACTGACGTTGGGCAGTTTTGGATGCTTAATGTCTTGTTAATTCATTCCCGGCCATTGGAATTCCCCGGCCTGTTTAGCCACGGCCAGCTTTTCATTACACACTTTCACTGTGCGTCACGTTGTTTGTAGAGCTAAATCTATATTTTATATTATAGATATATAAAAAATAAATAATTTTTCCATCCATACGTTCCCGTTTTATACCGTGGTGAATATGAATGTTATTTCGGAATGATCGGGGCTAATTCCTGGGAGGCTATTTATAAGCCACAACGTGTATTATACCAAATCCATTGGCGTTTTGTCCCTACACACGCTACAATAAAAAAATCAAATGCATATGATAGGTATTATGTTTCATCATGAATGCATGAAAGGGGGGGGGGGGGGCGTTTCTGATTAATTGATTGCCAATAACGGCATTCATTATTACCACAACATACGCTGATCAGGGAGATGGCTATGAAAACAATGCACAATCAAGCTGAAATTGACGTCAAATTGTTCTTACCTGTGGCCGGTGGGATTCCAAAAAGAATATTCCAATTATTTGATTGCCATCTGGTAGATCATTATGTCCATTTGGCCCACGACATAACCCACCACAGCATAATGGTTCGGGGGTCCCGAAAACGATTCAATGCGATCGGGTGAAGCCCTAGGTTCAGGTTAGTAGAAAAGAGCGCCCGGAGCATTTACAGCGTGGCACCCGGTCTGGAACAGGGGTTACTGCATTCTCGATACAGCACTACTAGCAGGATCTGGGCGGTACTGCACCTTCGGAGTCCCAGTATGCATTTTACAGGCAACATTCAGCTCCCTGACATTGAATAGGTTATTAAAATCGAATAAAAAGGAAAAATGATCTAAAAACGTATATATACGTGGTTGGCCGCAAAAGTGTTAAGACGGGGCTCACTGACGCTGTTTGTTTGGGCACTTTAGAGACATCTACTCAGCCTGTCTATTGCTTTCTACACGTTTACCGTTTAATTAGATTCTTACTCGGATTTAAATGATTTATTGCCTATATTTATTGTAACGTATAATATAACCGATAGGTAGGACATACAGACCATCATCTGCACCTTTGTTTACACTGTTTATTTATTTGTCTCCTATTATATTCAGAGTTCAGTTTTTCCTCCTCATATTTTCCTCATATTTTTATTGCCTCCCCTCCCCCATGCTACTACAACGCCCGGATTTCCCCAAGGGGATCAATAAAGGATTATCTTATTTAATCTTGATTTTAAATGAATGCTACCTTAAAGGGATATTATATTGAATCTATGGAACATGTCTGTTAAGTTTGTTTGCAAAGAAACAAATCTAAATCTAGTTTGAATTATTTATTTTCCAGCACCTCTTTCTTCCCTTGTATTGAACATGCCATTTTGGTGGGTAACACACCAGATTAAAGTAATTATTAATTCATAATCAATCAAATTAATTAAAGATTTCCCTCCCCGCTTAGCTACACAACACCCAAGAGAACAAGACATTTACAAACTGGACAGTACATTAGGTAGGCAGTGTTCCTGCAGAAAGCACAGCTAATTGATTAAAGCTTATTGTTGTCTTGTGTCCCCACAAGCAATAATTCTGAACGGCGTGTTTAGGCTTGTTGATCTGAAAACTTCAGAACCCTGTACCTAAGTCATGTTTCCCCAGCACGTAAATAACATTTTGTGCTGCCAAATCCATACTAGACTAAAAACATTTTCCATAATATGACCCCTTTACATTCACTCTTGTCATACAACTAATCAAACATATGTCATTGCCTTTGAAAATCTGTATTGCATGTTTTTATATAGAACTCGACTTTTACACATGTGATTATCCTTGACGCTATTAAAGGTGCAATATGTAGTTTTGGGGGAGATACATTTTCATTTCTTAGACTTGTGGAAGAATTCTATGGTATATGAAAATACAATAAACTATGCTCAGGGAAAAACTGGGCCCCTGGGACACTGACAAGTTACCATTTTACTGTTGTTGTTTACAATCGCAGGGCAAGTACATTTATTTACAAATATTACTATTCAAAGAAGCATCTGCTAGGCTTCTGTTTGATGTACAGTGCTTCAAAAGAATACGGTTCTTACAATTTATGATCAAATCAGATGGACTCTAATTCAAAGAATCACATTACAATAGCATGCTCTGCAAATATAAACAATGATCTCTCTCAAAACTACATAATGCACCTTTAAACATCCGTCATGTGTAACTCTGCTCTGCTGCATCGAAGGGTCTCGTTTCTCCTGCTTAATTTTAGCGATGGGATGGCTGAATGAAGGATTTCGGGGGGGGACTGAAGTGACCTAGTATATGTTAGATTAAAATCGCAGGCCTGCACCCCACTCCACCCTTTGTGCCTAATTGAGCTGTGTAGTTGGCTCGGACCGGACTGGTCTCCTAAGATCCTCCCTTGGAATTGATCCCACAGACTCCTTTAGCCTCGTTGACTTATTTGTTTTGTGTGCATCTCAGTTAGCCCAGATTAAATTAATGGGGCATTTAATGTTATCTTGACAGTTTTATTGCCTTCTTATCTCAGGGCTTTGAACCCTCCTCTAAAGAGGATGCATCCGGTTAATTGTCTCCAATTTGTCTGTGTTAAACTGCTCGTTTTCCAACTTTGCGCTCCACGTTCCAAAGAACGCGAACCGATGACGATGACACATTCACGGTGACTGTGAATATCTCCTTCTCAGAAGTTGGGTCTCACAGTCGCTCGTTTTCCTATTTCCTTTCAGATGTAAGTTCCTTTTGGAATGCTTTCTCAGAATTCGATCTTAGAATGTTGCCAGAGACGCAGAGGAGCCGAGACGCCACTCCCGCTGGGAGTTTTAAACTCTGAATGTCATTCAGCTGATATTTTTTTTAAGGGAATTTTGTTATATTTTGTGTGCATACTGATTATGTATTTCTCCTTTTTTTAAGGGATAACTAGGCTAACAATTTGGCTAGTTTTTACATAAAAATGAGAAAATGTGTAATATTTAATCATTTTCCCGCCTGTCTTCCCTCTTTTTATATCCAACCTCTTTGATGTTACCGCTCAATCGCTTTCGATGACCAGTAGCCATTGTGACATCGTCATTAGAATGTTCAGTTTTCTAAATGTCAATCCCCCTTGTTGCATCATAGCAGCACGGGGGCGGGGAGATGCCGGTATGGGCAGGGTAATGGTAGAAATGAAGACATAAATATAGGGAATACAATTGGATCTGAATATAAAGATATGAGAAAATGTAAACAGTGTAAACAAAGGCGCAGATGAGGGTCTGTATGCCCTTGGTTATATTATGTTACAATAAATATAGGCAATAAAGAATTTGAATCTGAATATATGCTATGAGTAAAAGTAAACCGTATACACAATACACAGTTTTCGAAAGATATGAAACCCGCTATAGTAGTAGACACACTGTGCTCTGGTTGTGTATTAGTGCATAATATACAATCTGCCTCAAGCCCTGTCCTACATTATGCTTTTGTGGTTAAATTATTTATTCCCATATGGCGAAGAGCACCGTATGTATTCTTTGTCTTTAGTTTGTTCAACTAGGTCTAGAGCCCTCGTGAAGTACAACAAAAGGTTGAAGAAAAGGCATAATTACATACACATACGAACCCAAACAAAGATGGTGATTCATTTACTGATTTAAATTCGAATTCTGATTAAGAATATTATCATCAGGTGCAAGAAAGACAGAAATCCGAAAGGCAGAAATCCAGAAAGATGTTTGGATGTGTTTATTGTAATTAATTATTACAGTCATATGTCATAGGGCTGTCACCCCCCCCCCCCCCCAAAAAAATCTAGTTTGAACGAATCCAAAGTAATTCAAAGTAAATCATAAGAGAATTCATTTTTGAAGTAGTTCAAATCTTTATGTAATCAGAATCCTCTATTATAACCTCCCCCCATGCCTTTTCACGATCACAGGCAATCTCAAAACAGTTATTGTCATGGTTTGGATAGTTGTAATTGCATATTGCCTATGGACTGGCACCTGAGAGAAAAAGATAGAGCGAGGCAGAGAGAGAGAGAGAGAGAGAGAGAGAGAGAGAGAGAGAGAGAGAGAGAGAGAGAGAGAGAGAGAGAGAGAGAGAGAGAGAGAGAGAGAGAGAGAGAGAGAGAGAGAGGAGAGAGAGAGAGAGAGAGAGAGAGAGAGAGAGAGAGAGAGAGAGAGTGTGTGTGTGTGTGTGTGTGTGTGTGTGTGTGTGTGTGTGTGTGTGTGTGTGTGTGTGTGTGTGTGTGTGTGTGTGTGTGTGTGTGTGTGTGTGTGTGGTGTGTGTGTGTGTGTGTGTGTGTGTGTGTGTGTGAGAGAGAGAGAAAATGAGCGCTACACATTTTTTCAGTCTATAGAATGCACTAATTTCTAGTGAAAGATAATGTCTGAATGACACATCCTTTTATTCGTAATGGTGGCTATAGCTCCTGTAGAGAGGTTTGTGCCCATAATTGTGATCTGATCAGTTAGGATGAACTCGTGCAGGCCCCAGTCCGCGGTTCCCGCCTCCACTGTGCTCAGTGGCCAATCAAGCAGAGAGGAGAGACGGAGAGAAGCAGACATGCAGTGTGAGAGCAAGGCGTCTGAATATCAATTAATTTATATACATTTTGAATTCGATCACATCATTACAGTTCAATCAGTTAACATTTTGCCTTTTGCTTTGGATAAAAGCGTCAGCTAAATGACTAAATGTAAATATAAATGCCATGTTCGATCGTTAGTTTGATATTTGGGGGGGGGGGGGGGGGAGTTACATCCCCAATACATCAAAAGGGTTTAATTGTATGGTTTTTACAAGGTATGTCTTGTCATGAGCATCAATGAAATGGTTTGTTTCTTAGAAGGTATAGCACAACGGAAGAATGTATGAAACCATTCTGGTTTCACACTCCTCTGTTATCTCCACACCTACAGACAGAGTTATGGAATTCTCAACTACATCATAACAATATCTTCTCACATGGCGGCCCCTGACCCACGATCTTATGAAATGGGGGTCCATGGCATATTATCTATATCCTTGACATGAAAACATGACAACCACTGGTCTACTCAAAATCATGGTTAACTCCTCTTGGAAGCATGCATTTGACTGTACAGTTTGTTATTGGTGCAGAACTTGTCACCAGAGCACCTTTTTCACATCCTTCCTCTGTAGAGGGAGAGCTTCTCTCTACTTCCCTGAAATCTGAGTTGCATGTCACCAATAGATCGTCACCTATCGTGGTCCAATATGTACACCTTTATCTACAGCATACACAGAATGAGTAGAGTAGATAGTGACATGTCCTGAAAGAATATAAGCTGCTGACTTGGAATTCCTGGTAAATATGAATGGTGCTTGTTCACAATTTGCATATTCATAGATCCTTCATTGTCATTGAGGGTAAAGGTGGAGAGATGCTGCTAAGACATTTTCAGTTTATTTAACCATGTTGGGGGGGGAAAACCCATATTTATACAAATTGTTATTACATATAGAGCATTTTTAAGGGTTTCAAATACATATGGAGGGGACCTTTAAGACATACGGTATGGAATTAATCTGAAAACCTGGTAGTCAGAGAAGCTTAGTAAAAAAAATAATGTCTTCATCCTGACACGATGCCCTTCTCAGGTCCCTCTCGCTCTATTGGAATCGACATGCAGTCTTTCCCACTTAAAGGAACACGCCAACAGTTTGGGAAATTAGCTTACCGTCTTCTCCAGAGAGAGACAAGCCTAGCTTAGCACAATGAATGGAAGCCGGTTAGCCTTCGGGAGAGGTGTTAGTTGGACAATGCCTAGGCTAACCGGTCATGTCCGCTTCCATTCATTGTGCTAAGCTAGGCTAACATGCAGCCAGATAGTTTTTCTACTGAACGCACAGAGAGGAAACTGGTATCTATCTTTTTTTTTGTATCCACTTTTTCTCCTTATTTTTCTATTTTTCTCCCATCCCAATTTCGCATTGCCAATTCTCCCCTCCAATTCTCCCCTCCTCTGTCTTGAACGTCGCTAGACTATGCCTCCCACTGGTCGGCTGTAGTGAGGATAGAAGCCTTGCATCACGTGTCCCCTCCGGTACACGAGGAGGCAGCCTGTCGCATCTTTTCACCAGAGAGAGCGGACTCTCAGTGGCGAGGAGTAACGCGTGGGAGGCTCACGCTGCCCCCAATACTTCCTGTCGCTGATGTACAGGCGTCCCCCAACCGACCTGTAGGAGTCGCTGTCAACGTCCAATACCCACCCATCGACTTTCCACCCGCTACCTCTGCCAATTGAGATAGTAAATAAATATTTTTATATTATTATAAATTATTTTATATTTTAAATAAAATAAAGAAACAATATAATATATATATTTTTTGGGAGTACATTCCAAGTGGAAGTGAGGCACGCAGACGTGTGAGAAGCTCAAAGTGCCGTGACGGTCTGATGCTTCTCTGATGTCTTTATGTCGGGGCTGAGTCATCGCCTGGGTGGAGGGGCTGCTTTGCACTCTGTGCTGTGAAGACAAGACACGCATGAAATGAGGCTTTTATTTCTTCTAAATTCCTATTTATCCCCCCCCCCCCCCCCCCCATTCTCAGATCTTTCCTGGACATATTTATTTTATTTTGTACAGGGACAGTGCACATTCATAAACATTGCTGTAAATGTGCCAATGTTAGCCAAAATAAACTGTTGTCCCTGAGTCAGGTGTTTAAATAGTCATTCAAAACAGGAAGACATAACAGTGCGCAAACAATTACCCCCCCCACACACACACAAAAAGAGGATATAAAGCATAAATATAAAATAAGCCAAATAGTTGTACAGACACACGTGAAGCAGGCAAGACAAAATTAATCAGACAAGACACAATTATAAACAAGACAGGAGCATTATCAGACAAGACACAATTATAAACAAGACGGGAGCATTATCAGACGAGACACAATTACGGGAGCATTATCAGACAAGACACAATTACGCACAACAACAAGACTTAAGGATTTAGCAAACAAGACACAATTATAAACAAGACACAATTATAAACCAGACATAAGCATTAACAGACAACACACAGCCAGCAATAAAACAATTGGAATCCATGCAGTACAACTATATAGACGGAAGGATTAGAGCGAGATCAATCTGACCAACAATAATAATCACGTATAATTCTGTCTCTACAAGAGGGATCAAGTCAAGTCAAGAGTTTTATTTGTCACAGGATACAAGCATACAGTGAAATGCGGGGGCTCTTGCCCGCAACGATTGTGCAATAATACAATAATGCAATAATACAATAATAAGAATCCAATAGGATGAGAATAAGACATTTGTGCAATAATACAAGTAATAAGAACAAGACATAACAGGTATATGTACATGAAGTTTACAAAAAGCATGGTAAGACATGCTAAGGTCCTGCGATAGTGCAATACACTGTTAGCTACGGATGCCCATCCACCTCAACCCCTGTCTACTCTGTAAACAACCTAGTACAGTTTATCTAATCAGTACATACAGTATGGTGTATGGATGGTGGGGTGGGTCTCTAAGCTGTGGACCAGGGTTGGCCTTCAAAGCTATTACGATTAGTTGTCATGGTGATGGGAAGAGGTAGATCAACTGCTGTGTGTGTCACTGTCCATCAGGGCCTGCCTCCTCTTAGATAATTAATTAGTGGATTTGGTCTCGGTCTCCATGCTGAATGATTTGCTAAAGAGGTCCTTCTGCATGGTTGGCAACATTTGGAGATTTCTCGATGAAATCTACTAATCGATGAGTCAATAAAGCCCTGTCACTATTAGTCGACTATTTATTTAGTCGAGAACAGCTCTACTCTCCCTACCACTGTTGTACTTAAATAATGCTAGGATAATTCTTCGTAAAGGGATTCCTTGTTTTTCTTACATTGAGAGCAGAAGGAAAAAGGCAATTGAATATAAATTATAAAGTTTCACATTGTAGATTATTTTCAAAGTGAGAAGATATTCCAATATGTGCCCTTTGATGACGTGAAAGAGTGAATTTCAAAGGGCAGTTTTTTTTTAACTTGATTGACCTTTTGATGCTTTAAGAAATGGAAAATGTTACACCCAACTGCCGGGTGGTAAATGTGGTAAAAATAGGAGTTTTCTGGTCTGGGCGATATAGCCAAAATATCATATTTTCTACAGTGTAAGGATATTTGACGCATTTGCTTTTTCCACCACAAATTACTGTGGGATGTGATGTCTTTTTTTGTAATACCATCGCCGTTGTGCAACATCATTCAAAATGATCCATTCTCATCCAATATCCCTCTTAAATTCTTCATAATATCGCTGCAAAGATTCGGGGGTCATAGCAGCATGGGGGAGGGGGAGGGGAGGTACAGGTATGGCCAAGGTAATAAAATATGAATATAAAAACTATGAGACAAAATAAATGGTGTATTAACAATATAATTAACTAATAATAAACTGATACCTTTGCATGGATCCACAACAGTATATCTAAAAAATACAGTATACTTCCCGGCCACTAATGAGTCATTCCCGTTTTTTTTTTCATTCCCTCTTTGTTCCTCTTCTCCAGTGTCTCCTGGACTAAGTCGTCCTTTAGCTGCTCCAGTCATTTACGGCTGTCATAAGGAGGCTTGTTGAGGAGGGAGATTGGCTCCTTAGAGCATGTCTGCTCCTTGGCCCCTCTCTCTCCTCACTGAGTCTATAAGAGGCTGCTTTTCAAAGCTCTAAGGCAGAGTTTCTCCATTGCCTTCAGGCCCCTTTTCTTCGTTCTTTTTTAGAATCCTTTTATTATGAAACACACTCAGAGCCACCTCTACGTCTGTACGTCACACAGCCTGAAACACTCTCAGAGCCACCTCTACGTCTGTACGTCACACAGCCTGAAACACACTCAGAGCCACCTCTACGCCTGTACGTCACACAGCCTGAAACACTCTCAGAGCCACCTCTACTTCTGTACGTCACACAGCCTGAAACACACTCAGAGCCACCTCTACGTCTGTACGTCACACAGCCTGAAACACACTCAGAGCCACCTCTACGCCTGTACGTCACACAGCCTGAAACACTCTCAGAGCCACCTCTACTTCTGTACGTCACACAGCCTGAAACACACTCAGAGCCACCTCTACGTCTGTACGTCACACAGCCTGAAACACACTCAGAGCTGCCTGTACGTCACACAGCCTGAAACACTCTCAGAGCCACCTCTACGTCTGTACGTCACACAGCCTGAAACACTCTCAGAGCCACCTCTATGTCTGTACGTCACACAGCCTGAAACACACTCAGAGCCACCTCTACGCCTGTACGTCACACAGCCTGAAACACACTCAGAGCCACCTCTACGTCTGTACGTCACACAGCCTGAAACACACTCCCACACAGAGCTGCCTGTACGTCACACAGCCTGAAACACACTCCCACACAGAGCTGCCTGTACGTCACACAGCCTGAAACACACTCAGAGCCACCTCTACGTCTGTACGTCACACAGCCTGAAACACACTCAGAGCCACCTCTATGTCACACAGCCTGAAACACACTCAGAGCCACCTCTACGTCACACAGCCTGAAACACACTCAGAGCCACCTCTATGTCTGTACGTCACACAGCCTGAAACACACTCAGAGCCACCTCTACGTCACACAGCCTGAAACACACTCAGAGCCACCTCTATGTCTGTACGTCACACAGCCTGAAACACACTCAGAGCCACCTCTACGTCACACAGCCTGAAACACACTCCCACACAGAGCTGCCTGTACGTCACACAGCCTGAAACACACTACCACACAGAGCTGCCTCCAACCAAATTAGTTTGAAAGAAAATGCAGCAATGACTTTGAATTGCCTTATTACTATGGCTCTTGGTATCATATTTTGGTATTGGGAAAAGGTATATCTGATATCAGACCGATATCTCATACCAGTATCCGTGCAACCCTATTTTTTGACCTGTCTAATGTCCACCTTATTAGAGACTTGTCTATTGTCTGGTGGTCATGCTCTTTGGAAAATAGATGGTTTTGAGGGGAAAACAAACGGAAAACAAGGAATCGAAGAACTATTGCTGTCCTACATTTTCTCCTACATGCTATACTGTAACTGTATGCAATGTTCAGCATGTGAACCGTTAGTATGCAAATAATGTTTGCGACAGAGGTCTGTATGCATACTAAAAGCACCAACATTTGAAGTATAGAGGTAATTTCCCTGTGTTATTTTCAGTTCCCCCCAGTGGATATTTTCCAAAAAACATACTGACCACTGAAGTGTCGTTTATGTGTTTCTTTTGGCAACACTGACTGCATATCTTCCTGATTGCACAGCTAGCAAGTGGAAACAGCTGTGACTTAAAGGAACACACCAACATTTTGGAAAGTAGCTATATCGTCTTCTCCAGAGACAAGAAGATAGAGATACCAGTTTCCTCTCTGTGCGTTCAGTAGAAAGCTAACTGGCTGCACGTTAGCCTAGCTTAGCACAATGAATGGAAGCGGACAGTGCCGGTTAGCCTTCGGGAGAGGTGTTAGTTGGACAATGCCGGCCCTAGGCTAACGGGCATATACACACATATGTCTGAATATACCTGCATATAATCCTCCTCAAGTTCAAGTTCAAGTTTCTTTAATAGTTGTCATACAGAAGTACAGAATACTTTTGTACAAAATGCTTCTTACTGTTGCGCTCCAGAGACTGTGCATGACAAGATAAGTATGAAATAAAAACATAGTAAAAATTAGAAGTAAAAAAAGAGGTCACAGTGTTCAGTTTTGACATATGTACAATGTTCGTAGACGTAGTTACCATACAATATACAATACTGTGCAGTGTACTAATATACAATACAATATAGTGCAAGGCATAAATGGACGAGGTGCAGTTTAGGTACAATTCACAGTAGGTGTACGAGTTGTAGTGCAAATCCTTTATCAATAAATATAAAGTGTAAGTGTGTTTGTGTGATCTAAAGTGTGGAGAGTGGGTGCTGCAGTGTGTTGTTTGTTTGAGTGAGTGTGTGCGTGTGGGTGTGTGTGCTGTGTGCATTTGATGGTTGTTGCATAGTGATTATTTAAGCATTACATCACACGCAGGAGTGGTTTGTGACCAATAAACCATGCCTAGGGGTGGTTGTTAGGCCCGAGGCGCAGCCGAGGGTCGTTAGACCCCCCTAGGCATGGTTTATTGGTCACAAATCACGACTGCACGTGGTGTAAAGCTTTTATACAACTGCCAGATTCATCCAACCTTATTTCTATACAATAAACACACATTAATCGAAGATTTATTGAAAAAACCATCCGCCAGAAAAGTAGTTCCCACAACTCCATGTGGAAGCAGCTTGAAGTGCATCCAACCAAACTAACACATCCAACTGTGTATTATTGGAATGATTGAGAGAAGTTGCCTCATGTGGAAGCAGCTTGAAGTGCATCCAACCAACTAACACATCCAACTGTGTATTATTGGAATGATTGATTGAAAATTTATTAAAACGTTTTCTTTGCCCTATAGGAAAAAAAACGTTTTCCTTCGCCCTATTTTTTTATTTATTTCTTTTTAGCCTAAACTTAACCAGTTGGAACCAGGGGTACAGTAATAAAATTAGCAATCAACCAATCAATCAATTCAATAGACCATGCTCACTTAAAACAGCGCTGCTTCTCTCTCAGTCTGACTCCCCCGCTGTTGCAGACAGGAGTGTGTGTGTGTGTGTGTGCGTGTGTGTGTGTGTGTGTGTGTGTGTCACAGTGTGTGTGTGCGTGTGTGTGTGTGTGTATGTGTGTGTGTGTGTTTGTGGGTACGCCAGCGTCGGACAGTGAGAGAGAACGCTGCAGTCAGTAGAAAGTAGGAAGGAAGAAATTTAAATCAATCAATTAATCTATCAATCAATCCGCGATTTTTCTTTTGTTCTAGATTGAGTCAAGACCCATCAATTACATCATCCAACATTGTTTAAAGGACTAACACATTCCCCTTGACAGAATCGCTTCATATTTAGTCGTTATGGTGCTTTCAACATAACCATTTGTTGTCCGCGATCTTGTTTTCTCCCGGAGTGAGCCGGGGAGGGTTATGTGATTCGGTTGTGGGCGGGTCCTGAGCCCAGGACCGTGGATTGTTGCCAATAAAGACGTGTGAATAGCCAATCAGAATCGAGAAATTTGCATGCCGTTGTATAATGTTCGTTTAGCGATTTTTTCGTTTAGCAGCCTGATGGCCTGGGGATAGAAGCTCCTTCTGAGTCTTTCTGTGCTCGCCATAAGACTCCGTATCGCTTGCCGGTATCCTATATTCCTATGTATAAACCTGCAGATAACACATATAACTCTGTATTAGGGCTGTCCCCGACTAAGGATTTGGATAGTCGACTTTGAAATTAGCAGATTTTTTTTTCATTCCATTTGGGCTGTGGGGGTGCTTAATGTCTAAAGGAGTCGACTGAAGTCTTCTTGTCCTCTGCAAAAGCATGCAATTGGTCCACTGATGGATACATCTTGGTATTTGTCTAGTCTAGTGTGTTCATTAGATGGGTGAAATCCTCTTTCATTGACTCTGTGCCTGTTTTCTTAGGCAGTTAGCCTCTGGTATGCGTGCCATTAGCGTTAGCCACGCTTCTATGCCTCTTTTCTTTTGGAAATAATGATTATTATTTTTTTAAAGATAAAAAAATATATATATAATAATATATATATATATATATATTTTTTTTGCATTCAACTAAGAGGTTGGCAGTCGACTACGGCTCCTTTCGATCGATTACTCGACTATTCGACTAATAGGGGTCAGCCCTACTCTGTATGATAGCATGTACAATAATGCTGTATACCATATATATATTTATATATTCTTACTGTGTAGATATCTATCCACATCTGTCTGTACATACCTGCATATAATCCTTTTACATATCTGTAGATACTATATATCTGTACATAATATCCCTTACCTACTCTTACTGAGTAGACCAACTGACTACGACCATACTGTCTTTATAACTGTATCACTGTACATATTGTTATTACAACTCTGTACATACATCTCATTAGCGCTACACCCTGTAGTACTAATTTATCTATTTTATACCCATGTTTAATCACCCTGT
>NC_140165.1:22236559-22259059 GCF_963971535.1 Notolepis coatsorum
AGATTTTTTTTTTTTTTTTTTTTTTTGTGCAGTTTTGGCGCCCCCCTCTATATCGGCAACCATTATTTTTACATAAAAAAAATTCTAACATAAGGGAAAATGAGCCAAAAATCTAAAACGGTCGGTCGGTCTGAGGCCCCGTTTAGACGAGCGTTTTGTGAACAGAAACCGCAAAAGTCATCTTGCGGTTTCACTTTTAATTTTACGTTTAGACGAGCGTTTTGGGATGGAATTCTGCGTGCAGACGACGCTGTAACGACTCGAGACGACGGAGCCCCACTGTCACACGATTGGCGCATATGTCACATGACGTGCTGTGAAGACCCGCCCTACTCTGCCTCTGATTCGCAGACTGTGGATGGGGAATGTGATTGCACCAAAGCAGAGTCACTCACAGACAGTGGGTCCACTCACGCCGCGGGACAGATTCTTGTGTATTTAACCCTTTCACTGCCACACGACAGCCGGTTGTGTGATAGTAAAGGGTTAACCTTATGTCGTGTGGCAGTGAAAGGGTTAAAAGTACTGCCAATGTAGCCTTCAGGTGATCTCCGTTGATATAAGTCAGACATACTTGCTTTGTTTACGTCTCGGCTACTGGCGCATACCTGCTACCTGTGACGTAAGCAGTACGTGCGACCAGAGCCGTGACAACCCTTTCGTCATCGTTTTATCAGATTTATATGTTTTAACAGTTTAGACGAGAGCGCAAAGCTTTTGCGTTTCTAGGAATTCCACCCTGGAAGGTAGTCTCACTTTTTTGCGGTTTCACCCCGTAAAAACGCCTGAGCCTCAGCTTTAGGTGTTCACAGTCAGAACATGCTAGAGCGCTGTGCATTGATGGGTATCGGTCAAGTGTTTATAGAATTGAGCGTTGAGGAAAGAAAGACTAACGTTAGAGAACTATGAAGAGGCAAAAGCCATAAAAAAAATATAAAAAAAATTACAAAAAAAAAAAAAAAATTACAAAAAAATGGGGGGGGGGGGGGGGCGCAGTGGTGAATCTCGCCTAGGGCGCCAAATGTGCTAGGTCCGCCCCTGAGCGCAAGAGGTGTTGGGGCAGTTAATGGAAAACCGAGGGATGTGAGAAAGAGAAAAGAGAGAGGGGGTGGGGGAAATACAAGGCACATTTGCCCATAAAACCAAGGGCATGGGGACGAAACAAGATACAAATAAAAGTCCATTTCATCTATAAAGACCCCAAGACCCATGGTGATAAAGCTGGACGTGACCCAGCAGTAAAACACAACGTCAGCCGTACTGGACAGTAAGCTACAGTTGCTCTTTTTGTTGTCCATGTCATTGTTCACGCTATTGAAAAAAAACAAGTAGAGCATGCACGTAGTGTGCAGTTATTGTTAAGTAGGGCTGTCAACGAATATTCTATATTCAAATTAATAATCGACGTGTCAAAAAACAAATTCAAATGTAAAATTAATTTTAGATTGTGAAAAAAACAGCCCCCGGCTGTCTTCCTCTCAACTTCTCACGTGGGCCTGAATGCACTGCATGACGGATAGGAGACACGTGACGTCACTTTTATTGAGCTGAAGGACGTGCCAGTAGTAACAACAATGCATGGCGTGATGGCAGGTAATTAAAAACCTGACTCGGTCACAAAGACAGTGATTTGCACTGTGAGCAATCTTAAAGCCCTGTTTGGAAATACTTCAGACCTCGAGACAAAGTTGTATGCAAGCTATGTAAACTACAGCAGGCATGCCTTCTTTTTTATGCTAACGCTATTTTGGGAGTTGTAAGACTCAGTGATCGGGAAAGCCCAGCAACGCCTATACTGAAACTGCCCTCACTAAAATAGTTAGCGACCTCAGGCTAAACTCCGATGCTGGCAAAGTCTCAATTCTTGTCCTATTGGACCTTAGTGCAGCGTTCGATACGATTGACCATAATATCCTGATCAGTCGTCTTGAAAGACTGGTTGGCTTTTCCGATCATGTACTAAATTGGCTCATAACATACATTAAGGGGAGAAGGTTCTATGTTAAGCTTGGAGACAATGTATCTGAGGAACATGACAGCAGCTTTGGAGTTGCACAAGGAAGCTGCCTTGGTCCATTACTCTTCTCACTATATATGCTGCCCCTCGGGGACATCATTCGAGACCACAATGTATGCTTCCATAGTTATGCTGATGATACACAACTATATATCTCCGCAGAACCAAATAACACTACAGCCATACAGTCCATTACAAATAGTCTGTTAGCAATAAACAAGTGGATGAACAATAACTTCCTAAAATTAAACGAAAGCAAGACCGAAATCCTATTGATCGGCCCAAAAGCGAAAAGGGAAGTGCTGTGTGAAAACCTGGGGAGTCTGTCATCCTATGTAAAGACTGAGGTTACAAGCCTAGGTGTCATCTTGGACTCAGACCTGACCTTTAAGTCTCATATAAATAAGGCCATGAAAACGTCATTCTTCCACCTAAGAAACATAGCGAAAGTAAGACCTTTCGTAAATAAAAAGGATGCATGCTTTTGTATCAAGTCGGCTTGACTATTGTAATGCAAAGCAACCATTGGGAAGCTTCAGCTTATCCAAAACTCTGCAGCTCGATTACTAACTCATACAAGGAGAAGAGAACATATCACTCCAGTCCTAGCCACTCTGCACTGGCTTCCAATAACTCATAGAATTGATTTTAAGGTCCTTTTCCTAACATATAAAGCTCTTAATGAGCAAGGCCCAAAATACATAGCAAATTCCCTAGTTAGTTATCTGCCCTCAAGAACGCTACGGTCATCCACTACAGGTTTACTAGACACGCCCAGAAACCAAAAGAGGATAGGAAGTATGGCATTTGCCAACTATGCCCCAAAACTATGGAACACACTACCAACACACATCAGAAACGCCAGCTCCATACACATTTTTAAAGGAAAATTAAAAACGTACCTATACAGTCTAGCTTACAAATAGTTATGGCTTGGAAAAACCTGATGGATCCATGAGGCTAGGATAAGCCTTGTGGACCCAACTCTTTAGATGAAGGAACGGGTACATACGCACACAATACACGACCACTGATGGATCCGTAAGGCTTGGATAAGCCTTATGGACCCAACTCTTTAGATGAGGGAACGGGTACATACGCACACAATACGTGGCCACTGATGGATCCATGGGGCTTGGATAAGTCCTATGGACCCAACTCTGACCACTAATAAAAACGTAACTACACTAGCGTTATAAGAGCTAACATTGCTACCTACCGTACAAGTGCATTGGTTTAGTGCATTTCCTACTTCCGGTTGCTACTGAGCGGACATGTTTGTGCGGACCTGTTCTCCCAAACTGGTAAGCAAATGACTGTTTTCATGTTTTCATTTTTACGTTATTTTCATTTTTACATTATTATTATTATTATTATTATTATTATTATTATTATTATTATTATTATTATTATTATTATTATTATTATTATTATTATTATTATTATTATTATTATTATTATTATTATTATTATTATTATTATTATTATTATTATTATTATTATTATTATTATTATTATTTTTTTTTTTTTTTTTTTTTTTTTTTTTTTTTTAAACATTGATCTTAACTGATCACTGTGACTTTATTGCTTTTATCGTTATATATGCCTATGTTTGTGTACAGCACTTTGAGCTACATGACATGTATGAAAGGTGCTTTATAAATACTTACTTACTTACTTACTATACTATCTAAGGAAGCTGAAGCAGGCTGGCCTGCCACGAAATCTCCTTGTCAACTTTTACCATTGTGCGGTTGAGAGTGTGCTGACCTACGGTGTGTCTGTGTGGTTCTCCAGCTGCACAAAGGCAGAGCAAGAGGCTCTACAGAGGGTGGTGAAGGCGGCAGGCAGGATCGTCGGGACTCCTCTACCAAACATCACCTCCGTCTTCACCTCCCGCTGCCTCCACCGCTCCAAATGTATCATCAAGGACCAGTCTCACCCAGCACATCACCTCTTTCAGCTCCTTCCCTCAGGGAGGAGATACCGGTCCATACATGCCAAGAGTACAAGATTTAAGAACAGCTTTTTCCCCCAAGCAGTCAGACTGTTAAATGCTCATTGACTGTCCCCTCACGTGCACCATGCACTTACTTGGACCTGATAATCACTGATTACCACCCATCATGCACTTTATTATTTAAAATATTCTGTTATGTACAGTGTTATATGTGTTATGTGTTCATGTATGTATATATTGTATATTGTACTACGGTCTGTGGGAGCTCCCCTGAAATTTCGTTGTATACTGTGCAATGACAATTAAATGTCTATTCTATTCTATTCTAAGAATGTAAGAATCTTACTTTTTTGTTTTTAACACGTCGTTATTGTAATTCATCCCTCGGGGTAATGAATTCCCTCGTGTTGCTGTGCATGAATGTCCACTCTATATACCGTAAACGTTCGTTAATTTGATCTCGCTCTGAGAGACAGCACCTTCTCAATCTAGCACCGAGAGAGAGAGAGGGTCGTGGGGGTGGGGGTGGGGGTAGGTCTTCTAGCTCTGGCTTGTCGTTTGCGTTCGCCATACTATGAGGCTATGCTAAACTACAGGTAATGTATCAGCGGTGTGCGTGGGCTGACCGAAGAACATCCGCCCCTTTGCGCAAGTAATATTTTGGGAAGAGGGGTAACTTGGAGTTTTGAATTAAGTTCTGCATGCAAAAAAAAAGTGTTGCATGTTAGTGGTTAAAGTAACGTTGCATTCATTCTGGTCCCATACTCAAACTGTTCGGTACGAATATGTGTACCGTTACACCCCTAATATTATCAAGGCTGTCAAAGTGAACACGTTGTTAACTCGTTAACGCACACATTTTAACGCCATTATTTTTTTTAACGCAAGATTAATTAACGTTTAATCGTCCAATCCACCAAGCAACTCAAAACGAGAGTGAATACCAACAGAAGAATATTGCAGGGGATTTTGGAAATTATTTTGGGCCGCTACACACACGGTTAGCTGTGTTGCTCATTCCACTAATGCATAATCCTTACAAATTGTACCTCGTTGTAAGGTGACTAATCAGCCTTTCCAAAGATATAAAATACAATACCAATTGGTATTATTAAAGGGGAGGAATAATCTACAGAAATAAAGTTTTCAAGCTTCTTTTGAGTTTAAATATAAATACATGTACATATGGGCTATATTAGGGCTATTGAATGAATATACTGTACATGTATATAGGATATATTAGGGCTGTTGAACGAATATACATGTACAATATATAGGCTATATTAGGGCTGTTGAATGAATCCAAAGTAAAGTGTTTTTATGTTGCCAGAATCCTGTATTCGGTTGTTAAATCGTGACGTACTGACCTTCCAATAAACAGTTTCCGGGACCAAGCTTCCTGCGTTGGCTGAGGCTCAGGTTTTTTCAACGTGCCTCAGTGCCGTGTCCCTTGTTGTTTTAATAGATCTGAGTCAGTTTGTGGTATGTGTGCTCCTACTAGTATCTCCTGCTGTCTGAAGAGGAGCGTTTGGCCCCAGACATGAATACTAGGGATGCTCGATATTGGCTTTTTTACCGATACGATATACCGATATTGTCCAACTCTTAATTTCCGATACCGATATCAACCGATATCAACCGATACCGATATATGCAGGGTGTCGTCGTCCCCCCCCCCCCCCCCCAAAACGGAATAATTTCAGGTAATTAACGTTACATATCTCTTGTTGTGGAATTAACACAACATTATGCATACTTTTGACAATAAATGAAATCAGAATTTGTTTTTACTTGCTTGCCTGGTTAAATAAAGGTTATAGAAATGTGTAAAAAAAAAGTATAAATATATATATATATATTTTTTTAACCGATACCGATATTTTCCGATATCACATTTTAATGCCAATATCGGCCGATAATATCGGTAGGCCGATAATATCGGACATCCCTAATGAATACGTCAGACTTAACGTCCGAATTATAACGGGGCCTCACCGCGTCCCTTCAGCAGCCCTGTGCCTTTCCATAACTGTGAGCATCAACAAAACAATTATCAATGAAAGCTGGTTCACAACGATGACGGAGGTCTTTCCAAAGGGTCCGATTAGCTCGGTACACAAATTTAAATTCCCAGAGTGATAATTTTTCTGTAGATACATTGGTTCATACGGGCACTATGCTGCTGAAACAAGCTGTGATGAGGTCGAGAAGGCCTCTTAATGTTCTTAACTTAATGTTGAGTGGCTATTTGGAGTACCGTAATTGCCAGACTATAAGCCGCACCTGAATATAAACCGCACCAGCTAGATATAGAACAAAAAATAAATGTGTACATATACAAGCCGCACCTGACTATAAGCCGCAGGTGTCCACTAGACACCGACGAGAGCGCCCCTGGTGGCCGCTCGCTGTAAAAATCCATAGATTAGCTGCATCGTTGACATTTTAATTAACAGATTGCAGAATGGGTATACAGTACAGTACAGCTCAATACACACAATTGTTAAGGGGATGCAGACCAGAGAAAGACTTTCATCTTGTTTACATCAGGGTCCCCCATTTTCAATTCATAATGAGTTGAAATGAATGAATCCAAATCTGATCCGATCAGATAGGGATTAAAAGTTTTGAACTCCTGGAGAGTGGTTTTATTATCTGGTATCGCCTGGAGACTGGTTTTATTATCTGGTATCGCCTGGAGACTGGTTTTATTATCTGGTATCGCCTGGAGACTGGTTTTATTATCTGGTATCGCCTGGAGACTGGTTTTATTATCTGGTATCGCCTGGAGAGTGGTTTTATTATCTGGTATCGCCTGGAGAGTGGTTTTATTATCTGGTATCGCCTGGAGACTGGTTTTATTATCTGGTATCGCCTGGAGACTGGTTTTATTATCTGGTATCGCCTGGAGAGTGGTTTTATTATCTGGTATCGCCTGGAGACTGGTTTTATTATCTGGTATCGCCTGGAGACTGGTTTTATTATCTGGTATCGCCTGGAGACTGGTTTTATTATCTGGTATCGCCTGGAGACTGGTTTTATTATCTGGTATCGCCTGGAGACTGGTTTTATTATCTGGTATCGCCTGGAGACTGGTTTTATTATCTGGTATCGCCTGGAGACTGGTTTTATTATCTGCATCGTGTTTCCCATATTATCTTCCCAGCTTATATGGATAATGGAGAAAGTAAATTCATGCAGAATGCAGGCAAGGTGTCGGCTTATATCCACAATGAGAATATATCTCATGTATGCTGCGTAAATGGCACTGTTATGCACAGATCATCTCGCCCCCTTATTCAGTTCAAATGTGGAGCTAGTTGAGAGAGAGAGAGAGAGAGAGAGAGAGAGAGAGAGAGAGAGAGAGAGAGAGAGAGAGAGAGAGAGAGAGAGAGAGAGAGAGAGAGAGAGAGAGAGAGAGGGAGAGAGAGAGAGAGAGAGAGAGAGAGAGAGAGAGAGAGGGGGAATCAAGACAAGCAGTGAATATAATGAAAATCATAACTGGTCAGCAGGTTATTTAGGCTATACGTTCAGACTGCAGGCAAAAGTGATCCAAATCAGATGTTTTTCATTCATAATGTGACTGTCGCTTCACAACAGTGTGAACAGCACAGATCACATCAAATCTGACCTTTTCAATTCTGATTTGGGCCACTTTCATGTGTGGTCATAAATCAGATAAATGTCAGATTTTTTTTAAATGCGACCTCAGGCTTAACAGTCATGCGACCTTCATGTGACTTTTACTTCACTCTAAAGTGCATTTTGGATACATCTTTTTAAAATGATTATCAAAACGTAAGTTTTTTATTGAAACGTTTTGTGAATTTCATGATTTACACAGTGAAAATCCCCATTTGAAAGAATGTATATTAGTTATATTTATTAGTAAAATAACACCATAGCACCGCCATTCGCCTTTTCATGTCACACACCCCCAAGAGGGCGCTTGCGCACAACACAAGGGTGCGCATACCACAGTTTGGGAACCGCTGCTCTAGATTGACATTCGTCACGATTCTTTACGCCCATCTTCATTATTGTTAATTTGCGCCCACGGGTCAGTTCAGGAGCGTGTCCAGTTCACACTGGAATCTGATATTGGCCACATTTAAAAAAGAATGTGAACAGCCAAACAACTAAATCTGATCTGAGCAATAAATCAGAATTGAGTACTATGGCTTGCAGTGTAAATGTAGCCTTAGTGTGATGCCCCTCCATTCCAGTCGGGAAGCATTGGAAAAGTGGCAGCCCCTTTAAAGGATTTCTAAGTCTAAGGGATTTGTGGAAATGGAAATTGTAATGGAAACATTGTATGCGCTCTATTATATCAAATTATATCTAATTCACACGTGTCTTTAGTAGGCGTTGTCTAAGTGTTCATTTGCATATTGTGCAGGGAAGCGAGATCCAATCACTGGTGGTCACTGGAAACACACATGGGGGCGCGTTCTAATGCCAGTCGTGAACAGACGTACTTAGCTGTCCACTCGTGGTTGGGTCATATGATTGGATCTTAATGCCAGGTGTGAACAGACGTACTTAGCTGTCCACTCGTGGTCGGGTCATATGATTGGATCTTAACCCCTTAAGCCAGAGCGGTCTGGTAGCGGTACAAGATTGATATCACGCCATAAATAGATGAATACAGTGCTGAAAATATACACTTTGACTGCTGTTTTGACAGGGTTAGGGTCTTTACTCTTGGCTACATTTGAAAAAGAAAACGCAACATTAATTAATATGTTATGTATTGATACATTTATGGCGTGATATAAATCTCGTACAGGTACCGGACTGCTCAGGCTTAACCTCTTAACATTCCCTCACAACACATTTACAGCCGTCTGTCTGTTATTGTCTCTCAACCAACACATCAGACCTATTACGTGCTTCCAGACCAAACAGCCAACAAGTGTCAGTTTAGAAAAAGTGACCACCTCCGTTTTTGCCTCTCAATGACCGGACAAATCACCACTGAGGCTGAAAATGATTGACTGTTTGTGTAGCCAATGAAATTCTGAGAATAATGACATCTTACTTGAGTTGGTTTTCTAAAACCGAGAAACGGTAAAAGCGTACCGTACACAAGTGAATGAACGTGCGCCTCTCTCTCCGCAGCGCAAATTGCGCTGATCTATTGTTGTCGCTCCTCTGTGGGTTGAGGGTTTGTTTGTGTATGAGTAGGGAAGGGGTGGGGGTGGTGTATGTGACAAGAGATTAGTGGGGGAGGGGGAGAGGGGCTGAGGTACTGTTGACTTCTCTCACTCCTTTTAGGAAAAACACCTAAACATACCATCATCATTTGGTCGTCCTCAGACGAGCTTGACAACGGAGTCTCCAGTCTTCTCGGTCGTCCATACATGCAGCAAGCTCCACTCCTGCGTCTCTCCTAAGCACATCCACGTATGTCGGCGTGGGACGACCTCGTGATCGACGCCTGTGTGATGGATCCCACAGCACCATCCTGCTAGCTGGAAGCTCTCTATGCCTCCTGGCCGCCACTTTCTCACTCAGCCTCTTAACGTCGCGGCACTTTGCTCTCGTCTGTCGGCTCGGGGCTGCGTTTCTCCCGATTATTCAATACATTGTTGGAAAGTAGAATTTGCCACCTTTTGATCGTCACCACACTCAACCTATTGCGTGCTTCGGGGTTTAGAGTTACAACACGGAATATCTGGCAAGCGTCATTTGACAAGCCGTTCCGATGAGTGACCACGTCCGGTTGTAAACGGTCCTGAACTGACCAGTCACCACTGAGGGAAAAAATTATTGACCACCGTTGTAGCCAAGGAGCGTCTTCTCTGAAAGCAATCCCAGACGAGCGCTGATTGCAATGAGAAGGGGGCGCCCAACAAGTTCTTTGTTTTGACGAACGGCCATTTTTCATAATCACGCTGAATTATTGCGGTACACACATTACAAAAACCTTTGTAAAACACAAATTTTTTGTCGGATTTTTATAAACATTGGACTGTATAAGACTTCCGGCTATGGAACCGTTATGTTTTCCAGCTCCTACCTCTCAGCTGGAACCCAAAAACAGGCATCTGGCAACAAGTCAACACAAAAGTAAGGAGCAAATATACAATTTCAGTGTGTTCAAACCTCTGTTACTCTATTTCATTAGCACTAAAAGTGAATTTCCTTTTTTGCACGTTTCCCTCCCAAAAAAAACATTAGACAACGAAACAGAATCTACAACAATAAAATTAACCAAGCAATAACAAATATTAGGGATGCTCGATATTGGCTTTTTTACCGATATACCGATATTGTCCAACTCTTAATTTCCGATACCGATATCAACCGATATCAACCGATACCGATATATGCAGGGTTTCCCCCCCCAAAAAACCGAATAATTTCAGGAAATTAACATTACATATGTCTTGTTGTGGAATTAACATAACATTATGCATACTTTTGACAATAAATAAAATCAAAATTTGTTCTTGCTTGCCTGGGTAAATAAAGGTTATAGAAATGTAAAAAAATAAATAAAATAAAGAAATTTGAAAACCGATACAGATATTTTCCAATATCACATTTTAATGCCGATATCGGCCGATAATATCGGTAGGCCGATAATATCGGACATCCCTAACAAATATACAAAACAAGTAAACCAACAGACGAGATGACAAAATACAAAGGACAAACGAAACAAAACAACAAAACACAAGTCAAGCAGGATAGGAATGTATCATTAATTCGGAAAGATCAGTCATGCATGTCATAAAAGTCATGATAGTATGCAGTATATTTACAGTGACTGTTAAAGGAAATTGTTAAATTGAAAAAAATACAGAAATACAAAGTTATTCATTAGTTAATCGTTAGTCAATATTTATAAATGAGTGATAAGATAAGATAAGATAATCCTTTATTGATCCCCTAGGGGAATGGTGCTGGTGATGGTCCAGCCTTCTGAAGCGCCTGATCCCCTGTTGGTCCAGGACCTTCTCTTATGTATCTCCCTTCCCATAGCCATAGTAGGTACATATCCCTTACCTACTCATAACTTACTAGTTACGCTGCTGGCCAGTATGACTTACTACCATAGTGTCGTTATACCTGTATCACTGTACATACAGTACATCTGATTAGCACTATACTGAGTAGTACTCATATATATTTAGTCACCCGTATATTGTACATTGCTATTGCTCTTTACTGTTACATTTGCACTGTTGTTGGATGCCAAACTTATTTTCGTTGTACTGTACTTGTGCTGTATTAGATTCAATCAATTTGAAACGAATCTAAACTAATCGAATCGAATCTAATCTTAAAAAAAAACCGCATGGGGTATTTGCGTGGACGGGTGAAACCGGAGTTAAAGACATAGCAGTGTACATGTGGACTAGGTCTCCGTCAAAGCCAAGCCTATACCAAACCAAAGCAGCTGATCCCACCTTGAGTCCAATCTAACCTTGTCCACTCCAGCTCAAGCCTCAGCACGTCCCATCCCATCCCATTCAATTCAATTCCATTCCAGGTCTTCCAAGGTCCAAGGGTCTCACTAAGTTATTCATGTATGCCAACCTCTGGGCTACACCGGATCTCTCTCTCTCTCTCTCTCTCTCTCTCTCTCTCTCTCTCTCTCTCTCTCTCTCTCTCTCTCTCTCTCTCTCTCTCTCTCTCTCTCTCTCTCTCTCTCTCTCTCTCTCTCTCTCTCTCCTTCCAGACGCTGCACGCCCCAGCCGTTAGTCACCAGCTCTGTTACCATGGTTTCCCCTCTGCGTGTGTGTGTGTGTGTATGTGTGTGTGTGTGTGTGTGTGTGTGTGTGTGTGTGTGTGTGTGTGTGTGTGTGTGTGTGTGTGTGTGTGTGTGAGTGTGTGTGTGTGTGTGTGTGTGTGTGTGTGTGTGTGTGTGTGTGTGTGTGTGTGTGTGTGTGTGTGTGTGTGTGTGTGTGTGTGTGCATGTGTGTGTGTGTGTGTCTGTTTGTGTGTGTTTACTTGTTTAACTATACTTGGGAGAACCAACTCTTGACAAACTGCCTTTAATGTGAGGCCAGTCCTCACACCAAGACAAGACATGCTGATTATTGGGTCAAGGGTCAAGGGTTAAGGTTAAGGTTAGGTTAAGGTAAGGGTTAGAGTTGGGCATGTGGTGTGCATGGTTAAAGGCAAAATTAGTAAAATGTTCCTAAAAAACTATGTATCCATGCAAACATAATCCCTCTCAATCATCACTAAAAACAATAGAGTTATAGACTCATTCAAACATAATCCCTCTCAATCATCACAACAATATATTGACTCATGCTAACATAATCCCTTTCAATCATCACTAAAGACAATGGTCCTCATTCTCGAACGGATATACGTACAGTAAGTTAACAAGGAATTCCTTCATAACTCGATTTACGTACTTATTCTGCACTTATGCGGCTTGTCAAGAGCCAATCGCGCAGTTGTTCAGTATTGACATTACTAAATGAGTTGTGATGCTAATATGTCGTGTTCTACAGTAGGACTTACTGTACTATATTATATAGTAGTAGGACTACTATAATACCTAATAAAACAAGTAATTCGAATAATAGAAGCCTATTACTTTGCTGGAACGATTAATTTAGCAAGTATACAGTACGTGTGTGTGTGTGTGCTCGAGAATGCACATTTCAGTTTAAGAACTGAACATATTTCATTCATGGGAACCCAACTGCGAAGGGATTTCTGGTAAATCTGCATGTTTGTACAACATTTTTACCAAGATATTTACAAAGGCACTTATGAACACGTTCGAGAATGAGGACCAATATATAGACTCAATCATCACTTAACCCCTTAAGCATATCCCACATTTAGTATAAAACGTGTGACGATTGCATACCCAAAGTAATTAGCTATTTATTATACTTTATACTTATAGCACATGTATGAGTCTGGTCTCTTTTGAAAGGTAACATTCTGAGATGTCTTACACAATAAGAAACATCACTTTGTGTGCTAATGTAATAGAGAAACAGAGGTTTTAACACACAGAAATATAATATTTGCTCCTTTTGTTGACTTGTTGCCAGATGCCTGTTTTTGGGTTCCAGCTGAGAGGTAGGAACTGAACATAATGATTCTATAGCCTGAAGTCTTATAGTCATACAGGTCCAAAGTTTATAAAAAAAAAGGTGTTTTACAAAGGTTTTTGTAATGTGTGTACCGCAATAATTCAGCGTGATTATCCAAAATGGCCGTCTGCTTCCATTCATTCAGACTTGCGAGTCAAAACAAAGAACTTGTTGGTCTTCTTCTGCCCCCTTCTCGTTGCAATCAGTGCAACCTATAGCGTGATTCCATTCTTGAGTTACAAGACGAAACATCCGGTGAGCGTCATTTGACAAGCCGTTCGGACGAGTGACCACGTCCAGTTGAGAACGGTTCTGAACTGACCAGTCACTGCTGATGGTGAAAATTATTGACCTCTGTTGTAGCCAAGAAGTGTCTGCTCCGAAAGCGATCCCAGATGGTCGCTGAGAGTGGGGGAAGGTGAAACAAGAAGACGAAGAAGTCCATTGTTTTGACGAGAACCTCTGAATGAATGGGAGCGGACGGCCATTTTGGAGAATCATGCAGAATTTTTACTGGTACACACATTACAAAAACCTTTGTAAAACATACATTTTCCGTGGGATTTTTATAAACTTTGGACCTGTACTACATAAGACTTCAGGCTATGGAACCATTATGTTTTCTCCATTTTTGCCCGATGCTTAACTCATTCGGGGCCAAACACGTAATATTACGTGTTTCACCGCCAACGCTTGAGCGCCAAACATGTAATATGTTTTTAGATCCTTTGATCTTTTTCCTCTGATCCCCATTCTAAACCATCATACGGATCATTCTATGTGTCCCTGGCTCGTTTGCCTATGTTGGAATTGCAATGCTGATCAAATCTCACCAGGTGAGATTTGAACTCAGAAAGAAATGGATCAGGAGAGGCAATGAATTAACTGGACTATTGAGACTCGCTCTGAGGGGGAGGAGCTCTTCCAAAGAAATCCCCAGCAGATCTGCTCGCCTCAAAACCTATAGTGTCTCGTAAACACGTGTAATTACATATAAAGGAGCAATCGTGATCGCCAATGGGATCATTGGAATTATTCTTTTTGGATTACCTTCTGGCTAAGGTAAGGACCCCCTATGTCTATTTTACAGAACCTGAAACATGTTTATGTATACGATCACAGTGTCTTACTTTACTGGACATAAACCAAGCGTTTTGTAACGATTGCATTTTCGGGGTAAGACTATACCTTTGATTTGGGAGTATTTGGGGTTTCAGGGGATCAACCAGAATGATTTGGGCTTATTGCATATAACGCATTTTATCTCGCGATCTATGGAAAAAGACTGGATTATCTTGGAAATGGACGATGTTTAGCGTGTAATAAACTACAAATGTCAAATGAGCCATACTATTGTCTCCATAGCTATAATATAGAATATACAATAGCTCCGGAAAGATCAGGAAATATCGCGAAAATCTTTTAAGTAAGCTTAAAAGTGTTTGATCTGGGAATCTGACATTTTGTTAGCTTAGAACAGTGTTTCTCAAATGGGGGTACGTGGGAGTACTGCAAGGGGTAAGCGGGAAGGGGGGAAAAAGTTGCGATCGAGATGAATTCAATAAAAAATCACCTTCTCTGTGCAGCAGTGGATATGGTGCTATTGCCCACGTTATAAGAAGGCTATATTTAGCGCTATGGGCAACGTAGCCTGGGGGCAGAGGGCCTTTGTCTGTTGACGTGATTCATTCATTCGCTAATACAGCTGTGATAAAAATAGAGAGGGGAGGTGAAGCTGTCAAGAGGAAAATGACGGGTCAGGGGGGAACTTGGCAGGGAACTAATTACTAAGACGGGTTTGAGAAACACTGGCCGAATCAGTTTCGGGTCGTCGGAATACTATCTGAAAATATGATATCATGAAAAGTGCTCTCCTAGACGTCTCTGTGCTGCAATAGCATGTTTGTGTCGCTATCTGACAACACAAGTTTGTCTTTCTGCCACACACACACACACACACACACACACACACACACACACACACACACACACACACACACACACACACACACACACACACACACACACACACAGACACACACACACTCGCAAACACACACACACGCACACGCACACACACACACACACACACACACACACACACACACACACACACACACACACACACACACACACACACACACACACACACACACACACACACACACACACACACACACACACACACACACACACACACACACACACACACACACACACACACACATTTTAATACTTTATTTGGTTCCACAAATTATATTACATAAACAGGGAATCAAATGTATCGGGCCAAGCAGCACTGAACACTTAAGGGTACACATAGCACCTCCTTCTCCACGTGGCTAAGCTGCCAATAATAGCTGAGACAGAGCAATATTTGGCAATTTGTTTGGCTTTTCTTTTAGACATTGCAGCAATTCTCAGACCGGTCATGGTGCATTTGTGTACATGGCCAAGACCCCAGTGCAGGGAAATGGTCTACGTCACCACCTTGAACCACGCGGTCAGAGACCCTTCCCCCAAACCAGGCCACTGGGGAGGGTAATTGAGGGCAGCTACCTCCCCAATGACCTGCTCACACGCTGGACCACGAACAGGTGAGCTGCATCACCAATTAACTGTTGGCCTTTTAAGCAGGGGGCAAATGGGAAGGACAGGGAGAGACTCAGGGCGGCGGCCCTGGTGAAGGAGCGTCCCACCACCCCTGGAAGAACGGAGAGCTAACCCCCGGGTCGTGAGTAAATGCTGGACATCGTCCATTAATGTATTACTTGACGACGGAAGACTATTGACGTGTAAAGACTGTGGAAGACTGAGGAAAATTGTCAAGAGGAATATTTTGCCACACCTGTGTATTGGAGGATATGGACACTTATAGGGCTAGATCCACAAAGAATGGATTGCACAGTGCTAATTGCACCCTTACTTACAATTCATTATGAATTGAAAATGGGGGACCCTGATGTAAACAAGACGAAAGTCTTTCTCTGGTCTGCATCCCCTTAACAATTGTGTGTATTGTATAGCCGTACTGTATTGTACCCATTCTGTAAAATCTTCATTCAATCAATCACCTGCGCAAAAAGTTGTATAGTATAGTTAGTATAGATAGTATAGCATAGTTCGATATAGTATAACTGTATATTGTATATTGTATAGTAGTGTATATAGGACTCATTACCTTTTAATTCGTAAGGTTAGCATTGTATTGTATTTTTATCTTAGTACTTTTTATCATGCCTATTTTATTATCTATTCTATTTTATTCTATTATTATTTGTATTTTTTGCACAATCAAAGCGGGCATGGCCACCTTCATTTCACTATATGCCTTGTGTATGTATGTGACGAATAAACCTCTTGAATCTTGAAGCCAATACCCCAGACGGGAAGGATTTCAGCTGTGTTACTCCCCCGCCCCCATTCCCCTCACAATAAATAGAATTCTCTTTTTAAACTTGAAAATCTGACTGTGAGTCTACTTGTTACTATTGTTGGTTGAACTTGCCTCCAGCTAGGCCAGGGGCCACACAACACATACGCACACACACACAGCACGCACGCACGCACGCACGCACGCACGCACGCACGCACGCACGCACGCACGCACGCACGCACGCACGCACGCACGCACGCACACACACACACACACACACACACACACACACACACACACACACACACACACACACACACACACACACACACACACACACACACACACACACACACACACACACACACACACACACACACACACACACACACACACACACACACACACAAACAAACATACACCCTGCTCTGATGAAACAGACAATAATCCTTGATTATTATGATGAAATTTACAGCACAAATGTTGTGAAAAATGAAATATATCTATGTTCTCATGATGACATCTCAGCCAGATGTTTTCTTTGCCCCTGATAAGACGTTAGATCCCTGCTAGTGGGGGTTGTCTGCTACTGTTCCCCTCCAGGAAGTTCATTTGTGAGGTGATGTAAATTGATGTCAAAGGGGCCTTTAGTGTAGAGAGCAAACGACAACTACAGCTCTGATGCACTCTCTCTCTCTCTCTCTCTCTCTCTCTCTCTCTCTCTCTCTCTCTCTCTCTCTCTCTCTCTCTCTCTCTCTCTCTCTCTCTCTCTCTCTCTCTCTCAGTCTTTCTGTCTTTCTCTCTCCCTCTCTGATAAGATTAATACTACCCTGCCACATGAAAAGGACAAAAAACCAGACTCTTTGGATTACTTTCTGTATGTTGCCTCCTTTATGCAGCCCTCTCCCCTTATTTTGCCTCTGAAAACAGCTTACTTTCGGGTCCATGGTTGCTTGAATGGCGATAGTCTTCACAATGAATGAGCCGTTTCAGCTTTGATCCACACCTTCTGTTTCCTCGACTGAGGACAACCTGAAGTTACCCGCACTCCAGTCAGGGAGGCACAGAATGTTATTATATGCCGTAGTCTTGCATGTTAAACAGAAAGATAGGCAATACCAGTGCAATATGTCACAATATCACAAACATTTGAATTATTGTAAATAAATAGATTAAACGACTACATCTTTGTTTAAATGAACCACGTGTTCAAATAGGAACACACACTTCGGTAGGTTGCATTATGTGAACATTTTACTCACAGTCTAACGCCCTGCTTTAACCGTCTGTAGTGTGGTAGTGAAAGGTGAACCTTCTGTAGTGTGGTAGTGAAAGGTGAACCTTCTGTAGTGTGATAGTGAAAGGGTTAAGGTCCTGAATAAGCTACTGCACAGCAAATTAAAAAAAATAAAAGCAACCAAATCGTGTCGTTACTGAGAAAGTTGGATGCACCCGTGCCACTAGAGGACAACTTTGTCTAGAGCCCTGCTCAAAATACAGTCAATTATGTTCCTCAACATGAAAGCACATCACATTTAAAGGATAAGGCCTGTGTAATTTTATTTTGAAAAGTCATAGAACTCCATTGTTTTCCATTATAATGAGTCACAGGGCTGTACTTTACTGAATTACGGAGTTATTAATTAAGTAATTGACAGTGATTGCTTTTAGTCTGCATGAACCAAAACAGTAGGTTATGAATATAACCGTGTTCTATGAGTATAGTGACGCTCAGCGTCTACTGCACATATTCTCACTCCAGTGCTGTGCACTGAATAAAAACTCACAAAATGTACCTTTACATACCAACATCCGTCTGGCCACCCCCCCCCCCCGCTACCTATATAAGCAGGGGTGTGGCCCCACAATCATCTCCTTCTCAATCTTTCACCACAAGGCAAGATCAAGGGCCGCAGTGGCGTCTAGACGCTGAGCGTCACTATACTCATAGAACACGGTTATATTCATAACCTACTGTTCTATGTCGTATAAGCTTCCGCTCAGCGTCTACTGCACAACGGGATCCGACACACTCATGAACCAAAACTACTTCTGACACTATATACTTTCCCCGTCTTTTTACAGTGTAGGCCACATCTCGCTCCACCTTTCTACTTTTAACAGTGTACGTCTCGCTACGCCCTTCCACTTTTTTTTTTTTAAACTTACATTTTTATTCACATTTACAGACATACAACACTTAGACAATACCACCTTTCTACTTTTAACAGTGTAAGTCCGTCTCGCCAGGGTTCGAATTATCACCTGAGAGCTATGGGGGCCCCCTGATTTTTTTTTTTTTTTACTACTTTTTTCCTGAAATTGTGGCTGTTTTCGAAGTCATATTTAGAGGAATATCTCATTAGGATTAGTCTAATACTAAGTAATAATGACATCACACAACAGTCTAATCATTAGACTATTGTGTGATGTCATTATTCAGTCTCATTCTTTTTTTTAAATACTTTATTTCTCAGTTTACTATAGACAAGAACAGACAATTCAGTCTCATTCTTAACCATCAATATTTGTTAATTTTCTTACTCACCTCTGATATATAATGCCATATTTACTTATTTGCATTTTGCATCTGATAAAATACAACAATTTAATTTGAAAAATGAGACCAAATTTATGAACTTGAATTAACATTTATTTGTCTCTGCACTTATAAATCAAAAACTAACAAAATAATTTTATGGAAAATAAATAGTTGTATGGCACAACAGCAGCATTGATCAGGATACAGTAAGTAACATTATCATCTGATAATAAAATGAACATAAAATAAATACTTGTATAAATCAAAATAAATAATGTTTTTTTCATCTCTGTGGCAATGTGCTCTATGATCTGTGCACAAGAATGATCGGATCGGTGAGCTGGCCCGACTGTCGCACTGTTCAATTCATTAAGTGTCATAAGGGGGTTCAATTTGGTATACGGCAACCTTTCTTTAGCGACAGTATATGCTGCCCTGAATGAACTGGCTGTCTCCTTGAGCAAAGCAGATGTGATTTCGCTCACTTTTTTTGGAAGCACTTCCTTCTGGTTTTGACTTTCTATTTCTATAGCTTGCTTATGAGCAATGCTATCACTGTGCAAGTCTATTTTCTTCCTCAACTTCTTGCTCTGAGAGCTAGTCACAGTCCCATTCATCCACTGCTCTGCCAAATGGGCTCCAAATGATTTATTTAACAATGTCTTGGCGTTTTTACATGGAAGGCAGCCAACGCATCCCTCCTTGGCAAATAACCAGCTATATTTATTTTTCTAAAAGTTCCACTGACTCGGACCCCAGCATTGTGGTGGATGAGTAGCAGCGCAGTCCAGGTCTAGTGGTGGAGACTCGGGTCTGGCAGTGGCAACCGGCGCGGTAACAATAACAGGCGCACTGTGCGCAGGAGCAGCAGAGCTAACACTAGTACTAGCACTAGCAGTGTCAACTTCAGTGACAGTAGCGCTGCTAGCTGCTGCACTAACAGCGTCAGTCTTTGGCCTTTTTATAAAACCAAAGCTGTCCAGCTTTGTACAGCCTTGCGGCGGGTTGAGCCTTTTTTTTGGCGGCATGTGGCGTACTGTTTAGTGTTTATGTTTTCAGTTGCAGGACACGGACCGGCAGCTTTCTGTTTACAGCAGCTGCTTGCTGCTTCTTCTTCACTATAGTTGGAGTAGCGTTAAACTTATGGGCGACGCTCATGGGCGACGCATAGCGGATTGGAGGTGAAATGCAGCCTATTCCACAACATTAATTACTCGGTTATTTTAAAAACTGAAAAGAAAAATATGATTTATTAACAATTTATTTAAGTAACATAAATAATACTAATTCGTACATTAAACAAATAAAAATAAAAGATTATATAATTTTTTTGAGAGACCCCCTGACTATAGGGGCTCAGACTCTAGCTATGGGGGCTGAGCCCCCATTGGCCCCCTCATAATTCGAACACTGCGTCTCGCACTCCAACCTTTACAATACAGTCCCGTTTCCGTGCAATCAGTTTATATTTGACCCTTTTTGTAGAAAAGCACTATGGTCAATGGGTCTCATTCACCAACGGACTTAGGACAAAATATCTGACAAATCTTGCTCTTAGCGCCACTTAAGACATTTTCGGGCCAATTTTGGGATTCACCAACCGTCCCTTGTCTTGGATTCAGCCCTAACTAAGAGCAGTCTGGTGTGCTCCGTGTTCTTAACACATCCAGTGCCGTTAACGTAGAACTACGTTTCTGTCGCCCGATCATTTGGGAAATTAGCTTACCGTCTTCTCCAGAGAGAGACAAGCAGATAGATACCAGTTTCCTCTCTGTGCGTTCAGTAGAAAGCTATCTGGCTGCATGTTAGCCTAGCTTAGCACAATGAATGGAAGCGGACATGGCCAGTTAGCCTTCGGGAGAGGTGTTAGTTGGACAATGCCTAGGCTAACCGGTAATTTCCTCAAATGTTGGCGTGTTCCTTTAAGAGAGAGGTTGTTCACCCGGCACCACTGTGCCAGGTTGTTACTATCTTTCCTGTAGGCCGTTTCGTCAGTGTTGGTGATTAGGCCTATCACTGTTGTGTCATCTGCAAACTATGTTGGAGCTGTGCGTGGCTACACAGCCCTGGGTGCACAGCGAGTAGAGGAGGGGGCTCAGGACACAGCCCTGGGTGTACAGGGAGTAGAGGAGGCTCAGGACACAGCCCTGGGTGTACAGGGAGAAGAGGAGGGGGCTCAGGACACAGCCCTGGGTGTATAGGGAGTAGAGGAGGTGGCTCAGGACACAGCCCTGGGGGGCTCCTGTGGTGAGGGGGGCTCAGGACACAGCCCTGGGGGGCTCCTGTGGTGAGGGGGGCTCAGGACACAGCCCTGGGGGGCTCCTGTGGTGAGGGGGGCTCAGGACACAGCCCTGGGGGGCTCCTGTGGTGAGGGGCTTAGGTGTTGGAGCCCATCCTCACTTGGTTACACCTCCATCAGTAAAATGACACCAGACAACCATATAACACGTATGATGAACAAGGGCACACTGACATACAGTATAAAGCATTCATCAGGAGTTTCAAGCTTGTGAGCTGCCACTAGGGGCAGAGTGGCTAACCACGACGACTGACTGACTATGTGTGTCAGTGTCAGAGTGATGTGCTTTGCATGTAAAAAGAAAATCCCATATTTTTTGAGAATTTACTACAATAACAACTCTCTTCAGTTCACACTCACTTCATTGATTAAAAAACTTGACACATTTCGACATTGTGTCTTTGTCAAAAGCCCCTGAGCAAAACGTCAGAAGCTTTTAATAATTACACGCAGTATCTTTTGACAACCACCTGTCCCGAATAAGCCACTTTGTCTATAGCGCTGACACATCATTCAGTGTTACAAATGGCGTTTCCCTGCTGCCACCACCGGTATCGCATTCGATATCTGCCCCCGGAATTTACTGCTATTTCAAGTAGAAAGTGATTTCCACTGAACAACACGTCACTCCCTGAGTTCTCACGTCCCAAACGCAGGCAACCCAGAGCTGACGGCACGGAGCTGTTGAGAGGCTGCGTCTCTGCTTGCAAAGCCCTGCTATTTCATTTGCATAAAAGTACCCTGGCTTCAGCCGTTCCCCCGCGCGCTTGCCTCGCTTTCATAAATCCCACCGCCCGCGCTGAACGCCATGCCACCAAAAAAAAGAAAGAAAAAGCTTCTGTCATCGCAGGTAATTTAAGCTTGAGTCTTAAAATATTTTCAGAAAACAAGTGAAAGAGCCGGCGGCGCAATTACGTCGCCAGACGGTGTCATGTGAGAGTAGGTGGTCAAACCGGGGAGCTAATGCTAGCAGGGCTACAAACTGTAGAGACAGCAAACGCTGACGGCTGCTACTCAGGCAGGATATAATCCCTACCTTGTATCTGTTATTATTCAAAGAATTCATGAGCGGTCAGGTGGCGTAGCGGAGATTGTGCTCGTCACCAATGCAAGAGGCTGCGGTCTCGACTCCCGGAGAGTCAGCATTGCCTCGGCTTGGGCTGATCGCTATACTAACTCGTTTGGCTGAGTTAGGGGGAGGGAAGCCGTGGGTGGGTCCTGGGCGTTGTGGA
>NC_140165.1:22264059-22284059 GCF_963971535.1 Notolepis coatsorum
CGCGTCGAACAGCCTGGAAACTACCTGGCGTTCCTATCGCCATGCTCTAAGACAAACTCTAACCTTAACCAACTGTGAAAGAGTGCCTAAGCTTAACCGTCGAAAGAACTTGCCGTCACGCTCTAAGACAAATAGCTGCATCACAACAACACAACAGCATAGAGAGACTATCTACTGTAACCCAGAAACTGGCGTTGGCCAATCAGATAGAGCGTCTCCGCGAAATGCGGCTACGGAAAAAACTGACGTCGGCCAATCAGAGAGCGTCTCCGAGAAATGCGGCTACGGAAATTATAGACGCTGCTGCTTAGACGGCTTCAAAACGCGCCCGTGTTCCATCATAATACATCATATTTCAACGCACAGCGCGTTACACACTGATTGGCTGCGACGGATACAGTGATGAAACAGTGCACGGCGTGCACGCGCACTCAAAGCGCTATTGCGTCTAGCCAGAGAGAAATACGGCTAGGAGAAATGCGGCTACGGTAACGGAACGTATTCTCTATCAGACAGTGAGTCACTTCCTGTTCAGGAAAACGATTATTTATATTTGATATATTAACGTTATATTGTGCATTGGAAACACAAACATACTTAAAATGAGTAAATATTATTCATTTTAAACATGTTTATATTATTTATAGGGCTATAAAACAAAAAATTCAAATAAAATATTTCTTATTCTTCTCTCTTTTAACCAGGGTTATATTTCGTATGGCTATCGCGTCCCGCTCAAGCCTATTGAGATACCCCTTATCTCCTTGTACCTACTGTACACCACCACGAAACAACTTATGCACCCACACCTGACCGGGTCCCGCCTCTATGGAGGCGTAGCCTATAAGACCATGGTCCTGGTCACCAAACACTCTTCCTCTATTTTCGTTCCATCATATTGGATGCTGTGCACCGTATGTAACTAGTAGTATGAAAAGATTAGAGAAGGTTCGTAATGTTGAAAGCTTACCGGAGGTTTGCTTTTCCCTGGCATCTTCGGAGCATGTTTCAGCGACACATTGGGCCTGTGCTGATGTTTCCTCGGCTGACGACGGCAGACCGAGGGGCAGTGTACAAGGTTTGACTATCAAGTCGGCTTGTACAAAGGTAAGGCCTGTGTCATTAGGCATCAATGTCAGTATTGGTAATGCTGTGGAGTATGTTTCGGCTGTGTTTTGGTGATCGTTCCACTGCAGTGGACGGTTTCCTGGCAATCCTGGAGCACGCTGCTAACGTTAATGCTACTACTGCTACTTCTGCTAATGCTAACGTTGACGCTGAAATGGGTCGTTGTTCTAATAATCCCCGCCGCGGGATACCGCTTTTCCCTCCTCTTACCAGCTTCATTGATGAAGGTCAGTCGGTGGTTGATGTGGGGGGTTTCGCTGAGTCCTATTTACCTTTTTTACAGGTGAACGGGCTAACAACAGGGTGCAGGCCGGGTGTACCGTGGCTAAGCAGCCAGGTAGCTTTGTTCCTGTGCCCCGGCGGGGATGAACGACGTCCCGCCCGGCCGATGCTTGATAGCGAATCGGCTCGGAGGGTGGCAGTATGGACGGCTGAGTTGTATACTGCTACAGGATGGTATTTGGCGGCGGCCAGTGTTATGGCTCAGCTGGCTAGTTTCCTATCCACATTGGCATCGGGTAATAGGACTTTGGGTCCAGCCGACATTGTAAACATGGTTCATGTTTGTGGTGTTATGGAGATCTTGACTCAGTTGCAAGCTATAACTGCGGGGAGGATTAGGATGCTATCAACGTTGGTTGTTAGGCATGTTTGGTTGGAGCAATCTCCTCTTGGGGAAGAGGATAGGTTTTCTCTCCTCATGACTCCTTTTTCCACAGATAGTCTTTTTGGGCATTCTGTGGAGGCGCAGGCGGTTGTTGATCTGGGTCCTACACCGCCTCACGCTGTGCAGCCAGAGGTGGGAGCACGGTCTCGTCAACGACTGTGGCGAGATCCTCGACAGGCGGCCATGTTTCCCCCGCCAGTGGTGCCCTGGGTGGAGAGTCAACAGGGTACCACAAGGCCGACAGCCTTGGCGGCCGAGGGATCGGCCATTTTGGGTGAATTCGAGTTTGGTAAAACAAGCCGTCGTCACTTTCCCGCGAGCAGCCCGCTCCCCGTTCAATCCTCTCTCTGTTACCCACGGAAGCGGGGCTCTGATCGTTCTCCTTTGGCTGCGGGCCGCTTCATTGAAGCGTATGCGGCCCCATTCTTCACTTCTCATGAGGACAGGGGCTGACACCCAGTTGATGGCTGAGCCTGGGTCTGTCCGTGAGAATGTTCCGTCGCGTGGTTCCTGCACCACACGTTGTGTGTTGGATGAGCCTGGTGTTACAGCTGCCACTAGCTACAGTGGTCAGCTGGGGGACTCGAGGCCTCTTCTGTTGAATGCACAGCAGGGGTTACCCCGGCTTCGCCTTCGCCAGGCGGGGTATCGCGCTGATGCCTCCCACTCCTGTCACAGCGGCAGTGGTCTGCAAAGGAGAGGCGAGCGTGATTTGGGTGGTAGCAATATCACTGCAGGGCTTCGGCGTGTAGGAGCCCATGGGGTCCTCATGCCTTGCGTGTCTAGCTGCGGAACAACTCCTCAGCATGCGCTAGAGGGGTGTTCAGGGGGGGGGTGTGTGTCAACCAGTTTGATGACAGCTTCTCCCGTATCAAACCGGCCCTTTCTGTCGGGGTCCCCCCTTGGGTGCGTCGCACAGCGGGAGGGACCGGGCCAACTATCTACTGTTCCTTGCGGCCCAGCGTCAGTTGACGGCGGGTGCGCTGTGGGATTATTTTCACATATGGCGACAGGAATGCCGTCTGGATCGGTGGATAGAGAGAACGTTGAGGGAGGGGCTTGTTTTGCAGTTCGCACAACCCCACCCTCCGTTCTCAGGTTTGGTGCCGACCCTATTGTCAGGGTCAGAAGCAGTGACAGCCCTGGCCGACGAGATCCAATCTCTGTTGGCAAAGCAGGCCGTCGTTGTGGTTCCGAGAGAGGACGCAATGTCAGGCGTCTACTCCCGTTATTTTCTGATACCCAAGAAAACAGGGGGGGTCAGACCTATACTGGATCTGTCCACGTTCAATCGGTTGATTGTAGCGAGACCGTTCAGAATGTTGACCGTCAAACTCCTTCTGCTTGCTGTCAGGAGGGGAGACTGGTTCACCTCCATAGACCTGAAGGATGCGTATTTTCACATCCCCATTTACCCTCCTCACAGGAAATTCCTACAGTTCTTGTTTCAGGGCGTAGCATACGAGTACCAGAGGATGCCGTTCGGTTATTCTCTGGCTCCCCGCACATTCACCAAGTACGTGGCGACTGCACTGGAGCCCTTACGTCGTCGGGGGTTACGAGTTCTATTCTATCTCGACGACATTCTACTCCTCAGTTGTTCGGAGGAGGTTGCCAGGTCTCATACCAGGCTGGTGGTGGAATTCCTCACCAGCCTGGGTTTTGCTGTGAATTGGAAGAAGAATACCACTCTTCCCAGTCAACAGGTGGAGTACTTGGGCTTGACGTTGAGGTCAAGGCCCATGATTGCAACCCTCTCGGAGCAGCGTCGGGTGGTTCTCCGTCACGCGCTCGGGGGTTTCCGTCTGGGAGGGACGGTCACGGCGCTGCAAGTGATGCGTCTGCTAGCCATTATGGCATCTGCTCACACGGTGGTTCCTCTTGGCCTCCTCTTCATGAGGAGGATACAGAGGTGGTTTCTCTCTATGAGAATAGATCCGATGAGGGACAAAAGGAAACGGTTGACGGTTCCTTTGTCGATATGGGGAGATCTCGCCCACTGGAGGAGGCTGGGTATCCTCACCATTGGGGTCCCCATAGGCAGCAGGAGCTCACACGTCACGGTCTTCACCGACGCCTCTCTCACGGGTTGGGGAGGGACGTGTCGGACCCACGCAGTGGGGGGCAGCTGGACGTGTCATGCTGGCCCAGCTACCCCGCATATCAATGTGTTGGAGTTGAAGGCGGTCCTCCTGGTCCTCAAACGGTTCGACCACCTGGTGGTAGGCGAACACGTTTTGGTCAGGACAGACAGTATGACGGCAGCGGCGTATATCAACAGGCAGGGTGGGACTCGTTCCATCTGCCTGCTCCGGGCGGCGGTCGAACTTTGGCTATGGGCATCCCGCAGGCTGCGCAGTCTGAGGGCGCTCCACATTCCTGGTACAGAGAATATGGGGGCGGATATGATGTCTCGGGGTGGTCCTCATTACGACAAGTGGGAACTCCGCCCCGACATAGTCAGACAGATCTGGGATCGGTTCGGGGAGGCCTCGGTAGATCTGTTTGCGTGCCGACGCTCTCACAAGTGCCCCTTGTGGTTCTCGCTCAGTCGAGCAGATCATCCCCCCTTGGGGGTGGATGCCTTCTCGACCTTTCCATGGCCGCCCGGTCTTCTGTACGCCTTTCCTCCTGTACAGCTGTTGAGTCAGCTGTTGGAGCGGATATGGAGGGAGCGCAGGACGGTGATCCTGGTCGCGCCGGACCGGGGCAAGTCAGTATGGTTCCCGGTCTTGATCCAGCTTCTGGTCGCTCCTCCTTGGGTCATTCCTTGGTCGGCGACGGCCCTCTCACAGCACGACGGGTCACTGTTCCAGTTTCCGATGTTGGGCCAACGGCTGTTGGTGTGGCTGGTGGGAGGGTGAGTCTGGAGAGGATGGACCCTTCGGTGGTTGATACCATCCGGTGTGCGCATGCTCCCTCCACTGTCGCGGTTTATGCGGGCAGATGGCGTGCGTTCCAAGAGTGGTGTAAGGCGGGGGGCTGGGACCCAGTCTCCTGCCCCCTGGATGCTGTCCTGAGTTATCTCCAGTCTCTTCTTGGTAGACTGTCGGCTTCGATGGTGAGGGTATATGCGGCGGCTATATCCTCCTATCATGAGGGAATTGAGGGGACTGTTTTGTTCAGCCACCCTCTTGTGAAGCGTTTCCTGCTTGCCGCTCGACGCGTTAAGCCGGTGCAACGCTCCTTTGCTCCGACTTGGGATCTTCAATTGGTCCTCGGTCGGTTGTCCTTGGCCCCGTTTGAGCCGCTCGAGCAGGCGCCGTTGGAACGGCTGTCTTTCAGGACCGCGTTCCTACTGGCTGTCACTTCCGCTAAACGCGTGGGTGAGCTCTGTGCTCTCTCGGTACGTCCAGAGTGCCTGTCTTTTCGGCATTGCCCTCTGCTACACATTGGCTGGGCAGGATCCCCCTGGGGGCATCAGGGCGCACTCCACTCATGGGGTGGCTGCCTCTGCCGCTCTCCTGGGTGGGGCCTCGGTGGAGGACATCTGTGCTGCAGCTTCATGGTCCTCCCCGGGCCCCTTTGTAAGGTTTTACCTCATGGACATAACCGGGGGTTCTGTCTCCCAGGCGGTTCTGGGGTCTGTGGCCTTTCCTGCTTCCCGTCCTTTGGTAGGGTAGCAGGAGTGTGTGGGTATGGGCCACAGTGTGTTAGGTCACACGTGGTTCCGCCTGTGCTGTGTGTTCAAGGGGTTCTAGTTCCCTCTTGTTCGCACTCAGGTGGAGTTGACTGCGCCCCCCCTTCGTTAGGAAGGATGGGGTGACAGGGCTCCCCGCACCCCTTGATGTGGGCTTATGGGTCCTCAGGGGGTACATCTGTCGGGTCTCGCGTCCGCTCTAACCCATATCTCAATAGGCTTGAGCGGGACGCGATAGCCATACGAAATATAACGAGTTATATGAGTATTGGCTGAGCGTCCCGCTCTAAGCGGCCCTGAGTTCCCTTTTGAGGGATCTTTTACTGGAACGGGATTTTGGCGAGGAAGGGTGTTTGGTGACCAGGACCATGGTCTTATAGGCTATGCCTCCATAGAGGCGGGACCCGGTCAGGTGTGGGTGCATAAGTTGTTTCGTGGTGGTGTACAGTAGGTACAAGGAGATAAGGGGTATCTCAATAGGCTTGAGCGGGACGCTCAGCCAATACTCATATAACTAGGTTATATACATAACCTATCGTTAACATGGGGGGGGCGGCGCCCGAGCGCCCCTAGTGGCCAGCCGCCACTGATAACAGTTAATCAAACGTTAAAACTAACCTTAACCCCAAACATACCCATAACATGGGGTGACCGTGTGGTGATTAATGGGGGGGGGGGGGGGGGGAACACCCCCTACTGGTAGTGCAGCTTAAGCTCACCTTCATACCCGCGTGTCCTTTTCATGCACTATAACCGTTTATCTTGACACTGACACGCTATCCTGCAGTGTGTATTTCATGCATGGGCCTGATATATGGTTGGTACTTTTGTGTTGCCACATCTTTCCATATATTTCCATAACATATACGAGAAAGGGCACAAAAGCGTGAGAGAGTGAGGGGAGAGAGAGAGAGAGATAGAGAGAGAGAGATAGAGAGTAGAGAGAGGGAGAGAGAGCGAGAGAGAGACAGAGTGAGAGAGTGAGAGAGATTGAGAGAGAAACAGATAAGTAGGGAAGGTAGGGAGAGGGAGTAAATGGAGAGTGAGAGAGCGAGAGAGAGAGTAGAGAGAGAAAGAGAGAGATTGTAGAGAGCGAGAGAGTAGAGAGTGTGAGAGAAAGAGAGCGAAAGTAGAGAGAGAGTTGAGAGAGAAAGAGAGAGAGAGAGAAAGAGAGAGACAGTTAGAGACAAAGAGAGAGAAAGACATGAGTCAGGGGGAGAAAAAAGCACGTTTTGTATATTTATTTGTATCCTATCCTATACGCTTAGGTGGAAGAAGATAACGTTTACGAGCAAGCAGCCATATTTCCCCCCAAACTGCGGTTCACCTGGCTCACAAAATTCAGATCAAACTGTCAAACTAGTTGTTGCAGATCAAATATGAATTAAGAGCAGCACAGACAGTACCTCCGGTGCCGTAGATAAAAACGGCGCGGAGCTTCTCTGTTCACCATCGTTACTGTTTGATGAGGTGTTGAGCTTCTCTGTTCACCATTGTTACTGTTTGACGAGGTGTTGAGCTTCTCTGTTCACCATCGTTACTGTTTGACGAGGTGTTGAGCTTCTCTGTTCACCATCGTTACTGTTTGATGAGGTGCTGAGCTTCTCTGTTCACCATTGTTACTGTTTGACGAGGTGTTGAGCTTCTCTGTTCACCATCGTTACTGTTTGATGAGGTGTTGAGCTTCTCTGTTCACCATCGTTACTGTTTGACGAGGTGTTGAGCTTCTCTGTTCACCATCGTTACTGTTTGATGAGGTGTTGAGCTTCTCTGTTCACCATTGTTACTGTTTGACGAGGTGTTGAGCTTCTCTGTTCACCATCGTTACTGTTTGATGAGGTGTTGAGCTTCTCTGTTCACCATCGTTACTGTTTGACGAGGTGTTGAGCTTCTCTGTTCACCATCATTACTGTTTGTTTACGAAGAAGAGCCACGACGACACCCTGGAGGTGAGAATCCAGGTGTCTGAGTGAAGGAATAGGAGAACACAGCGAGAGAACAGAGACAACACAGACAGAGAGAGAAGGGGGGAGATGGAGAGAGGGGGAGATAATGGGGGAGGGGGGGGGAGGAGAGATGGGTAGAGAGGGAGAGAGAGGGGGGTGGGCGAGGAGAGAGAGGGAGAGATAGAGACAGATGGAGAGAGGGAGAGAGAAAATGAGAGAGAGAGAGAGAGAGAGAGAGAGGGAGAGGGAGATGAATGGATCTATAGAAAGCACAAGTGCTTACTTGTGTGCATGCGTGTGTATGTTTGCGTGTGTGTGTGTGTGTGTGCTTGCATGTGTGTGTGTGTGACAGTGGTGTGACAGGTGACTGGGGTGAGGTGTCTAATCAGAGCGTAGTGCTGTAGTGCCGGGCGTCACAGGAACACCGCCAAGGAATCACACACACACACACACACGCGCACACGCACACATACGTACACATACACATACACATACACACACACACACACACACACACACACACACACACACACACGCACACATACGTACACATACACATACACATACACACATACACACACAGTCACACATACATACACATGTATACACACATACATACAAATATACACACACACATACACAGACATACAGTACACACACAGACATACACACATAGTCACATATACACACACACATACACGCACACACACAGTCAGACACATACATATTAGGCAAGCAGATACACACAGGTAAGCACACACATAGGAAACTAGCAGACATACACAGTTAAGCACACATACACGCACAGATATACACACACAGCTAAGCACACATACTATACACATACACACACTACCAGTGTTAATTTTGTCAACTAAAATGGTGACGAAAGATCTTCGTCAACAAAGGTTTTTTTCATGAGGACAACGAGACGTGACGTCACGTTATTGAATACCATGTGACGCTAACGAGACTAAATAGTTTATTAAATATCGTTGACCATCGTTGATCATTACTCTACAACCACAGCTACATTAAAATTCACCAGTGATGTGCTTTTGTCCTTTGACAAATGCCATCTTACTGGTGCAATATTCATTGATCTTTCCAAAGCGTTCGATATGGTTGATCACTACCTCCTCCATGACAAACTGTACGCTATTGGTTTAAACCGAAATGCCCTACTATGGTTTAGTGCCTATCTTCACAACAGGCGCCAGTGTGTTGTACTTCAAGGCTCTCAGTCAGAGTTTCTAACTGTTGAGAAAGGTGTTCCTCAGGGTTCCATATTGGGGCCACTTCTCTTTTCTATATTTATTAATGATCTGCCAGATATTTGTTCCCACTGTCAAGTCCAGCTCTATGCTGATGATACCGTTATTTATGTCTCTGATAAAAACATTAATCAAATTCAACATTTTCTACAGTCAGACTTCAATCTGGTCCAAAAATGGCTTAAAAACAACAAACTATTACTGAATAAGAGGAAGTCTTGTAGCATGCTGCTTGGCCACTCACGTAGTGGTGCAAGTTCCATTGACCTACAGATCAATTTTGAAGACGGCTCCCATCTTGAAAAAGTGGATTCATTTAAATACCTCGGTATCACGATCGATCCAGAACTCTCATTCAAACTTCACATTGAACTTACCATTAAAAAAACATATGGCAGCTTGTGCTCACTTTATCCCTCAATCAATTGTTTCTCATTTGAAGTGAGGAAAAGAATAATCTCCCAAGTACTACTTCCCATTGTAGATTATGCTGATATTGTATATATGAACACCACAGACACTAATCTCAAACATCTCAATGTATTATATAACTCCCTATGTAGATTTGTGCTGAGGTGTCCATACAGAACACACCACTGCTCTCTGTATAGTTCGCTTGATTGGCTGCAGCCTAAGGCAAGAAGGCAACTTCACTGGTACCTATTCCTTTTTAAATGTGTTCACTTTAACTGTCCTTCTTACTTGAAACAGTCTCTGGAACCATATACATCACCATACCCGCTTAGACATTCACAACATCCCTATTTTACTGTTCCCAGAAGAATATTTTCTGTAGCTGGACGAAGGTCATTCCATTACAAAGCTCCATCTGACTGGAACAACCTTCCTCTTTCTCTCAGATCTGTTACCTCTCTTGGCCGCTTCAAGACTTCACTGTATTCACATCTTGAAACTACCTGTGCATGCTTTTAACACTGCTTGTACATACGTCTATTTCTGACTTTGAGATAGGTCATTGTACTTCTTTGTTTAAAATGAGTTGGTGAATGGGGGTGTGGGTGGGAGAGGGTGAGCAAGCTACAGTAACTGTATCTGTACATGTGTGTATTGTGTACTTGTACTGTATGTAATGTTTTACGTTTGTGCATAGGACCCCCTCTAAAATGAGATGCTGCATCTCAAGGGGCTATCCTTTCAATAAATTCTGACCAAAATTCTGACCACAACTGAGGACACAAACATTTAATTTACAAAAACCAGGACGAAATTTCTCTTCATGTATGTTGATATTGTTGACTAAAACAAGACGAGACAAAATAATTATAACTTTTCTTAATGCCATCGTCCCGACAGAATAGTGTGACGGCTGACGGGAGCTCTGTGTTATTAGCATTAGCTGAAGAGCTATTTGAAAAGCTAGTTTTAGCTTAACGTTACCTTGGCTAAAGTTGGGACTATTCATAATCCAGCTGCAGACCTGCAAGCAAAGTACAGCAAGTTGGCAAAGGAGTATTCCAAGGTAAATCACTTTTTCACCAGAAAAGTTACATTGTTTGTATTTCCATCTAGCGCGCGTTAGCTAGTGGCTAACCTAGCTCACGCTAATGTGGCTAACTGATCGACCTCTCGCACACAATTAATGACATGTTGCGGACAGCCATAGCCTACCGGTGACAATGTTTAGCTTTTAGTGCCAAAGGCCAAGAGTCTGAGGCGGAGTCTCAAAAGAGAATGTTGAATATTTATTGTGCATTTAAAATCACAACAGAGCCTCTGCTACAGTAGCTAACCCAAACGGAGCCTTCTGGATAGGAGGAAGTGCGCAACAATGTATAATGTCCGTGTGGAACCAATGTGCCAACAACCTTTCCGTGGGTGAAGCATAATAACCCAGGGTTCAGATTCATAACTATTTAGTCATAGGGACATAAATAGTTAATGCTATTAGGTAAGAACTTTCTAGAACGTAAAACATTCTAGAACCAGCATATGATGTCATGATAGAAGGTTCTGGAACCTTTGTGATGGCACCGTATGATGTCATAATAGAATGTTCCGGAACATCTTGGATTCCTATAAAAACAGGCGATTCGAAAGCCATCTCTCTCTTCTCCTCGACATCCGAACAACCAGCACTGACCAGACGGACTGGACTAACCAACAGACTGAAACCTGCAATTCTCAACCAGCATCCCGGAGCAGTCCAGACCAGAATTTAATTTTTTTATAATTTTTTTTTATAATTTTTTTTTGTATCTCATTCATTCTATGAGAATGTAGAATACACATTTACAGACTTTTTTTTAATATGGTCCATTTGCATGTTCTTGGTATCTGATTCTAGGGACATCTATGAATCTCAGTGAATGTATTCCCAGTGTCAGAAATACTGTGGGCTAGATCCACAAAGAATGGATTGCACGGTGCAAGTTGCACCCTTACTTACAATTGAAAATGGGGGACCCTGATGTAAACAAGACGAAAGTCTTTCTCTGGTCTGCATGCCCTTAACAAATGTGTGTATTGAGCCGTACTGTATTGTACCCATTTTGCAATCTGTTAATAACATTTTTATTCAATCAATCAATCTGCGCTGTGATTGATTGAATGAAAATCTTATTTTGAGTCAATTGTAATGAACCAAATGAGAATATCAATAATTATTTTTTTCATCTTTGACTGTGAATAACACCATGCTCAAATTGACCAGACCTGAAAAATCTAAGCAAATTAATAGATGGAAGATGATTAAACAGAAGGTTTTGTAGATACAGTACTGAATTCTGCCATCTGGACACATGCAATTTGAAATATGATTATAGAATATATAATATCAGGCATAAAATGGTTATGCGATTAAAATGCAATTAATTAGATTAATTAATTACAAATCCTGTAATTAATTAGATTAATTTTTTTAATCGCCTGACAGCACTAGTCATAATAGAACATTATAGAACATAGAACCTTCTAGAACGTTTGTGGTGATGTCATAATAGTACATTCTAGATGACATATTGATTATAGCTGAATCACTGATAGTTCTCCTGTAAAGAAAGATGGTTTAAAGGGCAAATTCACCTAATAAGGTATTTGCATTCCCTGATAAACTGATTTATTTACCGATGATAACCTCAGAGACGTCTGAACGAACCCCAATGTGTTGATCCAATCAACCTAGGACTTGATATCGAACTAACCCTCCCGAAAGGAGAGGTTACTGAAATAACCTAAAAGGGATACTTCAAAGCATTATTTGTACTTTACGTCTGTATGTATTATTACTGTTTAGCTAGCGCGCTTTTAATTAAAACACCGGTTATTGTTATAACTCTGCCTCTGGTCTACTATTCTTTTAATTGTGCGTATTACTCCTCTCCTCATTCGAACCTAGAACTGTGCCCGTGGCGAACAGCTGTTACTGTTAGTGACACAAGTGCTACACATAGTTGAGCATAGAACTTTTAATGATACTAATACTAATCTATACAATCACCTGTTGTTGAATAAATACCATTACTTTCTAGTTATTACTAAAAAACAGTATATATAAAACAGTAGCTGTAAAAAAGAAAAGAAAAAAAAAGTTTTATAATTTATATAATATATATTTTTTGTACGTGAACTAAAAATAGACAAAAATATCATCCGTTTTCGTCGACAAAATCTAGACTAAAACAAAAAAGACAAAATTGAGACAAAAACTGACTAAGACTAAAATGCATTTAGTTGACTAAAACTGACTAAACGAAAAATAAATGAAGATGACTAAATATGATGAAAACGAAAAAGGAGCACTTGACACATAACTAAGACTAAAACTAAAATGAAAATAGCTGCCAAAATTAACACTGCACACAACCATATACACATACACACACAACATACACAATTAAAGGGGAATTTATTTTGCGCATAAACGAAAACACCTGTAAATGTAATTTTGCCAAATCAGCATGGCTGTCAGTGTGAGTCATTCACCTTTTATATAGCTAGCTTTGGCATGAATTGATTGTTTAGATAACTAGCATGGCTAACAAATGCAAATATATTGTAGTCAACCGCATTGTTATGACCAAGATTATGTTCCTGAACACTGAGTCTGACCTGGACGACAAACCCGTCCATCGAATACTAATAGAACTATGCTAGTTCCAAGTCAGCTCACTAGAAGCCCTAAGCAAGGTGTAATTCCAGCTAGTGATGTTATGTATTCAATAGCTAAGTTAGCGAGCTAGCATTGAGGCTGCCGCTCAATTGGTTCTAGCTGACAAGGTGAGTAACATTAGTAGTTAGTTCCAGCTCACTAGAAGATAGAAGTCCTACACCAATGCAAGCAATCAAACAGTTGGGGCGACTGGAGGTTGGAGCAGGTCCAGCTTCTCACAAGCAGCATGTCGACGTGTCCTTGAGCGAGACACTTAACCCCTAACTGCTCCAGATGAGCAGGTTGGCACCTTGCGTGGTTGCTTCCGCCATCCGGTGTGTGAATGTCTGCGTGAATGGGTGAATCGGAGGCATACTTTGTTAAGCGCTTTAGATAAAAGCACTATATAAATGGAGTCCGTTTACCATTTACATTATCTGTGGTCTTCAATGCAGCCAGCAACAAACAAACGCACACACACACACACCTACACACACACACACACACACACACACACACACACACACACACACACACACACACACACACACACACACACACACACACACACACACACACACACACACACACACACACACACACTACCGATAGTGTTACAATTATTCCGTCATATTAGCTTATTATACAAATTAAATGTTTGAAGCAAAGACATTAATTCCACTCTGAGACCAACGTCCTCTCTCTTTTGATGCACTGAGATTTTGGGATGCCATCTTTGCCGATTCTAAGCATGCAACACCTGCAACCACTGCAGCCGTTTCTCACACTACTAGATGGAGAAGATCACACTCATACCCAGAGAGGATGAGAGAGAGACACACATACAAACACACACACAGTACACAATGAGGCAGACAGAGTAACACGTACACAGACAGACTTAAAGGTGCTGTAAGTGGTATTCTTTTGTTAACATATGTGATAAATAGCTCTACATCCGCTCTGCAGTAAACAGAAAATAAATGTTCTGGTATTCCTTCCAACTTTGTCCAACCAGGAGAGAGAGCCCTAGATATTTCTACTCATTTCAAGAAATCTTGCCAAGCCAAATTTGTTGGCAGATTTTTACTTGTATTTGACGTATTTCAGTGTGGAATTCTCTCTCCTGACTGATAGCAATTTATTTTCTGTTTACTGCAGAGCGGAAGGACTGGGAGACCCATGTCACTGACCAAACACTCAATGGCTGTCGAGAATGTAGAGCTATTATTTTTTAACATGTATAGAACATTTATTTTAACCACAAAAATACCACTTACAGCACCACAAGTACACACACATCAATGAATTACTAGCCCCTAATGCGGGGCGGCATGGTGGTGTAGTGGTTAACACTGTCGCCTCACAGCTAGAAGGCTCTGGGTTCAATTCCCGCTTGGGGACCAGGTTACTGTATTGCCAGTTACCCAGGTGGGGTATCTCCCGGGCCTTTCTGTGTGGGGTTTGCATGTTCTCCCTGTGCTCGCAAGGGTTTCCCCTCCCGATAAGATAAACCCAAAGGAAAAACATGCACAACAGATCACTGTCGCATCCCTGACGAAGACGGACAGGAGCACTTGGATTGGTCCCAAGGTGCGGCACACGCTGCAGCCCTTGTCTGCTCCTGGCTGCCCTCGGGGGGAAAGGATGACGGGATGGGAAGTGCAGAGAACATTTCATTCAAAGACCCAGTGCATGTGTGTGTGTGTGTTCCTGCCCATCGCATGTTTGTGTGTTAAATCTGCATGACAAATAAAGACTTCTTCTTCTTCTTCTTCTTCTTCTTCTTCTTCTTCTTCTTCTTCTTCTTCTTCTTCTTCTTCTTCTTCTTCTTCTTCTTCTTCTTCTTCTTCTTCTTCTTCTTCTAATCTAATGCATAGACACAGATAACCACAATAGCCCAGTTGAGACACACACATCACCTTTCAAAGAGCCGGAGAACGCTGGAGTAAAAACCTTTTCTATAAATGCGTTTCACACACGCCGACCTCCTTCAAATTACATTTATATTTCCTGTCCTATACAGCCAGTACACACTTGAAACAATAAAGTTTTCATAAAATCATGTTAAATATAAAAATGATATAACTGTGATTATGGAATAATGGAGTCTGAGAGATATCTCAACCTGGGGGTTGGGACCTCCAAGGAGGTCACGAAAAGATTTAAATCAAGATACAAGTCTGAATCCCTCCTCCAATCATTAATAAGGTTCAATAGCCTGAAAATGGGTGATTTTCTTGTAAGGGGGGTCATGAATGGGCTGTTTTAGGGGTCGCAAAACAAATAAAGTGGAGTGCTACTGCTTTAGTGTGTAAATAGATCATTATGTTGTGATCTAACCTCAATGTTAACGGATAAGATGAATTATTGTTATCTTGCTGTTACAATGAACCTTACTTTTTTGTTTTTCCTTATCTTCCTTGGGGGTTAACCAAGGGGGTGTTGTTTCCATTGTGGGTCTGTGAAGCCCATTGAGACATGTACAGTAATGTGACTTGACTTGAATCTGACTTGGTGCCAATTGGACCAAGTAACAGTAAACACATCACTTCCTGTTTACCATGCATGTATCTGGAATTCGATTGGATCTGGCAACCAAACAGTTTTGGCCCATCGACTATTTAACTATTTAATAGATGCTGTTCCTTATATGCCAGACGGCAGGTTTTCTGGGAATCAGGTCCAGGAGGAGTGTGGAAAACATTATACTCTCACGTTGGCCTGGTGGTGACACTAGAGGAAAGGTCACAGGGTCACCAGAATCAATAGGTCTCTTCCTCTAGGGGTAATGCATGTTCACAGCAAATTGTATGTCCATCCAGCCATTATTCTTTGAGATATCCTATTCTCAGTTTGGCACTAAAAGAAAGGTTATGGGGCGAAAATCTATTGATTTGGAATCTATTAGTGAAATTAAACTATTCCCCATTTTTCTGGGGACTTCCTGGGACCCCCGCAGAGACCCCTGGGGATCCCTGGACCCCACTTTGAGAACCACTGGTATAAATGACAGTAAGCAGTATCACATTGATACAAGACACTTGGAAATATGTTGTTTTTGAGGAATATAAAACAAAACAATTCAGAAAGATAGATGTATATCGTCTGTAATGTCATTACTGTGACAGTGGACTTGAGTTCATAGGGGTGACAGCGGGTCTCTCTCTCTCTCTCTCTTCCCTCTCTTCCCCTCCTTTGCATTGCTCCCCCTGGCTCCAGCCTCGGAGTGAGTGAGTGAGAGAGAGAGAGAGAGAGAGAGAGAGAGAGAGAGAGAGAGAGAGAGAGAGAGAGAGAGAGAGAGAGAGAGAGAGAGAGAGAGAGAGAGAGAGAGAGAGAGGGGGGGGAAGAGAAAGAGTCGCTCCTCAGTTTGGGAGAGCGCAGAAGTTTCCTGAAAGAAATCTTAGAGAGAGAAAAAGAAATAAAATAATAATAATCATAATAACTTCATTTTATATAGTGCCTTTCATAAGACCCAAGGTCGCTTTACATAGGGGAAAAAAACGAACAAAAATAACAAACATGGTGGACAGACACAACATTCAAAGTGGGAAATTATGGGTTAAAGGCCAAGTTGAAGACGTGGGCAGCTTTTCAAAGGGTCCTTGAGCAAGACACTAAAATCCTAACTGATCCTGATGAGCAGGTCGGCCTTGCATGATCGCCTTGTGAATGTGTGATCGAAAGGGAGAATGTGCTTTGGATAAAAGTGCCATATGAATGCAGTCCATTTACCATTTACCATTCATAGTTTTTTTTTCATTCAAATACCTACTTTGTTTTGTACCAAGGTTCATTCCAGGAATCTTCACAGCTCAATCGGAAAGAAACTCAACAGTTTTAGCCCATACATTTGCCCAAGGATTCTGTGTCACTCATTTCAGCTGTTATACATTGATTGATTGATTGATTGATTGATTGATTGATTGATTGATTGATTGATTGATTGATTGATTGATTGATTGATTGAACACTTTATTAACAGATTGTAGAATGGGTACAATACAGTACGGCTCAATACTCACAATTGTTAAGGGGAATCAGACCAGAGAAAGACTTTTGTCTTGTTCACATCAGGGTCCCCCATTTTCAATTATTCAATACAAAACATGAGTAACAGGAAGGGAACACGCGTAAGCCTTCGCACACGCACAAACGCACGCTAACACACACCCGAACAGACACACACACGCTAATACACACCCACACAGACGCTCAAACATGTGCACACACAAAAACTTATTTTTTTTAAAGCCTTGGGACCAATTCAATCAGAGAGCAGTTATCTGTTGGGGCTTAAAGAGCTTAGCGATTAGAAAACCCCGGTCCTTGAACCAAGCCGGCATGCAGTAGCATTTTAATAAAAACCCAGTGGGATAAACAAGACTTGGAAAACAACGCCCGGGCCCCCCGCCTAGGAACCTCCGCAGGGCTTCAAACATATCTCCAAACATTTTGTTGTGCTTGGTGGGGCCAGCATGTGTTTATTGCCAAACTAAATGGGAGGACAACATAGCGAGCCTGTGGCAGTGAGGTGACAGAGAGCACCCCTTGCTTTGGGCAGGCCAGGGAGTCTCTGAGAGTCGGCCGCTGTGTCCCCCTGGGTTGTCCAGATTAAAAAAAACAATGGCTGAATTGACATAACATTTGCTGTGCACCTATAGAAACCTATATAGTTTTGGTGACCCTGTGACCTTTTCCACAGCGCCACCCTCAGGCCCAAACTGAAAAGTTATGATCGGATTGCCATACAATTTCAAATTGGGAGACATTTTAACCTAAATCAGGTAGCGGTCGAAAGGGATATTAGCTCGGATCGCAAAGGAATCCATTGTCAATTGGTTCCTGTCATCTTGAAACACAAAAACAATCGTGGAGGATTTGTTGTTGAGTGCCTGGCTCTGAGCCTATGAGCTCTGCCACCTTCCCCCACAGATTACTCACTTTGGCCCATGTGTGTGTAAATGAGTGTAAAAGAGTGTCTGTGTAAAGTCTTCCATACCCATTTCACCAGTACAAGCTTTCACGACCAAGCGTCAAAGGACCGGGTGATTGGATGAAGACAGGTTATGAGGTAGGATTAAAGGCTCGTACGCAGCAGGGTGACGTCGGACCAAGGCCGTTGCTGACCCACACAGGGGGGGGGGGGGGGGGGGGGGGGGGGGGGCGATCAGCCCAAAATCACGGACCAAGGTTTTCCGTGACACACGGAGGGTGGTGTCAACCCCAGGTCGTAGGCAGACCTAGGATCAGTTGATACCCCACTATTTGTATTATAATTTTTTGTTGAAGAGCCCCAACAAATACAAAATCTATTGGGGAGGCAGGATGGCCTATAGAGGCCGGCCAGTAACCAAAAGGGTCGCTGGTTCGATCCCCGGCCCTGAGAGGAGGGTGTGGGCTGGTGACTGAAGGGTGGTATTACACTTACGGTTGCCACCAAAACTGCTCCAGGGGCGGGAAATCCTGTGCTCTGACCTCTCTGATGAATTGCATATGTGTGGGGGACTGTGTGTGTAACTAGGGGGGATATGAGGACTGTGTGTGTGTGTAACTAGGAGGGATATGAGGACTCTGTGTATGTGTAACTAGGAGGATATGAGGACTGTGTGTATGTGTTACTAGGAGGGATATGAGGACTGTGTGTATGTGTTACTAGGAGGGATATGAGGACTGTGTGTATGTGTTACTAGGAGGGATATGAGGACTGTGTGTATGTGTTACTAGGAGGGATATGAGGACTGTGTGTATGTGTAACTAGGAGGGATATGAGGACTGTGTGTATGTGTTACTAGGAGGGATATGAGGACTGTGTGTATGTGTTACTAGGAGGGATATGAGGACTGTGTGTGTGTGTAACTAGGAGGGATATGAGGACTGTGTGTATGTGTAACTAGGAGGGATATGAGGACTGTGTGTATGTGTAACTAGGAGGGATGAGGACTGTGTGTATGTGTAACTAGGAGGGATGAGGACTGTGTGTATGTGTAACTAGGAGGGATATGAGGACTGTGTGTATGTGTTACTAGGAGGGATATGAGGACTGTGTGCATGTGTAACTAGGAGGGATATGAGGACTGTGTGTATGTGTTACTAGGAGGGATGAGGACTGTGTGTACGTGTAACTAGGAGGGATATGAGGACTGTGTGTATGTGTAACTAGGAGGGATATGAGGACTGTGTGTATGTGTAACTAGGAGGGATATGAGGACTGTGTGTATGTGTAACTAGGAGGGATATGAGGACTGTGTGTATGTGTAACTAGGAGGGATATGAGGACTGTGTGTATGTGTAACTAGGAGGGATATGAGGACTGTGTGTATGTGTTACTAGGAGGAATATGAGGACTGTGTGTATGTGTAACTAGGAGGGATATGAGGACTGTGTGTATGTGTAACTAGGGGGGATATGAGGACTGTGTGTATGTGTAACTAGGAGGAATATGAGGACTCTGTGTATGTGTAACTAGGAGGGATATGAGGACTGTGTGTATGTGTAACTAGGAGGGATATGAGGACTGTGTGTGTGTGTAACTAGGAGGGATGATGACTCTGTGTATGTGTAACTAGGAGGGATGAGGACTCTGTGTATGTGTAACTAGGAGGGATGAGGACTGTGTGTATGTGTAACTAGGACGGATATGAGGACTGTGTGTATGTGTAGGTAGTGGAGTGGGATGCAAGAAGACAACTCAGACACAGAGAGCCGTCAGACAGCATTTACAATGTTGCATCAGGAGAACGAGAGAACGTAAGCTGATTGGCTGTAGTCTTTGAACGAATGTTAGCCTATTGGTTGTATAGTCTCCGAATGAATGTAAGCCTATCGGCAGCTTAAGATGAGGAGATGGTGTGCAGGAAGTCATTTGAATACTCAGACTCTACCCCTGAAATTATGTCATAACCCCACGTCATAAGCCCGTTCAAAGCCCGGTTCCACCTCGCGACCTCAGTGCGTTCCAGCTCAGAAAGTAACCGTAGATATGGAAAACACTGTATGTAGTTTGTCTAAGGGAGAAGTATGGGCCCCCCGGAAGACGCTGGTGTTTGTATGTCTGGTTTCAGAGCGCAATACATGTGTAAACCATGGACGAGTCAATCACCCCAGGAAAGTGGGCGCATGGGCGAAAGAACGCACAAGGACGCAATTCTCAGGGCGGAGGACGACTGTAAACTACTGAGGAGTCGGTCGCAGTCAACCAGCACCTGCTAACGGGTCAGACCGTTTAGTTCAGCTG
>NC_140165.1:22286559-22289345 GCF_963971535.1 Notolepis coatsorum
GAGCACGCCGGCTTGACGTCTGGAGTGGGAACACCACTCCAGGCCTGGCACGGAGATCCTCCTCGGAAGCTGTAGACGGGCAGCGCAGAACACCGGGGTCCCAGGGGACCGGGGCGAAGAGACGCATCCTCCCATGGAAATAGGAAGCGATGCGCGCCGGCTTGACGTCTGGAGTGGGAACACTGGAAAACCTCCCGTAGAGAATTAGAGAGCGCAGACGGTGTCCCACTCCAGGCAAACGGCGACAGGTGGTGATGGCTGGCATGTCGTCTCACGCCGGAGACGCGGCAGGTGATGGTAACGTCCAGGACTCCATGAACACTGAACACAGATAAAGATACAGAGTCCAGAACACAGAACCAGCATACAGAACGACCCGACAAGGACTGGAGGGGAGGTCCAGGTATTTAAAGCCCTCTGGGGCGCTAATCATAAACTAAGACAGCTGTGAAAGGTAGTCCAAGGGTGGGGCCTGGTGAAGAGCAGAGGAGAGTAAAACATCGCAAGGGTGGGGGCTGTTGAGGAGAGTAGACAGGGAAAGTCCAAAGGTGGGGGCTGGTGAGGTGAGGAGACAGGGAACAAAGGTCCAGGGAACAGGCGAATCCTCACAAGAATAGGTATAAAAGACAATAAAAGTAGTGCAATGTAAATGTGCAGACCTTAAGAATAGGCATACAATAAGTACAATGTCGCTCGAAGGCATGTGAACCCCCCCCCGGAACAGTCCCCCAAACACCCCACACATAAATCTCTACCACATCCCCATCCAAGACACCCCCCCCCCCTTGATAAAGCATGTCAAGACCGAAGGAAAACACAAACAGCCCCCGCGCACCACTTACACCGCCATGCACGGCCACGGGAATGCCACCCTTGCGGCCCGCGCCACATCGCACCTCAAAACTTTTGCTACCATCACCGAAAAGAAAGTCGGTCATCGTCGAGATAAGACTGAAAAGAAGGAAGCCACAGTTGTTATTATACTATAATATAATAAATATATATTATACTATAACCTCTTAACAAGCGGACAGAAAAGTGTCCATTCTTTTACTTGAACTTGAGGACTGCATACTTTTTTTGCAAACCAAAATACTATACTTTATACTTATAGCACATGCATGGGCCTGGTCTCTTTTGAAAGTTAACATTTCTGATACAAAATTCACTTTTAGTGCTAATGAAATAGAGTAACATAGGTCTGAACTTGAGTTGTAGAAAAACCCTGTACTCACGTTTTTCTGTAGTAGTTGCAATATCCAAAAGTATCCAGCACTGAAAAATCAAACCTCTACTGCTCCTCTACCACTCCTCCATTTCAAACCCTCCACTGCATCCCACAGGCTGGGGAGACTTTTTTATCTTAAATTTGCATTCGTCCCAAACGCCCCAGCTCCATCCGATTCCTTAGCTTTTTTCACTGTTTACTTATCATGCATTGCAACACTAATATATGGGCAGTACCCCAAGTCAACTGCCCACTGCCCCGAACCCACTTATTAAAAATTATCTTTGGGGGTCTGAGGGCAGTAGCCCCCGACCCCCTCTCTGGGAGAGCACTTGAGTCAAGTACCCTCCCTTTGTTCCCTTGGGGGTCAGCTCAGTCACCACCGAAATATAACACCTAGTTTCTAGTTCTGCTAGTTCTAAAGTGGTAGAGGGGTGGTACAGGAGCAGTAGAAGGGAACTAAATCTGGAGTGCTGCATCTGTATATCCAAAGAAATTCGTATGGCTGGAAAGACACCCTGGGTCCATAAACTGAAGTATTAGTTTCAAGTTTTCAAGTTTCTTTAACTTGAAAAGGGGCTAAGGACATGTAGTACATGTCCAAATTTCATAATAATCCGTTCATACATTTGTGATTAGGAGCGATTTTGGTAAACTGGGAGAAAAAAGAAAAGCTCTGCCGGTTTCAGTTTTCTCATTGACTCCAATGCATTCGGCGTTTCTTTCTCTTCCTGTTTTCGCTTGTGACTTTTCACCTAGATCCCTGATTCGCTCATCCCCACGTGGGATATCATTGGAAAGCCACTCTCATTGGTTACAACCCTGTGCAAAAATGTTCGAGAACGCCAAATGATTAACGGAGCTAGAGCCTAGTCGGGAGTCGGGGGTGGTATTAAAAGAAGAAATAAAATGCTGTGTAGTTTCTAATCAAACTAATCAAATCTAATTTGAACCAATCTGATCTAATCTTCGCATCCTGAGCACAGCTCAGATGGCGGCCTGCTTGAAACCCCTGTTAGTTTGGACTTCCAAGTTCCTCACGTTTTATTTGTTATTCTGAACCCCCCCCCCCCCCCCCCCCCCCTCCATCGTGACCCCTGTGACCTCTGACCCCTGTGACATCACGTTCTGCCCCTTGACACACGCAAACAAACACAAAGGCAAAGCAGGAAGGCAAATACACACACACACACACACACAAGCACTCACGTACGCACAAACACTCACAGATGCATACGTACACACAAATGCATACATTGTACTGCAATCATGCAGACAAGCAGACATGCACTGACATGTTCACAAATACACACGTGCGTTCAAACATGCATGTATATATGCGTGTGCGCACACACACACAAAACATTCCCAGCGGCATATCAACTCTATTTCAGGCGGCTTATGCGCTGAGGGACCACACTTTGATCCTGACACACACACACATGGACACACACAAAAAAGACACACACACACACACACACACACACACACACACACACACACACACACACACGAACAAACAAACCTCCAGGCTACGTGATAGGCATGGATCCAGCTG
>NC_140165.1:22292045-22297045 GCF_963971535.1 Notolepis coatsorum
CAGACTGACAGTAGGGCAGCATGTGGGATATCTACACCCTCCCCAGACCGACAGTAAGGCAGCATGTGGTAGTCTACACCCTCCCCAGACCGACAGTAGGGCAGCATGTGGTAGTCTACACCCTCCCCAGACTGACAGTAGGGCAGCATGTGGTAGTCTACACCCTCCCCAGACTGACAGTAGGGCAGCATGTGGTATATCTACACCCTCCCCAGACTGACAGTAGGGCAGCATGTGGTAGTCTACACCCTCCCCAGACCGACAGTAGGGCAGCATGTGGTAGTCTACACCCTCCCCAGACTGACAGTAGGTCAGCATGTTGTAGTCTACACCCTCCCCAGACTGACAGTAGGGCAGCATGTGGTAGTCTACACCCTCCCCAGACTGACAGTAGGGCAGCATGTGGTAGTCTACACCCTCCCCAGACTGACAGTAGGGCAGCATGTGGTAGTCTACACCCTCCCCAGACTGACAGTAGGGCAGCATGTGGTAGTCTACACCCTCCCCAGACTGACAGTAGGGCAGCATGTGGTAGTCTACACCCTCCCCAGACTGACAGTAGGGCAGCATGTGGTAGTCTACACCCTCCCCAGATTGACAGTAGGGCAGCATGTGGTAGTCTACACCCTCCCCAGACTGACAGTAGGTCAGCATGTTGTAGTCTACACCCTCCCCAGACTGACAGTTGGGCAGCATGTGGTAGTCTACACCCTCCCCAGACTGACAGTAGGGCAGCATGTGGTAGTCTACACCCTCCTCAGACTGACAGTAGGGCAGCATGTGGTAGTCTACACCCTCCCCAGACTGACAGTAGGGCAGCATGTGGGATATCTACACCCTCCCCAGACCGACAGTAGGGCAGCATGTGGTAGTCTACACCCTCCCCAGACCGACAGTAGGGCAGCATGTGGTAGTCTACACCCTCCCCAGACTGACAGTAGGTCAGCATGTTGTAGTCTACACCCTCCCCAGACTGACAGTAGGGCAGCATGTGGTAGTCTACACCCTCCCCAGACTGACAGTAGGGCAGCATGTGGTAGTCTACACCCTCCCCAGACTGACAGTAGGGCAGCATGTGGTAGTCTACACCCTCCCCAGACTGACAGTAGGTCAGCATGTTGTAGTCTACACCCTCCCCAGACTGACAGTAGGTCAGCATGTTGTAGTCTACACCCTCCCCAGACTGACAGTAGGGCAGCATGTGGTAGTCTACACCCTCCCCAGACTGACAGTAGGGCAGCATGTGGTAGTCTACACCCTCCCCAGACTGACAGTAGGGCAGCATGTGGTAGTCTACACCCTCCCCAGACTGACAGTAGGTCAGCATGTTGTAGTCTACACCCTCCCCAGACTGACAGTTGGGCAGCATGTGGTAGTCTACACCCTCCCCAGACTGACAGTAGGGCAGCATGTGGTAGTCTACACCCTCCCCAGACTGACAGTAGGGCAGCATGTGGTAGTCTACACCCTCCCCAGACTGACAGTAGGGCAGCATGTGGTATATCTACACCCTCCCCAGACTGACAGTAGGGCAGCATGTGGTAGTCTACACCCTCCCCAGACTGACAGTAGGGCAGCATGTGGTAGTCTACAGCCTCCCCAGACTGACAGTAGGGCAGCATGTGGTAGTCTACACCCTCCCCAGACTGACAGTAGGGCAGCATGTGGTATATCTACACCCTCCCCAGACTGACAGTAGGGCAGCATGTGGTAGTCTACACCCTCCCCAGACTGACAGTAGGGCAGCATGTGGTAGTCTACACCCTCCCCAGACCGACAGTAGGGCAGCATGTGGTAGTCTACACCCTCCCCAGACTGACAGTAGGTCAGCATGTTGTAGTATACACCCTCCCCAGACTGACAGTAGGGCAGCATGTGGTAGTCTACACCCTCCCCAGACTGACAGTAGGGCAGCATGTGGTAGTCTACACACCCTCCCCAGACTGACAGTTGGGCAGCATGTGGTAGTCTACACCCTCCCCAGACTGACAGTAGGGCAGCATGTGGTAGTCTACACCCTCCCCAGACTGACAGTAGGGCAGCATGTGGTAGTCTACTCTACACCCTCCCCAGACTGACAGTAGGGCAGCATGAGGTAGTCTACACCCTCCCCAGAAAGACAGTAGGGCAGCTTGTGGTGGTCTACACCCTGCCCAGAATGACAGTAGGGCAGCATGTGGTAGTCTACACCCTCCCCAGACTGACTGTAGGGCAGCATGTGGTAGTCTACACCCTCCCCAGACTGACAGTAGGGCACAGGGGTGTAACTATGGGGGGGGGGTCCCCGGGAAAAGTCCCCTGCATCGTTTCAGAATGGAGTTATTGTCCCCCCCACGTTTTTACATGCAAACAATGTTACATGATAATAAACGGTGACGTGCGCGCACTTGGACCACATCAGCTGCTTGTTCCATCTCTGAGCTCAGGTCTTCATCGTGTCTATGTCTGTCACGATGGCCAATTGAAGTGCTAGAGATGGTCACGTGGACTGGGAGAACCAATGGAATTTCACTTTCACTTCCGCATTTGGGATGCGATCATGCGAGCGAACGTTTGCTCGCATGAGTGTTAAGAGAAACAAAACAAACGTCTTTGGATGGCTTCTTTGCAACGGGGAAATACCGGCTGATGAGCCAGAAGAGGAGCCTACGACCTATAAAGCTTCTTTTAATGAACAGGAGTCGTACTTGAAATACGGGTTTGTCGCAACGGGTGACTCTCGCGTGTTGACATGGCAACACGAGGCGATGACACGACTGTGTTCAAGTTGACATGTTTCAAAGTTGGGATTTTGGATTATGGATTATGCATTATGGTGAGTTGTGTTTTGGTAATACATTCGATTTATGGTACACCCGCTGCGGTGCTGCAGGTCAAGTGCCCACCCTACTGATCTGTTCATGTGTTATAATAATAATGATACATTCGATATAATGCGAGCACCTGCATTGGAGTCAGGTGACTGATCTGTTCATGTGTTGTGCACCCGAGAGACACTTTGTAGTGGAAAAAAGACAGTGCAGACATGTATATGTCGCTTACAGTTTATTATGCCTGTGCAGCTCGTTTGTTTTGACGGAGTTGAACATTTTTCACTATCATTATATTAAATTAGCGGACGTGGAGCCGGACAAGCCCTGGCTCCACGATGACCACCGCCTGGGAAAATGCGTATTGCACACCTGGTATTAGTCACTGCACACCTGCGAAGTCACTGACCACGCCCCCTAATCTGTCCCCCGCACCACTAGCAACAGAGTTACGCCACTGGTAGGGCAGCATGTGGTAGTCTACACCCTCCCCAGACTGATAGTAGGGCAGCATGAGGTAGTCTACACCCTCCAGAGACTGACAGTAGGGCAGTATGTTGTAGTCTACACTCTCCCCAGACTGACAGTACAACGACCAGGAAGGGAATTGCCATAACGGTTCAAACTATTTGCTTTGAAAAAATGTTGTCCATCCATAATCTAGGAATAATCATATGGCATGAGGTGTCTAATGTTATTCATATTGGAGAAGGAAAATCACATGTAGCACCCTTCATATTAAAGTAAGTGGTTTGGTAGGTATACTACATGTCCATATCAAGGTAACATGTAGCTACAGAATAACCGTTAAAAGCAAAGCCAGTATTTTTTTTCATATTTCAGTGCATTATATTTTAGATACCTAATCGATACCTTAAGGTAGATAAAAACACATTTCTGATAGCAGGCATAGGCTACCACCTGTCTGCGCTCTACCGACCTTTCTAGTTGAACTTGTATTGATTTGATACTACTTACTGTAATCTATACTATGAATTTTATTTCTAAAGATTTGTATCAGCATAAAAAAGTATATTTCACAAAAAATATTTGAGAGAAAAAGCAGGGTGTTGCTGAAAAACAGAGCCTACCCTGGCAAATAAAGGTGAAAAACAGAATGTACCCTGGGTAAATAAAGGTGAAAAACAGAACCTACCCTGGTAAATAAAGGTGAAAAACAAAACGTACCCTGGTAAATAAAGGTGAAAAATAGAACCTACCCTGGGTAAATAAAGGTGAAAAACAGAACGTACCCTGGTAAATAAAGGTGAAAAACAAAACGTACCCTGGTAAATAAAGGTGAAAAACAGAACCTACCCAGGTAAATAAAGGTGAAAAACAAAACGTACCCTGGTAAATAAAGGTGAAAAACAGAACCTACCCTGGTAAATAAAGGTGAAAAACAAAACGTACCCTGGTAAATAAAGGTGAAAAACAGAACCTACCCTGGTAAATAAAGGTGAAAAACAGAACCTACCCAGGTAAATAAAGGTGAAAAACAAAACGTACCCTGGTAAATAAAGGTGAAAAACAGAACCTACCCAGGTAAATAAAGGTGAAAAACAAAACGTACCCTGGTAAATAAAGGTGAAAAACAAAACGTACCCTGGTAAATAAAGGTGAAAAACAAAACCTACCCAGGTAAATAAAGGTTAAAAACAGAACCTACCCAGGTAAATAAAGGTTAAAAACAGAACGTACCCTGGGTAAATAAAGGTGAAAAACAGAATGTACCCTGGGTAAATAAAGGTTAAAAACAGAACCTACCCTGGTAAATAAAGGTGAAAAACAAAACGTACCCTGGTAAATAAAGGTGAAAAACAGAACCTACCCAGGTAAATAAAGGTTAAAAACAGAACGTACCCTGGGTAAATAAAGGTGAAAAACAGAATGTACCCTGGGTAAATAAAGGTGAAAAACAGAACCTACCCTGGTAAATAAAGGTGAAAAACAAAACCTACCCAGGTAAATAAAGATTAAAAACAGAACGTACCCTGGTAAATAAAGGTGAAAAACAGAACCTACCCTGGTAAATAAAGGTTAAAAACAGAACCTACCCTGGTAAATAAAGGTGAAAAACAGAACCTACCCAGGTAAATAAAGGTGAAAAACAGAACCTACCTTGGTAAATAAAGGTGAAAAACAAAACCTACCCAGGTAAATAAAGATTAAAAATAGAACCTACCCAGG
>NC_140165.1:22299545-22302045 GCF_963971535.1 Notolepis coatsorum
ACACACACACACACACCTCTCTCTAAACACACACACACACACACACACACACACACCTCTCTCTAAACACACACACACACACACACACACACACACACACACACAAACACACGCACACACACACACACACACACACACACACACAAAGACACATGGACCCTGCATCCATACACTCTGTAGAAATGGACTTTTATTTTATCTTCCTAAAATTGTTTATTTTTTATTGTGATTTTACCTACTAAGATAAGATGATCCTTTATTAATCCCCCTGGGGAAATTCTGGTGTCAAAGCAGCATGGGGGGGGGGGATACATAGCTTCACAGTCATATACAGTCCAGATAGATGGACCATAGAAATGGACTATTTTATTGTATCTTCCTAATTTTCTTTTTGATGTTTATTAATTGTGCACTGTTGAGCTATATAACACTGTCTGTATAATGACAATAAAGACTCTAGAAATATTCTATTCTATTCTATTTAATTGTATTAAAGCACTTTGGTTTGTGCTAAGGTTACGAGGTCAAGCTCCTGTCTGTACAAGCTGGCAGAAGACGAGCCAAACTAACTTCAATTAATATCTGAAACTACTAACCTTCATACCATCTTTTACTAGTATCCACTTTACTACTACTACCTACTATGCTATACTACTATGCATTGAAAACTTTATTAACAGATTGCAGAATGGGTACAATACAGTACAGCTCAATACAAACAAAAGAGAATGAAGACCAGAAAAATACTTTTGTCTTGTTTACATCAGGGGTGCTGAGGAGAGATAACTCTCATGGCAGCACTTAATTATGTTAATGCTATTCAGGTAATGGGCGTTGCTGGAGGGGTTTTTGTTGACACCCAGCTCACTCTGTCTGAAGTGTGAAAAGTGGCCTTCCTTTCAGAAGCTTTTTCTCCTCTTAAGTATTCTAGAACACAGCCTGCTTTACAAGTTATAAATGAGCACATCATGTTAAAAAAATGCTCAGATTTCAACATATGACACATCATTTGAAAGCTTAGATTCTGTACTTTAGCAATCTGGAATAATCTAAAAAATGAAAATGTAGACATCTGGCACAAACCGCTGTGCGCTGACACATTGGTGCTGAGATGCAGATCCTTTCTTGTGATGAGGACGTTCTTCACAATCATCGTTTGTTCTTCACAATCAACTGTTGTTTACAGTTCTGATATCTAACTCTAGTTCTCCACATATTTATTGTCTCATTGTGTGAAATATCATATAAGATATGCTCCAATCATGTTTATTTTATTTTTATTCAATTACTCATTCATGAAAACCTAGGTACAGGCTGCAGGCACCAACATCACCATTCTAGGTTCAATAGAATACAAGTTATGAAGCGTAATTAGAAATAAATACAGAAATTGCAGCCATCTTTGATTTTTGCCATACCAGAATATTCAAAACATCAATATTTGAACTCCAGTTGATTCCTCACACAGTATTAACATAAAATAGCAATACAAAATTATATTACACAGCAATTGTGTGAACATTAAGACGTTTTTAAAGAATTCATGATTTCGATTGTGGCCATTTTGGATACATTTTTATTAAATTCAACTGGTTCCTTGACACTCAAGCCAAAATTGTTCTATAGATCCTTATCTTCAAATTAGAAGTGAAAACGAAACTTTGGCATATACATTTTAAATGACTGAGTGTCCAGGCACCCCACTATCAGAAAAGTGTGTGGTTTTCTGGTCAGCAGGAGATCTCTGCAGCTCTGGCAGCTTATGGTCAGTGGCATTGTTCGTCAAATAGTGTTGAACTTGAGTGTTACACCCTGAGTGCATAGTATAATAGACATATAGCATAGTAGTAAGGTTATTATGTCTCTATAGAACCCACTACAATATAAATATTATATTTATTAAGAAGTTTATTTATTTATTTGCATCTCAGATATTGATTGAAGAGGTGTGTTTCTATATGGGTGACATGTCCCCATACACAGGGCATACGAGGGCATTCACATGCAGTCACCAGCTCTCCACCCAATCCAATGCCTATATGGGAGATTTCCCACAACCCGTTAAGACAGCACTCTCTTACGCCACCATCGCCAAAACACCAAAAGAGCATCAAATCACTGACCTCTAGGACCATCATTCAGGTCATAGTACCAGTTAGATTAGATTACATTGAAATGTATTGTCATCATACAGCATAAGTACATTACAATGAAAATAAGGGTGGCATCCAACCCCAGTGCAAATGTAACAGTAAAGTGCAATAGTAATATTAATATAGTGATTAAGCTGGGTATAAGATATATACATTTGTTCTACTGAGTATAATGCTAATCACATGTATGTACAGAGTTGTAATATATTTAAATGTTTAAAAATGTTTCTTATGTACCCCAGTTGCTATTGCATGCACATATTTGTGTTTTATTACACGTATATGTACATACATACCAACTATTCGCCTGTTTTATTCTCCACCCATCCATAGCAACACTATTATCA
>NC_140165.1:22307045-22327045 GCF_963971535.1 Notolepis coatsorum
TTATCTGGTTACAGTAAAAGTACAGTATAGTATCGTTATACAGTAGAAGTACAGTATAGTATTTTTTTTACAGTAGATGTACAGTATAGTATCTGTTTACAGTAGAAGTACAGTATAGTATCTGTTTACAGTAAAAGTACAGTATGGTATCTGTTTACTAACCAAGCTAACCTGAACCAAGCTAAGCTGAACCAAGCTAACCTGAACCAAGCTAACCTGAACCAAGCTAAACGTACCTGAAATAGTCACTGCAGTCACACAGGAGGGCCTTGTGTGCATTCAACTCAGTGCTGTTGCCTTTAATAACCACATCACAGAACCTTCCCTCCAGACGCAGCTCATTAAGGATTGTACAGGACATTGTTTCCTTTTCCATGTGGTGATTTTAAAATGGTATCTACAGAATATATTCAAGCTTACAGACAAGTAGCTGGAAACAACAAGTGAGATCTTCACTTGTCTTCTTCTTCTTCTTATTTGAATTTCCGGCAGTGTAGACGCATCGTGGCGTATTACTGCCCTCCACAATTCTTGCTTCGCCCACACTTGAGAAAGTTTACACTCTTCTTCTTCTTCTTCTCATCTTCAAAACACATTTCTATCGTCTCTGTCTCCTTCTTCTCTGCTCCTCTTGTCATACAATCACAATACAAACATCATCTCCTCTCTTGGAGGGCCCCCCCAAGAGGGGGAACCCTCCATCTCATCGCCACTTGTCTTCTTCTTCTTCTTATTTGAATTTCCGGCAGTGTAGACGCATCGTGGCGTATTACTGCCCTCCACAATTCTTGCTTCGCCCACACTTGAGAAAGTTTACACTCCTCTTCTTCTTCTCATCTTCAAAACACATTTCTATCGTCTCTGTCTCCTTCTTCTCTGCTCCTCTTGTCATACAATCACAATACAAACATCATCTCCTCTCTTGGAGGGCCCCCCCAAGAGGGGGAACCCTCCTTCCACTAGATAATTGTTAATATACTGTACACAAATGTTCTAGAATGGTCTATTATGACATCATACTGTGACATCACAAATGTTCTAGAATGTACTATTATGACATCATACTGTGACATCACAAATGTTGTAGAATGTTCTATTATGACAGCATACTGTGACATCACAAATGTTCTAGAATGTTTGATTATGACATCATACTGTGACATCACAAATTTTCTAGAATTGTCTATTATGACATCATACTGTGACATCACAAATGTTCTAGAATGTTTGATTATGACATCATACTGTGACATCCAGTGATGGAGTTTTTTCAGTAACGACGAACGGATTACTCTTCCAATCTTAATAGCGTTGTTACCATAACTGCCAAAAAATGCGGCGCGTTACTATGATTGAAGCTGTTTCTTTCCTCAGACAGATCTCTGCGCCGAGAAGCAATACTTTTTTCCTTGGTTAGTGGGCAGTGCGCGATTGGCTGAGGTTGAGTAAAATGTCATGGTAAGCCAATCAGAGGTAGAGGTGGGCGGGTGTTCGAAAAGAATCCATAGTCTGACACACAGCGACAACACAAGCGACTCAGTCAACGACAGTTCCATGTACGTTTTGATAGTTTGTTTGGCGAGCCCAAATAATCCAAAACTAATCCAATGAACAACACAAGCGAGCAGTCAACGACAGACCGCGGGTCCATGAGCGTTTTTTGTTCACTCTTGTGTTAGTTGTGTTGCAGCGCAGGGCACTACAGTAGTGGAGGCTACAGCCTTATCAACAGTGCTGCACTTCCTGGTTTAATAGAGTGTTTGCACTGACGTCACAATTGACGTCAGTGCCCAGGTGCGCCGCCATCTTGGCGTGATACTTCAATGTAAACAACAGGTGATTGAATGAACGAATGAATGAATGAATGAATTGCGCGATGAATTATATATTTAAGATATGTCTAAACCCAAAAAGAGTAAGCTGGAAGCTGCTCGAACATATAGAGAAGGACATGGTCAGCAGGAAAGGGCGCGATATTGTGACAAACTCAGATGAATAGGTGATCAAGATCCTTACGAGCTAGCTCCGTCGTCTTGGAGTTGCAACCCCACAATTTTGCCTTCTGTTGCCTATCCAGATATAGTCAACTACCTAGTATTTTCGCCAAGCCCATGAATGAAGATCTTAAGGCTTACAAAGGGTTGGATGCCTACAACCAGATGGTGTGTGGATGGGTGAGAGAGGCACAGTAGTACCAGCTAATCGATGACATGTGTCTTGTGAAAGCCAAGGTAGGTGATTCAATAACGTTACTAGATCAACTGATCTTTACATTTAGGAAATTGTAATACCTAAGATTATTTTTTAATAGTCTACTAGTACACATTTTTGGATCAAAATGCTGATCGGTCATAAACATATAAACAATTAAACCCCCCTCTTCAATCAATTGATTAAATAAGTAAATTGATGAGTAGGCTACTGTATATTTGCATATCTCTGTTAGGATCTATGGGTAACAGTACAGTACTGTATATTTGCATATCATATATGTCACAAATGTAACAGTACTATATACCTGTATGTCCCTATGCCATAAATGTCATGATGGCATGTATGTTGTATGTCATAAATGTCACTATGAATTGAAAATGGGGGACCCTGATGTAAACAAGACAAACGTCTTTCTCTGGTCTGCATCCCCTTAACAATTGTGTGTATTGAACCGTACTGTATTGTACCCATTCTGCAATCTGTTAAATAAAGTTTTCATTCATTCAAACTCGCTTTTTATTTACAAGCTTATATTTGGTTGTCTTTTATTCAGGTACTCCATTCCCAACAAATAAGAGAAAAACCCCTGGAGCCCTGTATAATGGCTGAAAAGACTGGTAGGATTGTTGGAGCCCACTGTACATGTATGGCTGGCCTGGGAGAGACCTGCACACATGTAGCAGCATTGTTGTTTATCATTGAAGCAACAGTGAAGTTGAGGGACTCAAAGACAGTGACGCAGGAAAAGGCGTATTGGCTGTTGCCTACTGCAATGTCAAAGGTGGAGTACAAGGAATGCAGAAAGATTGACTTCACTGCAGCAAAGAGATACAAAGTAAAATAAGGGCTAAAAGTGACTGTGCTGGTCATGTACTACAGTCACTTGAGAAGGAAAAGGAAAGTGCTAGTTGTTCTACTCTTAAAGTAAACAAAACCCAACATCCACCCAGTGATGAATTAGCATCATTGTTCAATGCTCTTAGCACAACTGGCTCTAAGTCTGCTATTTTGTCGCTGATTGAGCCTTATTCAAATGATTTTGTTCCCAAGCCGATGGGTGAAAACTTTCCTCTGGTGTTAACGGAATTACAAAACAAGTACGCAGTTCACATGGACTATACTGATGTATTGTCCATTTGTAATGGTGTTGACATTTCTGTGTCCGAAGAGCAAGCACATGCAGTTGAAGTAGCTACAAGAGATCAAGCTTCCTCCAAACTGTGGTTTCGATTTCGTGCTGGTCGGATTACAGCATCTAAAATGAAAACTGCATGTTGCACTGATCCAAACCAACCAGCCCAGAGCTTGATAAAAAGTGTATGCTATCCCGAATCATACAAATTTACCTCAAAATCCACTACCTGGGGATGTACTCATGAGAAATTTGCATGTGACATGTTTACAGATGGACATAAGAAATCTCATGAAAATGTGAAAGTGCACGACACCGTTTTTTTTATAAATCCAAGTGTGCCATTCTTGGGTGCTTCCCCGGATGGCCTTGTTTCTTGTGATTGTTGTGGTGTCAGTGTAATTGAAATTAAATGTCCATTCTGTGTAAAAAGTGACAAGTTAGATAGTGTTAAGTCACACAAGTCTCCCAGTCACACAAGTCTCCCAGTCACGCAAGTCTCCCAGTCACACAAGTCACACGAGTCTCCCAGTCACACAAGTCTCCCAGTCACACAAGTCTCCTAGTCACACAAGTCTCTTAGTCACACAGGTATCCAAGTCACACAAGTCTCCCAGTCACACAAGTCTCCCGAGTCTCCCAGTCACACAAGTCTCCAAGTCACACGAGTCTCCCATTCACACAAGTCTCCAAGTCACACAAATAACACGAGTCTCCCAGTCACACAAGTCTCCCAGTCACACAAGTCTCCCGAGTCTCCCAGTGACACAAGTCTCCAAGTCACACAAGTCTCCCAGTCACACAAGTCTCCAAGTCACACAAGTCACACGAGTCTCCCAGTCACACAAGTCTCCAAGTCACACAAGTCACACGAGTCTCCCAGTCACACAAGTCTCCAAGTCATACAAGTCACACGAGTCAACTCATTCCACTCCTGTGCTCCTTTGTGAGCAAATGAGCACTGTCCCATCTTTGTTCTACACCTTGGAGGATGCAGGTTTGCTATGCTAGATCTCGTTCTGTGGCTGTGTGATTCACTAACACTAGGGAAATTGTTACAAAAATATTTGGGGGGCCTGTTATTTATTATTTTGTGTACCATGTTGAGCCTAAGCTGGGCTACTCTGGCCTCAACTGGTATCCAGTTGAGCTCCTGAAAATGTCTCCTCCCAACATGATCACGAGGTCCTAGGCCCATCACAACCCTGATCAGATTATTCTGTGACACCTGTAGTTTCTTCTTTAATGAAGCTGACAGTCCCTCAAACCAGGCTACACTAGCATAATCAAAATGACACTGCATCAGGCTGTTGGCCAGTAGACTAAGGCTTTCCCTGTCAAGAAGATTGGCCTTTCTAGCCAAAAACCTGGTGCGGGGGCATTTACCTTACCCAGTACCTGTAAGGCCACCCCCCCCCCAGACTGTCATCCAGCATACAGCCCAGGTACTTCACTGCTGTTCTTGCTGCTATAACCTCAGACCCTAATTCTACCTTGAGTTCAGGAGCCTTTTTTAAGTGAAGTGAGAGCCTATTGTCAGACAGCCAATTCCTAACCTTAGAGAGTTCCTCTCCTAGCATTCTTTGGAGTGTACTGAGATCCTTATGGGAGATGAGCAAAGCTGAATCATCTGCAAATAAGAATAAATTACAAAAACATGCTTCTCTCATATCATTTATGTACAATAAAAATAGCAATGGTTCTAAAACATATTATGTTTTGATGAATTGAAAATGGGGGACCCTGATGTAAACAAGACGAAAGTCTTTCTCTGGTCTGCATCCCCTTAACAATTGTGTGTATTGAGCTGTACTGTATTGTACCCATTCTGCAATATGTTAATAAAATGTTCAATCAATCAATCAAACTCCCCCCTCCCCCATGCTGCTATGATGCCTGAATTTCCTCAAGGGGATCAATAAAGGAATATCTTATCTTATAATTATCTAAATGAATAACAAACTGTTAATTATGACTGTTGTAAACAAGACAAATGTCTTTCTCTGGTCTGCATCCCATTAACAATTGTGTGTATTGCGCCGTACTGTATTGTACCCATTCTGCAATCTGTTAATAAAGTTTTCATTCATTCATTCTCCTTTTGGATTGCCCAGCTGCTAGCCTGCTAGCTAGCGTTTTAGCTTGTTCATGACGATATACGTACTAAAACGTTACGTTACGATTTTGATTATGATGTTCAACCAAACATTACTTTGCATAATCTATTGTCATTGCATAAAATAGCAGTGCTATAGGCGCCCTCGTTGTATAATAGTATATTATATAATTGTATATTATGCTAGTACTGTACTACAATACCCAGAATGCAGAGGAGTGACACGTTAGGTCACGAGCAGCCAATAAAAAAATCCCCTCTCAGACCACGTGAGGTCACGTAGCTAGATGAGCGGCCAAAAACGAGCAGCCAATCAAAACAATCCCCTCTCAGACCAACCAATCAAAAATACTCTCCAAAGGTCCTCACACACATCTGCGCCAAACACACATTCCCCTGCAGTTCTCGAGTGTGTCCTGAAGGAATGCTGATGAGTCCGGGTGAAATCAATACTTATACCAGTGTGAGGACCTATTCTAAAAAAGGTATTTTAGGGACTTTTAAAGTCATCTAAAGTATATTATTTCTGAGGACCAGGCAAAAGTCCTCGCAAGTGGATTTGTCCTCACAATGAAGGTTGGCCGAGCATAGTATGTCCTCGCAAGTACCTATAAACACACACATACACACACACACACACACACACACACACACACACACACACACACACACACACACACACACACACACACACACACACACACACACACACACACACACACACACACCTCTCTCTAAACAAACACACACACACACCTCTCTCTAAACACACACACACACACCTCTCTCTAAACACACACACACACACACACCTCTCTCTAAACACACACACACACACACGCACACACACACACCTCTCTCTAAACACACACAGACACACACACACACACACACACACACACACACACACACACACACACACACACACGCACACACACCTCTCTAAACACACACACACGCACACACACACCTCTCTCTAAACACACACACACACACACCTCTCTATAAACACACACACACACACACACACAGAGACCAGTGCGCCTCCTCCGTGCCACCAGAGCGTTCCCGTGCGTTTCCATTCATCATCGTTATGGCAGCAGGTACAGTGTCAGCCCGGCCTGTTTGTTATGCACCCGGCGTCCACCAGGGACCGTTTAAACAGCTCCTCATCAACGCTGCCTGGAACCACTGCTGCTGCTGCTGCTGCTGCTGCTCCTGGTGCTGCTGCACACTCACCCGGCCAGCGAGACGTCGTGGCCGAGCTCTCCTCCAGACATGTAGCCCCGAGTGTCAGGTCTGATTATCACATGTCCTCCTCACAACAGACAACAATGTTTTTTATTACTAATGTGTTTTAACTGAGGGCACCACAGAGCCTGGACTCTTTAAAAAAAAAAAGGCCTGAAAACATTCTTATTTCAAAAGGCCTTTGATTGCTAGCTATTTCTTGTGATACATTTTTTTTCTTGCGCTGTTGTTTAAAAATGTCTGTTTATACTATGTTTTTAACTATGTTTTATTTTTATTTTGTATTGTATTTTATTATTAATAATTTTTTAACTATGTTTTAACCCTGTGGCACTTTGGGATCCTAGTAAACGAAAAGTGCACTACAAACAAATTTTTTTATTATTATTATTATTATTATTATTATTATTATTATTATTATTATTATTATTATTATTATTATTATTATTATTATTATTATTATTATTATTATTATTATTATTATTATTATTATTATTATTATTATTATCTACCAAATAGTGGGCTGGACATCCTTGGCTACACGCACACATTTACATTTAATTCAGTAATTTAGCTGTCGCTTGTATCCAAAGCGACTTACAAGTTCGGTACAACAAGTCAGCAGGAAGGGCACAACTCTGGCAGCTAAGGGTCAGTAAGATTGTTCGTCAAACAGTGTCGAACTTGAGTGCTACAGTCTTGAGTGCATAGTAGTATAGACATATTAGCATATAGTAGGTAGTAGTATAGACACAATAGCATAGTAATATAAGGTAGATTCCTTTGTAGCAAAGTGCATAATAGTCAAAGACAGACAAGGTTAGAATCTTTTTTTTTTTGCAATTTCTTTTAGTGAATCTCATACCTCTGGGTGATTTTAAAAGTCTTATACAACTTTTACTGTAACTAACTGTAATTGAGGAGTGTAATTGTTTAATGTTTAATTTAGTGTAAATGTTTTTCAGATGCCATGTTTTCCGCCAGACTGAACAGCTGTCTCTGTGTATTATGACTGAGTTGTTGTATGTATTGTCGACTGTAATCATTGTGTAGGCCTACTGCTGCTACCCTGTAGGCCAAGGCCAAGGTCTCTCATGAAAAAGAGATATTAATCTCAATGAGCCTTGAGATTAAAAGTGGATAAATAAAGGTTAAATTAAATGAAAATGAACAGAACGAAAGGATTCAGTTAGACATTGGCAAAATGCCTTTTTCAAAGTATACGTGCGACACAGGAAACCGCATGTGAAACTCATTGGCTACATTCAGACTGCAGGCTCAAAAGTGGCCCAAATCTGGGGCGGCTGGGTGGTGCAGCGGAGATTGCGCTCGTCACCAATGCGAGAGACTCCGGTCTCGAATCCTGGTGTCATTGCCTCCGGCTCGGGCCAGCCGTCATACTAACTCGTTTGGCTGAGTTAGCGGGAGGGAAGTCGATGGGGTGGTAATCTGGCGTTGTGGACAGCGACTCCTACAGGTCAGGTCAGGGCGCCTGCTCAGCGAAAGGCAGGAAGTGGTGAAGGCAGCGTGACCTCCCACGCGTTACACTTCACCAATGAGAGTCCGCGCTGTCAGGTGAAAAGAGAGACGCTGGCTGTCTCCGCATGTGTCGGAGGAAGCATGTGGTAGACCTCAGGGCTCCCTTGACCGACCAGTAGGGGGCACATGCGCACAACGACCAGGTAGGGGAGGGGGAATTGGCATAACGACTAAATTGGGATGGGAGGAAAAGCACAAAAAATCTGGTGGAGAAAAAGAGGATAAAAAAAAGAAATCTGATTTTGTTTTGCTCATATGTGACTCAGATCTGTTTTTTTCACAACAGTGTGAACGGCACAAATCACATGGAATCTGATCTTTTCAATTCTGATTCGGGCCACTTTCACATGTGGTCCTAAATCTTATAAATTAAACAATAAACTGTGACTTCAGTGTCCTCCATGTTTATGTCCTTCATCATTATTGTTCAGTCATGTGCGGGTCAGTTCAGGAGCGTGACCAGTTCACACTGAAAAATCTGATCCAAGCTATTGAGAGACATTAACGCACACATACGCACACACACTCACACAGACATTCACATATAACCAGTGATGGGAATAACGGCGCTATAAGTAACGGTGTTACTAACGGCGTTAGTTTTTTCAGTAACGAGTAATCTAACGGATTACTCTTCCAATCTTAATAACGCTGTTACCGTTACTGCAAAAAAATGTGGCGTGTTACTATGAATGAACCTGTTTCTTTCATCAGACAGATCTCTGCACTGAGAGGCAATATGTTCGTCCTTGTTTATTGGGCAGTGCGCGAGACAAGCATACATGCTGACGATTGGCTGAGGTTGAGTAAAATGTCATGGTAAGCCAATCAGAGGTAGAGGTGGGCGGATGCCTCCAGAGTCTGACACAGCCACAACACGAGCGACTCAGTCAGCGTGAGACTGCGGGTCCGTGTAGTGTACGTTTTGAGCCCAAATAATCCAAAACTAATCCAACGAACAACACGAGCGACTCAGTCAGCGTGAGACCGTGGGTCCATGAACGTCTTTTGTTTACTCTTGTTGTGTTGCAGCGCAGGGCACTGGCTGCAGTAGTGGCTCTACTGCTGACAGCCTTATCAACAGCGCTGCACTTCCTGGTTTAATAGCACAGTCTGGTGCGCAGAGATATATATATATATATGTATGTCATGCATGTCTTAAATGTCATGATTAGATTAGTTTAGATGATTCTATTAGATTCTTATATCTGTATGTTGTGTATGTCATAAATGTCATGAATTGAAAATGGGGGACCCTGATGTAAACAAGACGAAAGTCTTAGGTCTGCATCCCCTTAACAATTGTGTATTGAGCCGTACTGTATTGTACCCATTCTGCAATCTGTTAATTCAAATGTTCAATCAATCAGTATATATTTGTTATTTATTTTTGGTATAGTGCTTAACAAGCATAATTTAATGTTGCCCAGTTGTGGCCTGTTGAGGGGCAATACATATCAAAAGTTCCAAAACATCTATTGTTTGTATTTGTATGATCCACTATATAAACATAGTAATTATAATATCTACATACATGGCATTTGATTGGAGGCTAGTCTCACTTTGTCCCACAGCAGCATTAAAATAGTTTAGATTTGTGTATGTTGTTTATGTTAAAAAAAAATCTTGAAAGTACCGCAATAGTTACTTTCTGAAGTAACTAGTTACTTTTATAATTTGTAACTGAGTAAGTAATTTAGTAACTTTTTGGAAGAAGTAACTAGTAACTGTAACTAGTTGCTTTTTTAAAGTAACTTGCCCAACACTGCATATAACACACACTGTAAAAACACTCACTGGCATGCACACACCCTATAGGGTAATACTGTGTGAATGTAAATAATAAAGGTACCGTAAAGACATGCGTGTGCGGCGAACCTGATAAGATGTAGGAGTTGAAACACGACACGTAGGGTAACCATGCCGACGGTGAACCCACTGGCTGTACACTAAGATGGACACGCACACACCCAGCCATGAAAAATACATAAAGGATATATTTGCACATATGCAAAAAGGTTGAAGGAGCGATCTGAGATGGAATACAACACAGACAGCCCCTTATCTTACTAAGCCAACAATGAACCCATTGGCCCTTCCAGTACAACGCGCACACACACACACACACACACACACACACACACACACACACACACACACACACACACACACACACACACACACTCACACACGCACACACACAACTCCTTGTGTTCTTATACTTGTGAGGACATCCTACTGTCTTACATTCGTTCACAAACCACTCACCCCTTCCCCCCTCCAACACTACATACAGTACCTTACCTTAACCCTTACCCGTATCTTTACCAAGATGGAACACTATAGTCCCTCAACCCCCCCCCCCCCCCCCCAAATAACCATTTTCCAAATAACGTTGTTCTCACAAGTGACCTCTTTGTCAAGTTCTCTATCCTTGTGGGGACATGTAGACCCCACAAGATGGTAAAACGTGTAGGTCACACACACACACACACACACACACACACACACACACACACACACACACACTCACTCATCCAGTCCCTCTCTCTCTTCCAAGCACGACATTCTATTCAGGCTCTGCGCTGGACGGCCGCCAGGCCACACAATGGAGCCAGTGACAGACAAATATCACACAGATACACAAACACACAAATCTCCCTCTCCCTCTCTCTCTCTCTCTCTCTCTCTCTCTCTCTCTCTCTCTCTCTCTCTCTCTCTCTCTCTCTCTCTCTCTCTCTCTCTCTCTCTCTCTCTCTCTCTCTCTCTCTTCTCTCTCTCTCTCTCTCTCTCTCTCTCTCTCTCTCTCTCTCTCTCTCTCTCTCTCTCTCTCTCCAGTTTTATCTCTCTCTCTCTCCAGTTTTATCTATCTATCAGTCCTCATTCTCTCCATCCTCTTCTGTCCTTTCCCTTTCTCTCCCTCTATCTGTATATATCTCTCTTCTCTCTCTTTCTCTCCCTCTCTCCCCAACCCCCTTTCTTCTTTATTTATCCTTCCGTGCTCTCTCTCTCTCTCTCTCTCCATCCATCTTTGGTCCCATCTCCCTCTCTCTCTCTCTCTCTCTCTCTCTCTCTCTCTCTCTCTCTCTCTCTCCCTCTCTCACATGCACACACCACACAATTCCAACAACGGGATCTGTACTGTATCTCTCTCTCTCTCTCTCTCTCTCTCTCTCTCTCTCTCTCTCTCTCTCTCTCTCTCTCTCTCCCGTTTTATCTATCTGTCATTCCTCATTCTCACACACACACACACACACACACACACACACACACACACACACACACACACACACACACACACACACACACACACACACACACACACACACACACACACACACACACGTGCGCATGCACGCAGGAGCCGAGAACGGCGCTTTTCATACAGCAGCAGAGTGGGCGTCATACGGAGACAAATGTAAATGTCCAAAGCCGACCAACGCTCCGACAGCCCTGTCTCTGTATCTGAGAGGCTGCATCTGAACAATGTACCACTGAGATATCTGCACTGGTGGGAGTCAAATAGAGCCTTGCCTCGAGATGTTTCATTGGATAAGACTCCCACCTCTAGATCCACAAGCCCTTAGAATCCCTACCAATGGCCTCAGATCCATTTATTTTTTTCACATAATGTTATTTCTATCACACTGCATAGCTTCATTTTCGATTTTGTCACTCATCAGATTGGATGCCTTTTTCTTGCGCTCAAGCGCGAGGCGTGGCAGCGTACATAGAGAATATAAAGTGCACAGAACACAACGAGCGATACCTCAGCTAACGTTACGTAATATAAGTTACATACATTACTGCTCACAGCCCTCCAGGCGTTGCTGTTCATATCTCATGTCATGGTAAGACCTGGTCGTACGAACAAGGTCTGTCTGAAACGGCCAAAATTTGCTTCTCCATTATGATTGGTTTGTTTTGCTGTTGATTTCTCTTCATATACCTCAGATTTGTAATCCCTCCACTTGATTTGATTGGTCCGTCGACAAGAAGGTGACATTGACGTTGGTACACACACGCCTGTTGTGACGAAACCGTTGAAAACAATAGAAAAAAGAGGCCCCCAATCCAAGTGCTCCTGTCCGTCTTTGTCAGGGACTCGACAGCGTTTGCAATCTGTTCTGCATGTTTTTCCATTGGGTTTATCTCTTTTTCTGGAGGGGAAACCCTTGCGAGCACGGGGAGAACATGCAAACTCCACACAGAAAGGCAACGTGGCAATCTGGCAATCTGGTCCCCAAGTGGGAATCGAACACAGGACATTCTAGCCTGTGAGGCGACAGTGTTAACCACTATACAAGTCAAGTCAAGTCAAGTCAAGAGTTTTAATTGTCACGGCATACAGGTATACAATGAAATGCGGGTGGTCTTACCACCGTGGTACTAGATTCACGATATTGTAACTTTGCGGTGTTGCGGTATATCGTGAATTATTTTCTTTTTTCAACTTTCAACAGCGAACATAACAGTCAACATCTGCAATAAAAATGTTATACTGTATATCAGCGGTTCTCAAACTACGGGTCACGACCCAAAGTGGGGTCGTGGGTAGGTGACAGTGGGGTCACACATTGGCAAGTAAATATTTTTTTTATATATATTACATATTTTGGCTAAATATGCCTTGTGTATTGATAACATAGTGCTGTAATAACATTTTCTAATAAATATGCATGATTAAGTTCAAGTGTGCTTTTATTTTGATATTCCTTAATTCCACGTTGAAATTACACAATACATTAACCCATTCATTGCCAACCACGAGTATAGTCGGGTTAACTCGCCATCGCTTCCGTGCCAATCACGAGTATAGACGGGTTTTAATCGTTATTTCTTTTATTAGCGATATCCATTCATTTTTCATCCATCCAGCCTTTATGTTACGAATCTTGGGGTAATCAGATGTTTCTATCACCGCCATCGGAGCACGCGCGCGCGCGCGTGCGCGCGCGCGTGTGTGTGTGTGTGTGTGTGTGTGTGTGTGTGTGTGTGTGTGTGTGTGTGAGGTTCGCGCCAACCAAAGTACGGAGAAGCTATTTTTCAGACCCCGCTTCTCTTCGTGCATAAGGACACATATAATATTGATAATCTAGCGTTTATTTGAAAACGATTCATAAATCAAGCGACGAATGGCACGATTTCTAAGGAAATACATTTAAGCTCGATTTGCTGGAGTTTATTGAGATGAGACAGAACACTCTAGAAATATATTGATATTCATCACGAAAGCTATAACCTTGTTCCCAGCTTTATCTCGCACAGCTGCACTACATCAGGTTCAATCAGACCACACCTGCCGATGACAGAGGAGCCACAGAACAACTGCGTCTGCATTTGATCTCATCTTGTCGATGGTGTAAAATGAATTAGGTATATTGTTAGTAAGTTAGCCATGTAATAAGCGGGATAATGTATAGCTATACTCGGTCATTGTCGCAAAATAATTGACCTTCACTGCGTTTAGAACACCTCAGCTGCGCCTCGGTGTTCCAGAACTCCGTGTCGGTCAATTATTTTGAGGCAATGACCTCGTAGCTATACATTATCCCTTACCTATTGCTATTATATTTGATATGTTTTAAGTACTCGCAAATAAGTCCTATTCTCCATTGGATATAGCGTTGGCACGGAAGGGCCATCAGCAGAGGGCGCTGTTGGCCCGGAATGAGTTAAGTGTGGGGTTGCCAAAATAAAATCCTAAATAAAATGGGGTCGTGGTATAAAAAAGTTTGAGAACCCCTGCTGTATATACATCATCTGTTTTATCAGTAATAAGATCACGTTTTCTTCGTCTGTTCACCTCACTGCAATATCTTTTCTTGCATCAAAGGGGATTGTCAAGAAAAAAGAGAAAAGAAAAAGCAGACTTGACATCAGTGTATCGATATAATATCGGTACACAAAATACTGCGATATAACGTATTGATTTCTCCCCCCCCACCCCTCCTAAGAGTGGTGAAATAATACAAACAACATCTACATTTGATTGTTAGATCAAAAGCCAGGACTTTGTGTGAAACAAAGAATATATATTTTCAAATGTCTCATTAAAAACAAGGGTATTTGAATAGTGTATGTAGCTACAGTGTACATGTGTGTTACTGCAATGTAAATGTTGTCACTGTATATATTGTAACTGTATATATTTTAACTGTATATATGTAACTGTATGTATTGTAACTGTATTGTCACTGTATATATTGTCACTGTATGTAATTTGTAACCGTATGTATTGTAAACATATGTATTGTAACCGTATGTATTGTAAACATATGTATTGTAACTGTATGTATTGTAACTGTATGTATTGTAACTGTATATGACAAATGTTCACACTCCTCCAATGCACTCTTTTTGTGAGGTTTCTGTCCTTGCCTTCTCACTCGTTCTGTTCCTTTAACCACCCTCGCTTTGTTTTCATTCATTTTTTCTGTCAAGTATTTCAATTCCCTCGTTCACACGTTTCTCCCCGCTGACGTCATCTGAGACGTCGCTGATTGGTTCTCTCACTTCCCCACGCTTTTCAATCACATTCCCCAGCTGTCACTGCTTTTCAATCAATCGATCCCTCATTATTTATACCCCGTTTTCCCCACCCTAAGTTGTTGGTTCGTCTTGATTTGTCGCTGGATGTTTTTCCCCGTTGCTTCTGTTTCACTGTGCTATTCTCCAGGAATTCCTAGAAGCCTTCGCTTGGATACCTGCTCCGTGGCGCGCGCTCGCCTCCACTGTTGTTCCTGTTCCTTTTACGCAGCTCGTCTGGGTGAGTTTTTCTAGATTGACTGTCTTGACCTATTTCCGATTTTCGTGTGTAACCTTTACACTGAAGTCTACCACCTTTTTGTCAGACAGTCACTCACCCAGCCATTATCGTTTTTGCTCTTTCCTTTATGGAATAATATTTTTGGGATCTTCCACCTCCCACTGTGTATTTACACGAAGATATTATTTCACATTTGGACAGTGTTTTGGATTTTTGCTCACTGTGTATTTACACGAAGATATTGTTTCACATTTGGACTGTGTTTGGATTTTTGCTCACTGTGTGTTTACACGAAGATAGTATTTCACATTTGGACGGTGTTTGGATTTTGCTCACTGTGTGTTTACATGAAGATATTCACTTGGGCTGTTTTTGGAATATTGCACATCACTGTGTTGTTTAACACGAAGAATATAGCACCCTGTCCTCCAGCTCGTTTCAAGTCTGCTCTGTCACTGACCCGTTCCCTCTCTCCCTCTCTCGGTCTTGCACAACATCTGAGAGGTCCGCCGTGAGAGTCTGCAGAGCGGTACAGAGGTCTGCTCCTGCTTCCCAAGACTACCCTTCCGGGAGAAGCTGCAGAGCAGCAGAACTTTGCCCCTTGTTCATTGTACCTGTTCTTGTTGACCTGCTTTCCCTGTTTCACTTATTCTTATTATCAAATAAACAAGCCCTCGTATTTGGCAACTCAGAATCCTACTCTCTTGTGTCGTTAGCGTTTGGGGTCGGTGTCAAACCATAACATTACGAACCAACCATGACGACCCCAGCCGACACAGAGGGGGTCAGAACCGCACTTGCATTTCAAGTCGAGTTGACCAGGGATCACGGTCTCCAACTAGAGCGGGCTGCGGCTGCGGTGCAGGACCTCAGGGACCAGGTCCTGCCTATGCAGGGTTCAATGGCCGCTATGGCGGGACAACAGTCCGAGATTCTCGCCCAGCTTAACTCGCTGGGCGACGCCGTTAATTCTTTTCATCTCTCACACCCTTCAGGAACATTCCCCGCAGCCCCAGCAGATCTCGCACCTCGGGAACCCCTTCTCTCCGTCCCACGGCTGTTCGACGGTAATCCCGAGGAGTGTGCCACATTCATCATGCAATGTGAGTTGGTTTTCCGTCATCAACCAAGCCGTTTTTCTGCTCATGGGTCCCGAGTGGCTTATATAACCAACCTACTTTCAGGCCATGCTGCCCAGTGGGTCACTTCCTCCTGGGCAATGGAAGCAGAATTTTTGTTCTCCTACCCAGACTTCGTGGCGGAGCTCCGCAGAGTGTTCCACCATCCAGCCCGAGGTCTGGACCCTGGAGCCCGGTTGGGGACCTTCCGACAAGGGAGCAGCAGGGTGACGGACTATGTCATGGAGTTTCGACTGGCGGCGGTGGAGAGTGGATGGAACGAACCTGCTCTTCGCCTAACCTTCATTAGGGGGCTCAGTGACGCAGTCCGGGACCAGCTCGCTACCAGGGAGGTGCCCGACTCCCTCGAGGAGCTGTTTAGCCTTGTCATCCGTATTGACGGACGCCTCCTGGAGAGAAGGCGCGAGAGGACCCGACTGTCACCTCCTGAAGCACCCCGGACTCCTGGACGCCCCGTCCCCAACACTACTGAAGGTAACAGGCTTCCCCGTCCGGAGCGCGAGGAGGAACCCATGCCACTGGGACGCTCTCGTCTGAGCCAGGTGGTGCGTCAGGCAAGGCTCAGGTCCGAGCTCTGCCTCTACTGCGGAGGCACGGGACACTTTCTCGCCGACTGCCCTATCCGGCCAAAAGATCGGGCTCACCAAGACCCCGGGAGATCCTGGTGAGCCGTTTTTCCCATTCCCAGCGCCGCGCACCGCCTGACCATCTGTTGAGCGTCACCCTGGCCTGGGGGAACCAACGTGCCACGGTGGAGGCCCTCATCGACTCTGGGGCAGACGAGAACTTCCTCGACTTCGAGTTTGCCACCCAAGCCAACATACCTCTTGAGGCCCTTGTGAGGCCCTTGGAGATCTTTTCGTTGGACCAACACCGCCTGGCCGACATCTCTCAACGGACCGGCCCAGTCTTGCTGACCATTGCTGGGAACCACGTAGAGAGGATCCAGTTCCTCATTACCCAATCCCCCCTTGTCCCGGTGGTCCTGGGTAGGCCCTGGCTCGCGCTGCACGAGCCCCACATCGCCTGGGCCTCCGGTACCATCAGGGGCTGGAGCTCCTCCTGTCACGCCCGCTGTCTACAGGCGGCGTCTTGTCCCCCGCCCCGGAGACCGGCTGGTGAGTTGCCCCCGGATCCCTCGTCCATTCCTCCCGAGTACCACGACCTCATGGAGGTATTCAGTAAGACCAGGGCTCAGTCCCTTCCACCTCACCGCCCCTATGACTGCGCCATCGACCTCCGCCAAGGGGCTCCCCTTCCCGGCAGCCGCCTCTACAGTCTGACTGTCCCGGAGAAGAAGGCGATGGATCTCTACATCTCTGAGTCATTGGAAGCAGGACTCATTCGGCCTTCCTCCTCCCCGGTGGCGGCCGGGTTCTTCTTTGTTGGTAAGAAGGATGGGGACCTGCGACCCTGCATCGACTATCGTCAGCTCAACGAGATCACCATCAAGAACAAATACCCCCTACCTCTCATGAGCTCCACCTTCGAGCCACTGACCCAGGCCTCGTTCTTCACCAAGCTGGATCTCCGAAGTGCCTATCATCTTGTCCGTATCCGTGAGGGCGATGAATGGAAGACCGCCTTCAAGACCCCCAGGGGCCACTATGAGTACCTTGTGATGCCGTTCGGCCTCACCAACGCCCCGGCGGTATTCCAGGCACTCATGAACGATGTCCTCCGTGACATGCTGGAGGTGTTCGTGGTGGTGTACCTGGACGACATTCTTATCTTTTCCAGGACCCTCGAGGAACACATCCTGCATGTCCGCCGGGTGCTGGAGCGCCTCCTCCACAATCGGCTCTTCGTCAAGGCGGAGAAGTGCCGTTTCCACTCCAACTCCGTCGACTACCTGGGCTTCATCGTGGAGAAGGGCTTGACCCGAGCGGATCCTCGCAAGATCCAGGCTGTGGAGGATTGGCCGGAACCCACCACTCGGAAGGAGCTACAGAGTTTCCTCGGGTTCGCAAACTTCTACCGAAGGTTCATCCGGAACTACAGCCAAGTGGCGGAGCCTCTTACCAAGCTGACCTCCCCCGCTCTGCCGTTCGACTGGTCCCCAGCGGCACGCGCTGCGTTCCGCTCCCTCAAGAGAAGGTTCACTTCCGCTCCTATCCTGCTCCACCCTGACCCCAAGAGACAGTTCATCGTGGAGGTGGACGCCTCGGATTCTGGCCTGGGCGCTGTCCTATCTCAGCGTTCTCCTTCCGACCAGAAGGTACATCCTTGCGCCTTCTACTCGCGTCGCTTCCTCCCCGCCGAGAGGAACTACGACACCGGCAATCGGGAGCTACTGGCGGTCGTGGCTGCTCTGGAGGAGTGGCGTCATTGGCTAGAGGGTGCCGAGGAGCCTTTTACCATCTGGACGGACCACAAGAACCTAACGTTCATCCGCGCTTCCAGGCGCCTCAACGGTCGGCAGGCGAGATGGGCCAGTTTCCTCAGTCGGTTCGACTTCTCGCTGACCTTCCGCCCCGGTTCCCGCAACACGAAGGCCGACTCCCTGTCCCGGATGCACTCCAAGGGGGCTCCACCCTCTGAGGACCCATCTCCCATCATCCCGGAGGCCCGAGTGGTTGGAGCCATCACCTTGGGCATCGAGGGTGTGGTGAGGCGTGCCCTACGCTTCCAACGTGCTCCAAGCAACGTCCCTAGGAGCCGTCTCTTCGTCCCTGACTCTGTCCGGTCCCAGGTACTGCTGTGGGGCCATACCAGCCGGTTCGCCTGCCACCCAGGCGTCCATCGCACGTTCTCCTTCCTGGCTCGTCGTTTCTGGTGGCCCACCATGCGGAACGACGTCAAGGAGTTCGTTTTGGCCTGCGCGGTCTGTGCCCGCAGCAAGGCCTCTCACCAGGCACCCTCCGGGCTCTTGCAGCCACTTCCCGTTCCAAGCCGTCCGTGGTCACATGTGGCGCTCGACTTCGTCACTGGTCTACCCTCCTCCCAGGGGAACACCTGCCTTCTGACCGTGGTGGATCGATTCAGCAAGGGGGTCCACCTCGTGGCCCTCTCCAAGCTTCCCTCAGCAGCCGAGACGGCGGACCTCCTGACGCACCACGTGTTCCGCCTTCACGGTTTTCCCCAGGACATCGTCTCTGACCGGGGGCCCCAGTTCACCTCCCAGGTATGGCGGGCTTTCTGCAAGGGATTGGGGGCAACGGTCAGTCTCTCCTCTGGCTACCATCCCCAGACAAACGGGCAGACGGAGAGGATGAACCAGAGCGTGGAGTCTGCTCTTCGGTGTGTGGCAGCCGAGAGGCCGGCATCCTGGAGTCGTTTCCTTCCCTGGGTTGAATACTCGATCAACTCAATGGTCAGTTCCGCCACCGGCCTCTCCCCTTTTGAGGCCTCCCTGGGCTACCAGCCCCCTCTTTTTCCCGCACTGGAGACGGAAGTGGCAGTTCCCTCCGTGCAGGTCCACCTCGACCGCTGCCGTCGCGTTTGGGAGATCACCAGGACCGCGCTGCTCCGGACATCTGAGCGCGCCTGTCGTGGTGCCGACCGGCGCCGGGTTCCCGCGCCGACTTACCGCCCTGGGCAGAGGGTGTGGCTCTCCGCGAAGGACCTCCCGCTACGGTCCTCGGCCAAGAAGCTCAACCCTCGCTTCGTCGGTCCTTTCGAGGTCCTGAAGGTACTCAGTCCGGCGGCCCTGCGCCTGAAGCTTCCTGCATCCATGCACATCCACCCCGTGTTCCATGTCTCCCGGGTTAAGCCCGTCTCCCTCAGTCCCCTTATGCCTCCAGCTCCTGATCCACCGCCTCCTGTGCTAGTGGATGGTCACCCCCAGTGGCAGGTCCGCCGGTTGATGGGCGTTCGTCGGCGGGGCCGGGGATTCCAATA
>NC_140165.1:22334545-22350259 GCF_963971535.1 Notolepis coatsorum
GTAGGTGGTGCAGGTGGTGTAGAGGGTGCAGGTGGTGTAGAGGGTGCAGGTGGTGCAGAGGGTGCAGGTGGTGCAGAGGGTGCAGGTGGTGCAGGTGGTGCAGAGGGTGCAGGTGGTGCAGAGGGTGCAGGTGGTGCAGGTGGTGCAGGTGGTGCAGAGGGTGCAGGTGGTGCAGGTGGTGCAGGTGGTGCAGGTGGTGCAGGTGGTGCAGAGGGTGCAGGTGGTGCAGGTGGTGCAGGTGGTGCAGAGGGTGCATGTGGTGCAGGTGGTGCAGGTGGTGCAGAGGGTGCAGGTGGTGCAGAGGGTGCAGAGGGTGCAGGTGGTGCAGGTGGTGCAGAGGGTGCAGGTGGTACAGGTGGTGCAGGTGGTGCAGGTGGTGCAGGTGGTGCAGGTGGTGCAGAGGGTGCAGGTGGTGCAGAGGGTGCAGGTGGTGTAGAGGGTGCAGGTGGTGCAGGTGGTGCAGGTGGTGCAGAGGGTGCAGGTGGTGCAGGTGGTGCAGAGGGTGCAGGTGGTGCAGGTGGTGCAGGTGGTGCAGGTGGTGCAGGTGGTGCAGAGGGTGCAGGTGGTGCAGGTGGTGCAGGTGGTGCAGAGGGTGCAGGTGGTGCAGAGGGTGCAGGTGGTGCAGGTGGTGCAGGTGGTGCAGGTGGTGCAGAGGGTGCAGGTGGTGCAGAGGGTGCAGGTGGTGCAGAGGGTGCAGGTGGTGCAGGTGGTGCAGGTGGTGCAGGTGGTGCAGAGGGTGCAGGTGGTGCAGGTGGTGCAGGTGGTGCAGGTGGTGCAGGTGGTGTAGAGGGTGCAGGTGGTGCAGGTGGTGCAGGTGGTGCAGAGGGTGCAGGTGGTGCAGGTGGTGCAGGTGGTGCAGAGGGTGCAGGTGGTGCAGGTGGTGCAGGTGGTGCAGAGGGTGCAGGTGGTGCAGGTGGTGCAGGTGGTGCAGAGGGTGCAGGTGGTGCAGAGGGTGCAGGTGGTGCAGAGGGTGCAGAGGGTGCAGGTGGTGCAGGTGGTGCAGGTGGTGCAGAGGGTGCAGAGGGTGCAGAGGGTGCAGGTGGTGCAGAGGGTGCAGGTGGTGCAGAGGGTGCAGGTGGTGCAGGTGGTGCAGAGGGTACAGGTGGTGCAGAGGGTGCAGGTGGTGCAGGTGGTGCAGGTGGTGCAGAGGGTGCAGGTGGTTGCTCAACTGGTATGGGCTGGTCAGGAAACCGGGAGCATGTCTATGTTCCCCGGGTCCTATGTTCCCCGGGTCCTATGTTCCCCGGGTCCTATGTTCCCCGGGTCCCATGTTCCCCGGTAGCGATAGATAGTCGGTTATATGCTTAGAGTTTATCTTTAGAGCAGGGCGATAGACCACCAGCCCTGATTCCAAACTCTAACCTCAACCAACTTCGAAAGAGGCGCCAAGCTTAACCAGTTAGAAACAAGGCGGATATTAATACAATTTTCAATCAATCAATCGGGGAACATAGAACCCGGGGAACATAGAGCGCGGGGAACATAGGGATGACCCCAGGAAAACGGGGGATCGATTGCACCGTTAGCTAACATTAGCTAGGTAGCTAGCCCGTGCGTCGGTCCCGACGCGTCTCGTGTGTAACTTTAATAAGCTGCTAGCTAGCTTCCAGATTTTGTCTTGTGTGTAACTTTAAAAAGCTGCTAGCTAACTTCCAGGTTTTGTCTTGTGTGTAACTTTAAAAAGCTGCTAGCTAACTTCCAGGTTTTGTCTTGTGTGTAACTTTAAAAAGCTGCTAGCTAGCTTCCAGGTTTTGTATTATCATGTGTAACTTTAAAAAGCTGCTAGCTAACTTCCAGGTGTTGTCTTCTCTTGTGTAACTTTAAAAAGCTGCTAGCTAACTTCCAGGTGTTGTCTTCTTGTGTGTAACTTTAAAAAGCTGCTAGCTAGCTTCCAGGTTTTGTCTTCTTGTGTGTAACTTTAAAAAGCTGTTAGCTAGCTTCCAGGTTGTCTTCTCGACTGTGTCCCCTTTTAGTTTTATTTCATTCAAAATATTAATCTTTAATATTTTGCATAGTCTCGTGGCCCAGTAGATACCCAATGCAAATTTTACCGAAATGCATTAAGCAGATCTACAAAAATGCGAAAGTCCCAGTGCAATTCCAATTCACAGTATTTAGGGGCCCTGTGTTCACTGAGGCCAGGGACTGTAGCCCATGCAGTTAAGACATAGTACAGTTGCCAACATTGCTATTGAATAATCTATGTGCAATGTAGGCTGTAATATATAGGGTGTAATCATAGATGTCCTTCTTTTCTGCGGGTGGAGAATGCTGTGCAACAGGGGTGACTGAAGAAGTTGTCATAATCACGGCAAGAGTCTTCTTCACTCCTCCTCATCCTCCCTCCACATTCACCACACACCTTCTTCACTCCTCCTCATCCTCTCCCACATTCACAACGGAAGCCTCACATCCTTATGGGCAGCACCCCTTCACCCCCTGTCAAGCTCCTCACTCAACACGGCTGCACATCATCTCCTGATTCACACGCTGCCAGGCACCTCACTCCACACAGCTGTATCTCATCCCCTGATCAGCAAAGCACTACATCTACCGGCAGATTCTGACCAGACCTCGTCGTGGTGTTATTCTAGTAACCTAGGACCTCCGCTCCAGTGAACCTTCCTGCCTGGACACCTTGTGCTGCACAAAGAGTGCCCCTGCTCTCTCTCTCGACACAGACCTGTGTCTTCTGCCCGCAGCTGCACTGGAGTGCACCTGTCCTCATTCCCCCCAAGAACATTCTAACCCTGTCTGTTGCACATTCCTGATGTCAAACTTGTCTGCTTGGGGAACACTATTAAAATACCCTAAACGCTCCACTCTCTCTTCTCCTGTGTTCAGCTATTGGGCTCCACCTAAACCCATTCTCACAGAAGTGAAATGCAGGTGCAAGAAAGAATGTACGGCAGAGGACGATAAAAACACATCAAGCATCGCAAACCAGAACAGACTTGCTCAAAACCCAACATCAAGCACTGTGATCGAGCTCCCTCTTCCTCCAAACCCTTTCAGGAACCACGCAGGTTAGATTCTTCTGTGGCTTTGTTCAGATGCTGACCGGTGGTCTCCTTCTTCTGTGTTACGGAGCAAAAGAGCAGTGACGCGTTGTTTATCCAACATCATGACCTACCTTTTCATCCACAGATGCCCCGCGCGGTGCACCCAGCACCGAGCTGAGAAGAGTCTCGGTTTTCACAAGGCCTAGGTTAAAGGTGCCATAGAGGACATTCAGCCACTAGATGTCCCTAGAGAACCAGCATGTATCCAATCAGGTGGACCTGCAAAAAGGTTTTGAAATGATACATTCGTTAATCAATCATTATTTTTGGGGAAAAGCGATACTTTCATTCCACACCTTTCTTTCTTTTTTATATATATATTTTTAGGGCCGATTTATTTTTTTGTGCTTTTATTGACAGGACAGTTTGGAAATTGGGAGAGGGAGGACCTGCAGCACATGTCCCTGGGCCGGATTCGAACCCAGGATGTTGCAATTACGCTGCAAGCGTAGTTACGTGGTGTGCCAATGGGGCACCCCCTTTCCACACCTTTCTAAAAGCTCTGTAGATGTTATTATTTATTTAAAATTATTACTCTACATAAAATGTTATCTATAACACCTTTAGAGGGAAACTACTGTAACTTACCCATTTAAAAAATGCATATGTGTTATTGCTATGGTCTAAGACAGTTAATGTGAACAACTTCTCTCCCAAGTCCTGTGCTAAAACTCAAATTTGTGATGTCATCAAGTATAACATCTGGAACTGTTCCATAGATAGATAATGAATTGGGAAATATGTTATAGCCACTGAGAGCACCCAGGGGAATGTTGAATTCATATGTACATGTTCTGTTTCAGAACTGAGAACACCACTAGAATACATTTTTACATTTGGATATGAAAAGATTTATAAAAACAAATGCTCGGTTTGTCCACAAAATCTGTCTCCTATTCATTATCAGTGGAGCAGCTCCAGACATAATACTTGATGACGTCACAAGTTTGAATCTCTTCTCTGGTTTCTGGCTTTGGAAGAGAGTAGAATATTGAGAGTAAAATATTGATTGAACTTTCCTAGGCCATGGATATAATAATGGAGGGGTTGCCCTTTAAACCTATACTCCTTACCAGGAAACACGGATGCAAAGTGTGGCAGAGACGGGATGGAACCGAGACGTGGAGCTCCCCGGCTACGTGCGGCACCAGCTCTGAGAACAGAGGTAGACCTGTTACTCTGCTAAATGAAAGGAGTGAGACGTAGAATTGCTCATACCAGAGGCCTGTGATGTTTACACCCGTGCTCGGGAAGATGTTACGTCAGTTTATTATTACATGACTTAACAACACACCGCGTCCGTGTCATTATTATTTGAATACTGTATACAGCATACAGAAACATGGTGTCAGAAGCTGGAACTAGTATTTTATTTGTTGAAGACTAGTTTATGTCGGATCCGGACTCCAGCAGCGGTTCATCTACTGAACGAGAGACCCAGGACGAAAGTGAGAGAGTAACGTTACCCAGGAGCTCACCAGCGGCAGCTAGCATGGCGGCTAACGTTAATTTTCCACCACCGTCTCCGATGAGCTTCACAGGCGATTGGAGCGTCAATTGGGAGATTTTTCGGTCCGAATATGAAGACTATGTACTCGTCACGGGCATATTGGATAAGGACAAAAGAATACAAGCTGCAACCCTACGGAGCGCGATGGGAAGTGAATGCCGACACATTTACCGGCATAACCTGAACCTCTCTGTAGACGGTCAAGGGGATCCCGCCGTCATACTGGACGAATTGGAGAAGTATTTCAAGCCAGCCAAGAACACTATCTATGAGAGGTACGTTTTCGGGAGTTGCAAACAGGAAGAAGGAGAATCGATTGATACGTTTGTGACGAGGCTGAGAGAAAGGGCAGCGACATGCGAATATGGACAGTTGAAAGACGAAATGATCCGTGACAAGATAGTCCTTGGTGTTGCCAACGAGAGCATCAGGCGCAGGTTGTTGAGGGAAAAGGGACTTACGTTGATCTCTGCTATCGAGATGTGCCGCGCAACGGAACAAACTGACATGCGAATGAGAGTGATGGAGATTGCGTCATCAAGTCTCCACACAGAAGCCGTGCACGCTGTTGCCAAACATTCCAGACACAACCAATGGAAGCAGAGCAATCCACCCAGATTCGGAGACACAGGTAATCCCTGCAAATACTGTGGCAATTCGCATTCAAGGGGCAAAGAACATTGCCCTGCATTTGGGAAACAATGCAAATCTTGTGGAACAAATAATCATTTTGCTAAAGTGTGTCAAAAAAGCAGAAAGGAATACACTGATGGAAAAGTCAACTGTATGGAAAATACAGCAGGATGCTCAGAGCACAACAGTGGTGAGGAGGATTTGTACATGCAGGAGTCGATCGGTGCAGTGCACACCAAAGGAAAGAAATGGTTTGTGACACTACGACTCCACAACAAGACACAGCAATGTCAGCTGGACTCTGGAGCCACATGTAATGTAATGGGTTTCCAAGACAAAAAAAGGCTGGCTCCTGAGGCACCACTCTGCCCGAGTGATACGAGACTGAAGCTGTATTCTGGGGAAACACTGAGTTCTATGGGGATTTTTGAAACTGACTGTACAGTGAGAGGCCAAGTGCACAAACTCTCATTTGAAATTGTGAAGACTAGCCAGCACCCTCTACTGTCAGGCTCCACTTGTGAACGGTTAGGTCTCATGCAGTTCACAATTCCAGAGGACGTGCTGAAAGTGGAACATGCACAGCCTGGAGGCTTCACTAAGGAACAGCTGATCAACAAGTACAGTGACGTATTCAACTCTCCTGTAGAATCTGTCCCGGGGGAGGTCCACTTTGACTTGGATCCCAATGTTCCTGCAGTTCAGAGCGCCCCTCGAAACGTCCCCATCGCAATGAAAGCAGCAGTCAAGGCCCAGCTGGACAAGTATGAGGCTGATGGCCACATGGCGCCGGTCACAGACCCTACAGATTGGATTAGCAACATGGTGATTGTGAAGAAGCCAGAGAAACTGAGAATATGTATTGATCCAAAGTTTCTGAACAAGGCTCTAAAACGTTCGCACTACATCATGCCTACCTTGGAGGACGTCTTGTACAAACTGCCGAAGGCCAGAGTCTTCACCTTAGTGGATGCCCGGGATGCATTCTTGCAGTGCAAATTGGACGATGAGAGCAGTCTCATGACCACGTTCTGGACCCCCTGGGGGAGGAAGCGGTGGCTCAAGCTACCATTCGGAGTTTCCGTGGCACCCGAGGTGTATCAGCGTAAGCAGCATGAACTCCTGGCCGGTCTGAAAGGCATCGAGCCCATCGCAGATGACATCCTGGTCGTGGGCTGCGGGGACACAGACAAGGAGGCTGAGAGTGACCACGACGCCAAGCTTGTGGCGTTGATGGAGCGCTGCCGCGAGGTCAAACTGCGTCTAGGCGTGAAGAAGCTGCAGTTCAAGGTGGCCGAGGTGCAGTTTCATGGCCACATCCTCTCATCTGCAGGGCTAAAGCCTGACCCGGAGAAGGTGAGAGCCATCAGCGACATGCCCAACCCGACGGACGCCAAAGGTGTACAGCGTCTCATTGGTTTTGCCAACTACTTGGCCAAGTTCATGCCGCATCTATCAAGTGTCTGCGAGCCGCTGCGACGCCTGCTGGACAAGGACACGCCCTGGCACTGGCTGCCTAAACATGAGACAGCGGTTCGTGAGCTCAAGTCACTGGCTACGACCATGCCCGTCCTGCGCTACTATGATGTGACTAAGCCAATCACAGTCCAGAGCGATGCCAGTCAGAGCGGTCTCGGGTGCTGCCTCATGCAGGAAGGCCAGCCAGTCGCATTTGCCTCGAGGGCTCTGACCCCCACGGAAAAGAACTATGCGCAGATTGAAAAAGAGTGTCTCAGCATTGTTTTCGCCTGCCAGAGGTTCCATCATTACCTATACGGCCGCGACCCAATCACAGCAGAAACAGACCATAAGCCTCTGATTTCCATCTTCAGCAAGCCGCTCCTAAATGCACCCAAGAGACTTCAGAGTATGCTCATGACTCTGCAGAGCTACAACCTGAGGGTCATCTACAAACCAGGCCCGGAAATGTTCATCAGTGACACACTCAGCAGGGCTACAGCAGATTGCGCTGGCAGAGGAACAATATACCAGCGACACGCCATCTGTTCTCTGCAGCAGGAACAAGAGGATGTGCAGTGTGTGAATCAGGCGGACTACTTGAATGTGAGTAGCCAGCGTCTGGAGCAAATCAGGCAGCACACCGACCGAGATGAGTGTCTGCAGGCACTGAAGAACACAGTTCTAGTCGGCTGGCCAGATGTAAAGGAAGAAGCACCTATCATCGCTAGAGAGTACTGGCCTTTCAGGGACGAGATCAGTGTGCAGAATGGAATTATTTTCCGTGGGCAGAAAGTAATCATCCCAAAGTCTCTGCGCCCAGAGATGCTGACACGCATACATTCGAGTCACATAGGAGGAGAAGCATGCTACCGACACGCTCATGAGACTCTGTATTGGCCCAACATGCAGACAGAAATAAAGGACTTTGTGAGCACCTGCTCAACCTGCAATGTGTATGCCCACAACCAGCAGAGGGAGACAATGCTCTCACATGAGCTACCTACCAGGCCGTGGCAAATCTTAAGTATGGACTTGTTCAGCCACAGGCAGAAGGATTACCTTCTCATAGTCGATCACTATTCAGATTTTTGGGAGATTGAGCTCCTCCCCGACATGGCCGCAGAGACAATCATCAAGCGATGTAAAGCACAATTCGCACGAAATGGCCAACCAGAAAGGGTCATTACAGACAACGGCCCTCAGTTTACCGCTCAGTTCAAACGCTTTGCCTCCGAATGGGAGTTCGAGCATGTGACTTCCTCTCCAAGATACCCGAGGGCAAACGGCAAGGCGGAGTCTGCTGTGAAGATTGCGAAGAATCTACTGCGCAAAGCCGCGCATGATGGTGATGACCCATGGAAGGCCATACTGCACTGGAGGAACACTCCCACTGAAAACATGGGAAGCAGCCCGGCACAACGCCTCATGTGCCGCCGACTGAAGACGTCCATCCCGGCTACGAACAGGCTCCTCGAACCAGCGGTTGTGTTGGGGGTCACGGAAAAGTTGCGCCACAGGAAGCAACTTGCGAAATCCTACTATGACAGATCTGCCCGGGATTTGCCGGAGCTGGAAGTCGGGGAGGCTGTCAGGATGAAACCCCTGCCGGGTGATAACACTGGCCAATGGAGAGTCGGGACCTGCCTCCAAAGGGTGGCGCCAAGGTCGTATCTGGTTAATGTTGAGGGCTACCTGTACCGTCGTAACAGAGTAGACCTCAGAGTAGCTGAGCCAACGGCGAGGGACACACACGAAACAAATGGGCCTGAGGCAGCACGAGCTCCGGATATTTCTGCTCCAGAGACTGTAGAGGCTCTCCCAGCGGTGACTGAGCCACCAAGCCCGGTCAGACTCTCACCCAAGGCCTTTTCTGGCCCAGTCAGTGCCCCGCTTTCAGATGGGCGCACTTACACAAGGGTTGGACGGCTATCTAAACCACCTCAGAAACTCACTATGTGATAAATGTGATGTAGCTGTTGTTGTAAAAAAAAAAAAGAGGAAAAAAAGAAAAGATACTGTAAAACATACTGTTTGTTCAATGCTGTTGTTGTTAACCATCTTTGGTTAATTTGGAAACTGAGATTTTGCACTATGTTCAAATGTGTTAGTTCACTTGGAAAAGGAGGATGTTCCAGACCTAGGTTGATCGATGCCATCGGCAATCCTCTAGTGAGGCCTGTGATGTTTACATTTCTATATGAATTGAAAATGGGGGACCCTGATGGAAACAAGACAAACGTCTTTCTCAGGTCTGCATCCCCTTAACAATTGTATGTATTGAGCCGTACTGTATTGTACCCATTCTGCAATCTGTTAAATAAAGTTTTCATTCATTCATTCATTCATACACCCGTGCTCGGGAAGATGTTACGTCAGTTTATTATTACATGACTTAACAACACACCGCGTCCGTGTCATTATTATTTGAATACTGTATACAGCATACAGAAACAGTCTCCTTCTTCTGTGTTAAGGCCTCTACATGCTACAGCAACTTCAAAGCAACTGCAACACAACATCGGCGCGATTTCAGCGCGGTTGTTTTAGAGGGTCTTGTAGACTGTGTTGCTTGGACGTTGCGTACATGTCCCCAGAATCTAATCTGAACAACCGTTGCGTTGATATTGCGTAGCAGTGATTGGTTGGTTAGCGAATGGGGGCGGGGCTGTCATAGAATAATATTAGTCCCGCAGAGAATAATATCCTCCATTGTTGAAGCCAGCGTTGACGCTAAATAATCAGCGTCACATAGCTCGCCTTTTTCTGAAAACCCAAGCACATATTGTTCCATAGCATACGCCTTCAGTTGATCATGACAAATCCTCTTACCTTGACGATTAAAAAGCCTCCATAATTTAGTAAATAAAGATGTAGCCAGCCAGCTAGCATTGGGTCTATTCAAAATGCTATCCACATTAGCTACATTAGCTAACCAAGTAAATACAATGAGGTAACGTTAAATACAACGTTTGCTAGTCGAAATGACTGGACACACACAGGGACAAGTTAAACATCAATCAAGTAATTTATTCCAATAGGTAGTTTGAGCTGCATGTGAGCCGAGGTCCTCTCCATTGGAAACTAATGATGTTACGGTAACGTTAGCTCGAAAAGCACAGAAAGTCAAGCTGCTAGCAACAGACACTATAACACTTCCGGTCGGGGGTTTTCAAAATAAAAGAGCGACGTCTAAAATCACCGGAAATACGTTTATTTTGTACATTATCCAAAGTTAACACGAACCTAAACTAACTTTAGATTAGTTTAGGTTCGTGTAACGTTAGATATTGTAAAAAATAAACGTATTTACGGTGCTTTTAGACTCGCTCTTTTATTTTGAAACCCCCCGCCCGGAAGTAAAAATTATACTTATTTTTCTGCTTTTATCAATGGGTTGGTTGAGAAGGGAAGCGTCATCTATCTAGGGAACCTAGCTACATACGGGGTACAATGTTACATAGGCTGCGCGTTGATTTTGCAGAAGCATAAAGGTAGAGTGTCTGCAACACCGTTGCTTTGTCGATGTTGTGTCGAAGTTGCTTTGAATTTGCTGTAGCATGCAGAGGCCTTTACGGAGCAAAAGAGCAGTGAGGCGTTGTTTATCCAACATCATGACCTACCTTTTCATCCACAGATGCCCCGCGCGGTGCACCCAGCACCGAGCTGAGAAGAGTCTCGGTTTTCACAAGGCCTAGGTTAAAGGTGCCATAGATGACATTCAGCCACTAGATGTCCCTAGAGAACCAGCATGTATCCAATCAGGTGGACCTGCAAAAAGGTTTTGAAATGATACATTCGTTAATCAATCATTATTTTTGGGGAAAAGCGATACTTTCATTCCACACCTTTCTTTCTTTTTTATATATATATTTTTAGGGCCGATTTATTTTTTTGTGCTTTTATTGACAGGACAGTTTGGAAATTGGGAGAGGGAGGACCTGCAGCACATGTCCCTGGGCCGGATTCGAACCCAGGATGTTGCAATTACGCTGCAAGCGTAGTTACGTGGTGTGCCAATGGGGCACCCCCTTTCCACACCTTTCTAAAAGCTCTGTAGATGTTATTATTTATTTAAAATTATTACTCTACATAAAATGTTATCTATAACACCTTTAGAGGGAAACTACTGTAACTTACCCATTTAAAAAATGCATATGTGTTATTGCTATGGTCTAAGACAGTTAATGTGAACAACTTCTCTCCCAAGTCCTGTGCTAAAACTCAAATTTGTGTTGTCATCAAGTATAACATCTGGAACTGTTCCATAGATAGATAATGAATTGGGAAATATGTTATAGTCACTGAGAGCACCCAGGGGAATGTTGAATTCATAGGTACATGTTCTGTTTCAGAACTGAGAACACCACTAGAATACATTTTTACATTTGGATATGAAAAGATTTATAAAAACAAATGCTCGGTTTGTCCACAAAATCTGTCTCCTATTCATTATCAGTGGAGCAGCTCCAGACATAATACTTGATGACGTCACAAGTTTGAATCTCTTCTCTGGTTTCTGGCTTTGGAAGAGAGTAGAATATTGAGAGTAAAATATTGATTGAACTTTCCTAGGCCATGGATATAATATTGGAGGGGTTGCCCTTTAAACCTATACTCCTTACCAGGAAACACGGATGCAAAGTGTGGCAGAGACGGGATGGAACCGAGACGTGGAGCTCCCTGGCTACGTGCGGCACCAGCTCTGAGAACAGAGGTAGACCTGTTACTCTACTAAATGAAAGGAGTGAGACGTAGAATTGCTCATACCAGTAAACGTAGAGGAGGCTCGTTCGATTGAGCAACAGGTTTGCCATGTTTAGTGTCTTAGAAACATATTGACATTTTAACCTCTGAATGTCCTTCAGCTGATCTTTTTCAAAAGAGCTTTTTGTTATATTTTGGGTGCATCAAATTTACATTTGACATATAATATTGAGAAAATATTAGATTTTCAATATTGAAATTGACATTCCTGATAATAGCAGTGATATCTATTGCTATTCAGCACAAGTCAGTTTCTCAGTGAGGACCTTGCCTCCCATTCATTTCCCCGCCTGTCTTCCCTCTTCCTGTATCCAGCCTCTTCAGGTCGTGGCATGATGCGAGGACGTTGCACCTTACTGCCAGCACAGCAGCAAAGAAACAGTCCCTGAACGGAGCATTACCGGCCCAGGAAAGTTCCTGAATGAGCGACCTGTTCCCAGCTTTCAAGGGCAACACTGTGCCGTGCGGCTTATGGAGAGCAGAGGGCAAGCTGTGGAGAGGGAAGGTCTGGCCATGCATACTGACCACCCCCCTGGTCGGGAGCCAGAGAGCCGATGGGATTCTGGATTCAGCACAGCTGCGTTAAGCCAAGTGTCCCCCGAAGAGCTCCACATGGCTGGCTGAGTTTCTGAGTCCAGGGCAAAAGATTTGTCTGGAATCAGGCAGTTCTTTTAAGGGGGACATATTAGTTTAGTCCTGCTTTAGGTGCTATAGATATTTTTTTACATAGAGTAATCTTCTTTTCTTTTTTTCTTTTAATAATACATCCGCAGAGCATTTAGAAAGGTGCGGAATAAAAGTATTTCTTCCCCCCCAAAATAAATATTGGTTAATGAATTTATAATTTAAAAGAATTTGGCGGGTCCTAAATGAATGTTATTGTTTACATGTTGTTTACATGTATCTCCTACCTACTCCCTACTTCCTCATGTAACACCCAGTAACATCGAATGCAATCTAGATCTAACTTGCAGGCTAAAGTTGCAGATCAAATATGGCTCAAGAATACAGCAATATCATAGCAATCTTACCATTCAAATGTTGGCAGAAACTTCTTTAAGGTTCAACTTTAGGTAAAAAAAGATATGATTCATGCACGAGCCACCATCTTGTACATGCACATTTGATCAAGATCTTTTCACACACACACATACATGCACACAGCGCATACAAGGTCTTAGGCCATGTCCAGACTAAAACGATTTTGGTTGTTTTATGCAAATTATTTGATCGTTTGCACCGTTCTGCCACACAGAACTGCGTTCTGGCAGCCTGAAGATGATACTTTCTGATACCAGCTCCCAGAGTGCGCAATTCTGAAGACGCCTGAAGACGCCCCCCATTGCGTCACCATCTTTACAAGCGATACGCGTCTTCTCCTGAACCGATGACGCGATAGGGAAGCCCACCTCTCCCTTACCCCGCGTGTGAAAACATCACTGACAACAATGACATGTACAGCTATTGAGCTTGATCGGGCTTTTACAGCTTTACATATGCTGTGCCCTCTCTATCTGTCTGAAGCGGAGCGAGGCTCTGCTGTGCTTACACACAATCCCGACCGAGGCGCACACACATGCTCACACACGCGCTGTGCTCTCTCTATCTGTCTGAGGCGAGCGGGGCTCTGCTGTACACACACTCCCAACCGAGGCTAACTAGAGATTAGCGTCACATAGCTGGCCTTTTTTTTCTTCTGAAAACCCAAGCACATATTGTTCCATAGCATACGCCTTCAGTTGATCATGACAAATCCTCTCTTACCTTGACGATTAAAAAGCCTCCATAATTTAGTAAATAAAGCTGTTAGCTAAATAGCTAACCAACTAAATACAATAGACAGTGGTATCCTGAGGTAACGTTATGACAACGTTTGCTAGTCGAAATGACTGGACACACACACAGGGACAAGTTAAACATCAATCAATTAATTTATTCCAACAGGTAGTTTGAGCTGCATGTGAGCCGCGGTCTTTCTCTCCTCTCCTTTGGAAACTAATGACGTTACGTTAGCTCGAAAAGCACAGAACCGGCCGACCCAAGTTAAGCTGCTAGCAACAGACACTATAACACTTCCGGTCTGGGGTTTTCAAAATAAAAGAAACAGGAAAGACATTTATTTTGTAAATTTGTGGCATGCACTTATTATCTTGAGACGTTTTCATTTTTACGGAAACCTTAAAACGAAATGAAAACGAAACAGATCAAAATCGTTTTAGTCTGGACAAGGCCTTATTAACTACGGTGATTGTGGCTTAAATTCTGAATGGCTTGTTTCAAGAGGGAGGGTTCTTGTCACAGCTGAACTGCAGAAAAGGCAGAAAAGGCACAATGCAATTTTGGGACAATGCCGTGTTGGGACAACCCCTGATTCTGTAAAAACAATGCAAAACACAGGAAAAGGCGTTTGTCACAACAGGTCCCCTTTAGAATGATCATGTGACTCCCCAGGTCTATAAGACCCATAATCGTTTCTACAGTGACGCATTCAAAGAGAAGCTGCATAGAGGTGGTAGAATTCTAAGATGAAACTTTGAAAATTCCACACAAAAAAAAACACTTCGAAAAGCATTTGTTCCAAAGTATTTTGTCCTGTTCACTTGACACACAGACACCTATCTCACTATCTCAGTGTTTGTTTATTCTTTGGGCCAGAGCATGTTGACTTGTACCAGTATATACAGCATCAAGCTCGGTCATTCCTTATCAAAGTCCTAGTGGTCACTCTGTTAGATAAGAGATAAGAGATGTTTTTTTAGGAATCAAACCAGAAAGAACTGTTACCATCTCTGACATGCACTGCTGTCTGTCTCTCGGGCCTTGGGGACATTCGGGTGATGGGGGAGGGGAGGTACAGGTATGGGTATGGTAATAGTAGAAATACATAAATATAGGCAATATAACATTTGATCTGAATATGAGAAAAATAATACAAATAAACAGTGTAGAAAATATAATTAACTGACTATAACAATACGAGAAAGTAGTGTAATCAAATGTGCAGATTAGGGTCTTTATGCCCTATCAGTTATAGTATATGTTACAATAAATATGGGCAATAAATAATTAAAATCTGAAACTCATATCAAAGACCAAGACAGAAATTAGGCAAATTAGGTTTGATAACGCAGGTTGAAGTGTAACGGGGAAGTCCGTGGGTATGTCCACAGTCACTGAAACAGGTGTGTTGACGGGTGACTGTGGCACTGGCAGTGCGGGCTGGTAAATTAAACTCACTTCCCCATAACAGGGTTAACAGACGCATAGGGACGGTAGTTAGGAGTGAATTCACTTCTTAGTGCAGCGGCCTGTGTCGTCGCCCGCGGACGCGGGAGCCCCTGTTCGACTCCCCCTCGGGACATTCTCATTTAACATCAAACACAACGCAGACCAGTATGATCCGTCACAGAAGCAGTCTCATACAAAGGACATAAACAATGCGAGTGCAGTCAGAAAATTATGAAAGAACAGTCAGGTGCATGGACGGCAGAATCATGGAAAAGGTAACAGCGCCTCCTCCAAATTGACCGGCTTCCTATAATTTCTGATACTGAGCAGTACCTGGCTAACTGCTTGGCCTTCCTTTTGGGGAGGCCGGCTATTTGTAGGGCCCTCACAACCAACCTGTGCACATGCCCTAGGCTGCCAAAGATAAAAACTAGAGTTTACATCTGTAGCCTAGCTGTGAGATGGTCTGCTGTAGCTGTTGGTATTTCAGCATTTTGGTTAGGAAGGCTTCTTCTAAGCTGTAGTCAAAAGTACACACACACACACACACACACACACACACACACACACACACACACACACACAAGCAGAGACAAACACACCCCCACATGCACACTCCCCCCCCCCCCCCCCCCCCCCCCCCCCCCCAAAAAGTAAAACAACGCAAATATTCAAACGCACGCCCTTGAGTTGCATGAGTGCGACGCACATGGCTGGTCCCTGGACTCTGCTCTCAGCTTCCCTTTTAAACCAACAGCTTGCCGCTGCTCAGTCAGCCACGGGCACCGCCGGGTGGACCAAACTGGTTTGATACCGACGGACGGACGGGGGGCCTGATGAAACCAGGACCTGCATCAGTCAACGGGTCATTCAGTCCCCTGTTTGGGTCCAGGCTGCGTGATGTGCCGCTACGCCGCGCCGGCTTCATATCACGGCCCGGGCAAATGAACATCTAGAGTGAAATGGACCTGAGATCTCCAGGCCACTTATTCAATGACTTCGGGGTTGAGTGTTTGACAAATAGGTGGCCGGGGTTTTATGTTTGACTCTGACTCT